>NC_044985.1:24378108-24750091 GCF_008728515.1 Papio anubis | reverse complement strand
GAGTTCGAATAACAAATCATTTGAAAATTTACACTTTGATTTTTGATCTTTGGTAAACTAGTTTATTTGTTCATTTTATTTTAGTCAAGCATGATTCAGTAAATATTTATCAAACAAGTGTTTTCTCAACATAAAATGACTATAAAGGATACAAGAACTCGAAAAGATTGTGAGCAGTTTTAATAAGATAGTCAATGTAAAGGTCATTGTTCAAAGAAAACAGATGTGCTTTTAATCACTTTTCATTTTATAAACTCAAATATGTTTGGAAATAGTGGGAATAATGTATTCAACAGACAATATTTTTAAATATTTAGAATATGTCATGCACGATTTAAATGATTTTCTGAAAGTAATAAAACATTAGATAACTTTGAAGCCCTCTGTGTATGCATTTCTCCATCTCCCGAGTCAGCCTCTTTTGTGAGCCTGGTGTATCTGTTCTATCCTTACAGTTTGTGTTTTTAAACAAAAGTTAACACTATGCTTTTATATGTACACAAGTTATGTACATTATATAACCCATCTGAAACTAGGTTTTGTTTTGTTTTTTTTTTCTCATAAATATGATTTTGAGATTTAACTGCTCTGTAACATTATCCTCTATAAAAAGATTACAGTTTGCCATTCCTCTGTTTGTGGCCATTAAGGTTTGCTATATCAAACTATGTTGTAGTAAATGGCCTTATGATGTCTACATATGAAAATGTAAACAAGTTGAACTACATATTCGAGAGTATGTGCATCTTCATTTACACATGTTTAAGTCTATTATAGCGAAATATATCTCCAAAATAGTTGTAGAAATACACACTACCATCAACACTTTGTGAAAGTTCCTCATTCTCCAAATCTTTGCTAACACTAGCTACCATCGTGGGTCAAATTGCTTCTTCTCCACTTACTAGCTGTGTGACTTTGGCATGGTAATTATATAATTTATCTGTGTCTCTGTTTCTTCCTATGTAAAATGGGGGTGACATCACCCACCTCATAAGGCTTTGTGAGGACTGTGTAAATTGGGATTTATAAATGTTTAAGAATGACTGGACCCGGTGGCTTACATCTGTAATCCCAGCACTTTAGGAGGCCAAGGCGAGTGGATCACTTGAGGCCAGGAGTTCGAGACCATCCTGGCCAACATGGAGAAACACTGTCTCTATTAAAAATACAAAAATTAACTGGGTATGGTAGCACATGTCTGTAATCACAGCTATTCAGATGGCTGAGACATGAGAACTGCTTGAGCCTGGGAGGCAGAGGTTTCAATGAGTTGAGATCACACCACTGTACTCCAGCCTGGGCAACAGAGTAAGACTCTATCTCAAAAAGAAAAGTTTAAGAATAATTATAGTATATAGGAAGCACTCCATGTGTGATGTTTTGATAATTCTTGGACTTCCAATTTTGCCCAATAAAATGGGTGTGGTCTTGCTGTTATAATTGGTGTAAACTTTTCTTAATATTCTCAATTACTATGCGACTTCATTATGGACTAGTAACAAAGTTTGTGGACTGGCAGCAGTCTATGTAGATAACCCAAGTACCAGTTTGTTAAATTACTTTTAGTCTTGTAAGTTTTTCTTTTTTACACATTAGATTGGAGGGTATAATTTTACTATTAAATCAATGTTTGTAATGCTTATATATCATTTCAGATTTTCTTTTTCTTTTTTTTTTTTTTTTTTTCTGAGATGTAATCTCACTTTGTTACCCAGGCTGGAGCATAGTTGTGTGATCTAGGCTCACTGCAACCTCTGCCTCCCGGGTTCAAGAGATTCTCCTGCCTCAGCCTCCTGAGTAGCTGGGATTACAGGCACGTGCCACCGTGTCTGGATAATTTTGTACTTTTAGTAGAGACGGGATTTCACCATGTTGGCCAGGCTGGTCTTGAACTCCTGACCTCAGGTGATCCACGAGACTTGACATCCCAAAGTGCTGGGATTACAGGCATGAGCCACCGCACCCGGCCTTCTATTTCTTTTTAAGTCAATTTTGCTAACACGTTTCTCTAAGAATTAACTTATTTTACATATTTTCAAGTGTATTATTAAAATATATATCTTACTCATCTGTTTTTTTTGTTTTGAGGTGGAGTCTCGCTCTGTCGCCTGTTTTTTATTTTCTATATTTTCTATTTTCACTCTTCTTACTGTTAATTTATCACTATGTATGTGTGTATATGTATATGTATATGTAATATGTGTATGTATGTGTGTGTATATATATATAATCAAGTCTGCCATAGGTCTAATCTATATTTTGTTATTCTTTTAAACAAATGGCTTTGGGTTTGCTAGTAATATCTTTTGTCATATTGTGTCAATTTCTGTGGTTATATTTGTTGTTATTTTCAAATTTGAGTTAATTTATTTTTATTTTCTGAATTCTTTGAGTTGAAATATTATTCCATTTAATTTTTCTAATAATAATTTGTCTATTTTATTCAACTAACTCTAATGCACAGAAAAGAAACAGAACTAAATTATTGGAATTCTTTGTTTTCTTAATGTAGATAGAAAATTTTTCAGATCTGAGGAAGGTTATAGGAATGACTAAATGAGCTAAAAATTAATGATATATGTGAACCTGGACGGTTAACAGTGAGCTACAAGTAGTATTTGTACAGTTTTATGCCCTTTACAAGTTTTTACAGTCATTACAACATTTTTTAATAACAAATGTATTTAGATATAATTTACATACAATAAGATTCACTCTTATAAAGTGCACAATTCAGTTTAACTGTTACAGCTATTTAATGTTTGAACACTTTAGTCACCCCAAAACAAACCCCATGCCCATTAGCAATCATTTCCCATTAATACCTCCCCTCAGCCCTAGAAACCACTGATCTATCTATTTTCTACCCCTAAAGATTTGCCTATTCTGGACATTTCATATAAATGTAATCATGTAATATGTGTTTTATGACTAGCTTCTTTCACTTGGCATAATGTTTTCATTTGTTTTAGCATACACCAGTAATTATTTTCTTTGTATTGATGAATAATATATCTATCATGTGGATAGACATTTTTTTATTCATCAGTTGATGGGCATATGAATTATTTCCATTTTTGGTTATGAATAATGCTGCTATGAATATGCACCAGTTTTTTTGTGAACATGCATTTTTAATTATATTTGGTGTACAATTAGAATTGGAATTTTTGCTGGGTCATATGGTAACTCAATATTTAACGTTTTAAGGAAGAGCCAAACTGTTTTCCAAAGTGACTGCATTTTTTCTTAATAGCCAACTGGCAGTGTATGAGGGTTCTAATTTCTCTACAGCCTTGCCATCAGCTGTGTCATCCAGCTTTCTTATTATAATCATCTTAGTCGGTGATTAAGTCTTAGTTTCATAGCTAAGAAACCATTGCCTAATTGAAGGTCGCTAAGATATATGCCTGTGTGTTCTTCTAATAGTAGTGTAGTTTTAGTTCTCACATTTAAGTGTGTAATACAGTTTGAGTTAGTTTTTGTCTATGGTGTGAGATAAATCTGAACATAAGTGGAGGAAAAATTGTCTTTCCAAGAAATAGTGCTGGGAGAACTAGATTTTCACATGCAATTGAATGATATCTGAACCTATCTTATACCATATACAAAAATTAATTCAAATTGTATCAAAGACCTAACATAAGAGCTAATCCAAAATTAGATATTTTTTCTTTTAAACAACTGTGCATCCAACACAAACATTTTCTTTATTTTAAAAATGCTAAATCCAGGGTATTAAATTTTAACAGTATTTGTTTTATTGGGAGCTATCTGGAACTATTCTGTACATGTTTTTGATACACATTTTTTCAGTTAGCTCTAGTCACAATAATGTCATACAGAAGAAACAATACTGTGCAATAAATAACTGCAATATCTAAGTGATCACAACAATATACATCAGTATGTCTCACAGTAATTAGTTTAGGGTTTGATACATTTTTGAAATAACATAATTTTAGTAACTTTCAGATACTGAAACATTCTTTTAGACACAATAATACTAAAAGAAACTTTAATCTCATATCCGTTTTCAAAGCTTCTTTCCTTTCTCCCTACTCAGGCCTGTTTCAGGCTAAAAGAAACCAGTAAGGAATGATATAGTTATGATATTTTTGGACTCTGCAGAAAGCCGCCATCTTCTCTCTTAATGGAAGCGCTCCCTAACTATAAGTCCAGCAACTTCTTCACAGAAATCTTTTTCTGTTGTTGTTGGATATTTCTTCTCTATGGATCTGTAAATATAGGGTAGTTAGCTAAGAGAATAGCAAAGTTAGTTTTAGCCACATCTTAGAAATTCCTATGGTGATTTTTCTGAGCTTTGTCAGGTGAAATTCTAAAAAAACAAAACAAAACAAAACAAAAAAACAGAAAACCCCCTATTTTGTTTTTGTGTGACAATAATTCTTCTATTCTTTAATCAGTGTCAGGTATATGTAAATTCAAGCAATAAAATCTCCCTAATAACTATTCTAATGAATACATATAAACCTAAGTTTTGCAAGTTTCCATTAAATATCGGATTAAAAGAAATTGCTGTTTTAAGATGGAGAATTATGTAATAAATTATACTTTTAAATAATATATTTTGATCTCAAGCATTTTATTACCAGAGTTTACATTTTCATAAGCCTATTAAACATAAATTTAATTTCAGATCCTTTTGAAGCATTCATCATCTTTTCTATTCGTCATGAGATCAGAAGGATTGATCTTCACAAAAGAGACTATAGTCTACTTGTTCCTGGATTGAGAAACACAATAGCACTTGATTTTCACTTCAATCAAAGTTTACTTTATTGGACAGATGTTGTAGAAGACAGAATATACCGGGGAAAGCTTTCTGAAAGTGGAGGTACATATATTATAATTTTCCTTAATGTTTAGATTACTTTTTTAAGTGAAAATTCAAAGAGCACATTATAACTAGAAGAAATTTTGATTATTCTTTGACCTTTGATCCTTTATCCCCTCCCTTATATATGTAAAATCAGGGGTGTTGAGCATCTGTGCAAGCACCTGTTGGGGGCAGGAAGTGGCGATGCTCATGCTGTTCACACAATTTGCCACTGTGGACTTTTCCACGGACTGATGGCAAAGAAATTTATTTACAAGAAAACGAAACAAAGTGACTGGTTGTTACATACCATTAGTCACATTTTTAGGAGTTAGAATAACTTTTTTTTTTTTTTAAATTTTGCTACCATCTTTCAAGATAATTCAAAAAAAAAGAAAAAATATATTACAAAGATGACTAATATGAGCTAAATATTTTTGCCATAATTTGACTTATCTCTTTTGGCTAAACTAATCCTTTCTTAAGTAGAAAGTCTTTGATATAAATAGCCAGGTGCAGTGGCTCACGCCTATAATCCCAGCACTTCGGGAGGCTGAGGCAGGTGGATCACGTGAGATCAGGAGCTCCACACCAGCCTGGCCAATATGATGAAATCCCATTTCTACTAAAAATATAAAAATTAGCCAGGCGCGGTGGTGCATGCCTGTAATCCCAGTTACTCAGGAGGCTGAAGCAGGAGAATTGCTTGAATTTGGGAGTCGGAGGTTGCAGTGAGCTGAGATTGTGCCATTGCACTCTAACCTGGGCAACAGAGTGACACTCCATCTCAAACAAAAAAAGAAAAAAAAAAAAAAAAAGGAAGTCTTTGACATAAATATATATTTCTCTTGAAATGTTGCCTCCATATACCATTCCAAGAACAAGGTATCTCTTTCAAATTGTTAATTCCATTCTAAATCACCTTTGCAATTTTGAAAAATGGTCATATTTAAGCGCATAATATAATTATGATATGTAAACTTATATCCTATGCCATATACTGATTTAAAACGGTGGATTTAGATTCATAGGATTAATTGGTTAGCGATTTCATAAAACTATTGTTAATATGTCTAACAAAAAGCACTGATGTGGTAGCAACGTTACAAACTACAATGATTTATCATATTACAAAAGGTGTTTAAAAAGGAAAGTTTTGGCTGACCAGCACAGTGGTTCATGCCTGTAACTCCAGCACTTTGGGAAGCTGAGGCAGACAGATGCTTAAGCCCATGAGTTCGAGACCAGCCTGGACAACATGGCAAAATCCCATCTCTGCTAAAAATACAAAGAAAGCTGGGTATGGTTTTGTGCACCTGTAGTCCTTGCTACTCAGGAGGCTGAAGTAGGAGAATCATCTGAGCCCTGGAAGTTGAGGCTGCAATGAGCCGTGATCACACCATTGCATTCCAGCCTGGGCAACAGAAGTGAGACCCTGTTTCAAAAAAAATAATAATAATAAAATAAATAAAATAAAATAAATAAAAGAAAGGTTTTTTAAAAAAAATTGTGAAATAAATTAAATAATAGATAAATAAGAATATTGGTAGCCATCACCAAATCACTTATTTTTATTCATACCTTTTCTCTTATTTACATTTTTGTTATATCGTACAAATCTTAGGGTCCCAGGTGAGGAAGAGGGTCATCTGGGGCTTATCTTTGTTAAAGTTTAATATAGTAGTAGCTGTTACCTGTTATGCTTCCACAAAGAGAAAAAGAGTGAGTGCTGATTAGCCAGAATGCATATGAGCTCTGGTGGGCTTTTTCTTTTGATTTTATTCTACTCTTGAAGATCAACATTTGAGTTAAGTTGCACTGATTGTTTCCAAAATCCCTTGCTGTGAATACAAAAGTCAGAAACAAGAAGTAACTTTTTTTTTTTTTTTTTTGCCACCTCAGTGTTGTTATTAACCTCAGAGCTGTTTAAAAACTTGATTCCACTGATACTAAAAGGATTTACTAGATTAAAGATTTCTGGTAAGAGTGATAGGTAATGCTAAATTGGAGACTACTTGGTGTTGCCTGTGCTAAGTAGCACTTTTGCAATCTCTCAAAGTGGAAATCACATTGAAATAATTTGTACTGCTGGTTGCAGGTAGGCCTTTTCCTTTGTACTTAATGCAATCCTTGAATGGGTGCACATACTGGTTTTCCTTCTTTTGTAGGTGTCAGTGCCATTGAAGTGGTTGTGGAGCATGGCCTGGCTACTCCAGAAGGCCTGACAGTCGACTGGATAGCAGGAAACATATACTGGATAGACAGCAATCTGGACCAAATCGAGGTGGCTAAACTAGATGGCTCCCTAAGAACTACACTAATAGCAGGAGCCATGGAACACCCCAGGGCCATTGCTTTGGACCCAAGATATGGGTAAAGAAGTTTGCCTTTTATAGATTGAGTTTGGCATAAAAAACAGGCTTTCAATTTAATATTGAATTCAATTATCTCATCAATTATGAGTCAAAGTGTCAAAGTGGTTATTTTGTGCTAACGTATGTGTGTGGGGTGGGGTGGGGGTGGGTGTGTGAGTTGTATATACAGCAACTAGTTTAAGTTTATTGCCACAAGTTTGGTTATAGAATTGCTTACATAGGTACTTTTAGAGGCTCAAAATGTATTTTTTTTTTTTTTTTTCTAAATGTGGGCATTAGGCCCTATTGGAAGCTATTGCAACTCTTTTTCAAAGCAGTAATTTAATGAATTTATCTTCGCCCTGCCAAAGAGATGCTGTAATTGTTTCTAATGGTTGCAAACTACAGGGCCAGTCTTTGTTCTAAATAGTCACAGATGTTAACCATCTCACCCTTTATTTATTTTTTATGTTCTTGGAGTCAGTTTAAAAGAAAATTTAAATAAGCTCGAAGGAGTCCAGTGGTGAGATATTGACTACTGGGAGATTTGAAAGACAAAGCATATGATTCTGGAAAACAAGGTTCAATGTTGAGTAACTCAGGTTACTGCCTCTCTTCCCTTGTGTGTTCCTTTGTGAAGGAGCAGAAGAGAGGCACTGGATTTCCATCCAGAAGATGTGGGTTCCCATTCCTGCCCAGTCACTTATACTCTGGGGGTATCAAGTGTATTCTTTTTCCTTAGATTTCAGGTTTCTATTCTATGAATTGGGGATCATAACATCTTCCTCCTTCAGTTGTTTTTAAGGAGATTATATACATAGGAGATAATATGCAACTGATATGTGAGAATGCTTTGTTATTCCTGTCGACTATGACCTTTGTAATTTTTTTGTAAATCAAAGGCCATTGTCGAGTCTAAAGGTTAGCAGAAAAGAATTCGTTGGGAGGCTTGTACCTTTAAGTAATGTCGAGTCCGGGGAAAGCCAATGAGTGCTTCAATGAGAGAGGAGCTCCAATGAACAAGGAGTGAGCCAAGAGGGAGTTCAATGAGATAAACAAGAGAGAAAAGCCAGTCTATGTCTAAGTCGGCCTCCTGGCCACACTCTCTGACTTTTGCTCTTGTCTATGCCTAAGACTCAGAAGTCAATAGATTGGGAAGTATGTTTACGTCTCTTTTTGTCAATTTTGACCCAGAAATGAAAGGGGCAGAAACCACTTCTCTAGAGCAGGGATTCCAAATTGACCACGCTCATTTCTGTGTTTGCTTTATTTTCCACAGTGTTTTAAATTTCCTTGAATTAGTTGTCAAAATTTAAAATATTGAGAGATTTTACATAAGATCCTGGATTTCTGCCTTTTTTCGTAAAATAGGGAGATCTGGTAACAATGAGCTGAGCGGTAGCTGTTTCTCTTAGCCTGGAAGTGTATTCTGTAGTTTATGTAGTCTACATTTGACCTATTTCACTCATTACTTCCTATAATAACAGTTTATCAGGAGAAAGCCTGCTATGTTTAATAAGACATGTCTTTATTTTTCAATATTTTATTCCTGAGGTACAATAGATTGCCGATACTGACCGTATACTTCCCACAAAGTTGCAAGCTCATTATCAGCCAGAGCCTTATCTCCAGTGCCAACTACTGATATAAGGGTTTTACCTATCAGACCTAAGTTGTGTCAGCATGAGAAACTTTCTGAATAAAAGAAAAGTAGTATTTTGGAAAAAGATTGTAATCATAGCATGTATACCAACATGAGAAGAAAAATATGAATTATTCCAAAATTATAAATGACACAGAACACACAAAAACAGGTGTATGAAAGTTTAAAAATGGCCTCACCAAACCAGATAGATTTTGCAGTTGATACCTCATTTTCCACTGATATTATATTAACAATGCTAGGATCAACTTATTTATCTCAGTTTTGAAAATATCCAACCTGAGAGTAAAGAAAATAAAAACACCAAGGACATACAACCTATAAATACTATTTAAGTGAAAATACCAAGTACGATTTCAGTATGAAATATCCTCAAAGAGTTGAAAGTTAAACAGAAAGCTAGCCTGAAAATAGGGGAAACTCAAAAATGCTTCTGGGGGAGTTGATGCCTTCCATCAGTGACTGCTGCTATGAAACAGTGAGACTAATTAAGATAATTACATTGGTAATAAAATAATAATTTTTTAAAATAGGATAAAAATGCTTATACAATCGTTTCTACAATAAATGACCAGAGTTTGGACAACAGTACTAATTCATTAAACTCTAAGTGTTAACTGGAACGTTGACAGATTTTTGTGTCATGATTCGATAGGCTTTTTATTGTTAAAAGTTATTTTACAGAGGTTGATATGATTAAGATATAAAGTTTATATAAACATCACAAAGCACATTTTAAAATGTAAATTTTTAGATTAAAAATGTAATGTGAATATTAAAATATTTTCAAGTTTATTAGCTATTTTGGTAAAAAGTTCTGAGGTTAGTTTAATATTGGACATTTCACAAGGTAGGCTTAGAACATAGCAACAAAAAGCGCGTGCGTGCACACACACGCGCGCACACACACACATACGCACTTACAGCAAAGCCAAGCCAAGCACAAGAAAAGCAACATTGAAATATCGTTTTATTTAAACTCAGCTTACTGTCTTAGTACCATGTACAATATAAAAATAAGATTTTCCCTAATTTCTCAAACTATTAATCAAATACATAGGGAAACAGAGACTCCGCATTGATATGAACTTCAGAGTAATTTAAACTTCTTTTGAAATTTTTGATTTTAGATAAAATTCACTAATTATTGAGAAATATGATTTATATAAATACTGTTCTATTTTCTACTAAATCTTAAGCTTTTTGATGGCAAGGGAATTTGTTTTCAGTCTGTAAAATCCTTCTAAGCCTCTTTGAATATATACTTGTGCTAAGTAAATGTTAAACAAATGAATGTATGCATATAAATGGAATTTGTTTATATGCAACTTACATGAACTCAAGGATGTATTTAAAATGTGAAGTATACAGTAAAGACAGCGAATGGGTAAAACTATGAACTTTGTTTACAATAACAAATGAAAAAAAAAAAAGGTTCGCAACTAGCCACTTTCTCCCTTAACACAGCTGAGAAAAAAACAGGCCCTAACAGTAGCCCCACAAAACACATTTACTTCATGTAAGGTTTCTACAGCAATCAAGGTCTTTGTGATCTTTTTTTACAGATGCCAATATGAAGTGTTTTTAATTGACTACTTTGCTTCCCCGGCATAAAATCCACAAACATTCACTTTGGGTTATAAAACATATCTGTCATCATGCCATATTCCTTCAGTATTCTGGATTTTGACCTGATCTCCCAAGTGACAAACTATTCCAAGATGGTAAATTAAGAGTCTTAGGGAGGAGCTATTTTTCTTTCATTCCATTTTAAGGTGATGCACTTATTGGTAAGGTGACCTGAAAGAGACCATGAATCCCGTTTTAAACATTAAGCTTATTATTGGAGGGTAACAAGCACCAGGGTGTACAGAATCTACAAGGTACTCACTTCAGTTCTTAAACTTTCATTGCCTTTGTCTTTACGCTACCACATGGCATCTTCCTGCTCTATTGCTAAAGCTAGTATTTAGTTTTCCTTTGTCATAATAACTGAACTAAAACTTCAGCTTTTAACTAAAACTGAATTTAGTTAAACTAAGTTTTTAACTGCCATAAAAGTTGCATTGGTGAAAGAAGAAATAGTAATTGTGAAGATTAGTGAGACATCCAAATAATATTTTAATCTTATCTAGGAATATTCTTAAATGGAACTAATAGAGGTTTTGTTGATTTTTAAAGAACTAAATATTATAGATAAGTAATCTGGTTTTTTTGGTTGTTGTTTATTTGTTTATTTATTTATTTATTTTAACCGGGATCGTTTATTTTTACCTTCTGCTGCTTGATCTGATAGATGGTAATGGCCTTTTTATGTCTATAATGGTACAAGTTGTTCATGGTCTTTTGAACCAGTTTAATCCAGACACTTACTAATGCATGAATGGAGGAACTGCAGCAACTGTAGACTGCAGTTTGTTTTTTTAAAAGTTATTGTGGCTGAACATTTCCATACATCCTATAAGGAGAGAGATTAAGTCTTTGTATACTTGAGGATATAATGCAATCATTGAAATGCTAATGCATTTTAACCATCCAAAGAGAAAGTAATAGGGAAAAAAATGATTCTGTTAAAGTAGCACATTATCAAGTATATGAAAGAGTACCTAGAATTTTATGAAAGGATGATCATTGAAATCAGCTCTTAAGATTGTTGTGAACTGTGTTATGGCAAGGTTAAGAACACTTTTATGGTGACTAATTCTATAACATGTTATTTATAAAAAGTGTTGGAGTTTCTCACTTAAACTGACGAAATTTTAGTCTCACAGTGACCACTATAGAGGAAGTATACTAACACTGCTAGGTTTAGTGAAGAAATGACACAATCACTTATTTTAGTGAATCAAAATGTCCCAAGCCATATTTTTCTCCCACTAGAAAAATGTTTCAGAGTTCACAGTGCCTATTTCTAGTAAATATAAATATAGAGAATGCAGAATTGCAGGGTCACTGATAGATAGTTGGACTCGCCGCAACTATTCAAAGTTTAACTGGATAGAAAGTTACAAGGTAGACACCAATTTCCCAATTGTTATACAGGCAAAAGATGATGCATCAGAAATCTTTGTGTTATCATTGCAGAGTGGGAAGTACAGCTTTATCTACATCTATAGGTGGCTTATCCACAAATACTCAGAGACTGCCTATAACTTCCAAATTCATAGTTTGTTTTCAGAGATTATTTTTTCTTTTCTTTCTTTTTTTTTTTCTTGAAACAGAGTTTTGCTCTGTCGCCCAGGCTGCAGTACAGTGGCATGATCTCAACTCACTGCAAACTCCGCCTCCCGGGTTCAAGTGATTGTGTAGTTGGGATTACAAACGTGTGGCACTATGCCCAGCTAACTTTTCTATTTTTAGTATAGCCAGGGTTTCACCATGTTGGCCAGGCTAGTCTCCAACTCCTGACCTCACATGATCCATCTGCCTCAGCTTCTCAAAATGCTGGAATTACAAGCATGAGCCACCGTACCCGGCCTCTTATTTTTTTAAGCTTGCAAATTTCTCTTCTGGCCCTTGTTTGTGGAGATAACACTACAGACTAGATTGATGCTATCTTTGTGTTCTTTCTATTTAAATCTTTTTGTTTTTAATGCTAAGTTTAAAAGCAGCTGGTAAATAACAACCTGTTGTCTATGAAAGATCTGTGCACTCAAAATTAAACTGAAGTGAGATTTAATTTATTTCATATCATTATTTTTAAGAAAGACATTTAACTATTTAAATAGCCTATCAGCTTTATATTAACCTTTGTTGCATTTTTCTATCTGACTGGCAACATATTATATTATTTTGTGATTAATTTTGCTTATAAATAATTTCATGCTAATATTTTCAGATAATTAATATTTTTATACAAAACAATCTTATCTTTAAACATAATTTTTTTGGAAAATAGTCCCCAACACTGAAATTTTATAAATGTCCTCTGGTACATTTTTTAAAATTGTTACCTATTTATTTGAGTTATTTACACTTTTAAGCTTTTATTATAGAAATATTAAAGTACACAAACTAGTTGGGATTGTATAATAAACCCTCTTGTACCCATTACCTAGCTTAAACAATTATCAGTACATTGTCCTCTGGTATATGAATGTTCATTTTTATTCTTTCCCAATGGTCTTATTCACATATTTCATTATCAAACAATAAACAATTTGGATATTGTTTTTCTGAATATGCTTCCACAGCCATAGCTGTGAAAGAATTGAAACTAAAATTAAAGCCATATACATAGAACTAAAGCTGTCTGTGGACCCCATAGAACTGAGACAGGTCTCAGTTAATCTAGAAAGTTTATTTTGCCAAGGCTCAGGACATGTGCCCATGACACAGCTTTCAGGAGCTCCTGATGACATATGCCAAAGGTGATCAGAGCACAGTTTGATTTTATACATTTTAGGGAGACATGAGACATCAATCTACATATGTAAGATGAACATTGGTTCAGTCTGTAAAGGTGGGACAACTCGAAGCAACTGTGGGAAGATTTGAAGCGGGGGCAGGGTAGGGGGAGTTCCAGGTCAAGGTAGATAAGAGACAAATGGTTGCCTGTTTCTAAGTTTCTGGTTAGCCTCTGTAAAGAAGGCAAATGCATTTATCCCCATGAACGGAGGAGTGACTTTGAATCGATGGGAGTCAGGTTGTCCCTAAGCAGTTCCCAGTTTAACTTTTCCCTTTAGCTTAGTGATTTGGGGGCCCCAAGATTTATTTTTCTTTCACATTTTCCCCCTTTTCTTTTTAAAATCTTTCAGAGAAAGCATTTTAGAAGAAAATGAGTCTCTTTTTTCAGGTTTCATCTGATCTCTCATGGCTAGAATGGTTTATTCCTAGATGGATAAGTCTTGAGTTATTAGGAAAGCTCCTTTTTAGCAGGTTGTGAAGTCTTATGTCCTGTGACAAGAAAATAGGAGGAAGAAGGGAGAAAAACAACAACAAACAAAAGAATAATCCTGGAGAATCAGTACAGGCCACATTACTCTGAAGTCCATGCATCAGTAGGCAGGTATGAAAGTCGTTTATGTATGTGGCTTTAAATAGGTTGCTGTTATTTTCTTCTGAAGTTTAAGTTGTCTGCCTTCAGTTTAGAGGGCTTTACAAAAGCAAAGCTTAGTTTTTGATGACTCCAAATTAGAAAAAATGGAGAAAAAAGAAGAAAAATGGAAAAAAAATTAAAAACATTATTTTGCAGGCTTGTAGCCAAGAAAAAATAGAATTTGGTTCAAACTATAGAAAATAATAAAAAAAGAAAAACATTAGGCAAGATTAGAATATAACAACAGGTGTACTACAGTTTTTGAAACCTAATTTTTCTCTGTCCAGTTTTCCATTTTCACCAAAGACAAATCTTGGTAGGACTTATTTGCTTTATTATACTCGGCCTGATTATTTGTATACAGTGCAGCAAGAAAAATTATTTTTTTCACATAGGCTTTTAAATTGGCTTTGATGGAATTTTGTTCCATAGAAGGAATCTCAGATAAGACTGTTTTAAAGTTGAGCTCAATCATGGATTTGTACCATCAAATACCTATGAGTTGGGTGAATTCCTCTCCTCTTGGGGTTCCAAGATAAACTTGAAGCTTCTGGGCCTGTCATAAAAATGACATTCTTTACTTACCACAGATCAGGAATCCTGTACAGGGATGATGTAGATGAGGTACAAAGCCAGTTTTTGCAAGAAGCTTTTATTGACTCCATAAGTCAAGTTTGATTCCTTAGAGGAAAGCACACCACTCCAGTCATAGCTTTGGTAAAATAACCAGTTTCTCCAATTGTGTCCTGTTACAAATGGAAACAAATTTTTATTGCACTTATGCAGATAATTATATTGCCATAAGCTAACATACTCACAAATAGTTTCAAAATTCTGTAGAAATCAGGTAGAGAGAAACAAACATGCTCCAAATGGTGTTCATAGGAGTATATACTAAGTTGTTAAAAGTTGTCAATAGCTCAGAGAAAAGTTTTCCTGACTCTGAAAAGCAAAACAAAGGATCAGCAACATTTCAAGCAAAAAGTCAAAAAGAATACTTCATTCTTCTATTAATTCAGTCCATGCAGTTAATTTCTGTTCTGCTTGATAGTCATAAACATTTCAGCTCTCTGTGAGTTCTGAAAATGTTTCCTCTATTCTGATGTCACAACCTCCAAAGTTATCAGAAAACTGGACTCAAGAGCATCTGTTAGAGTTTTATAGTTGATTGTAAAACCACCTTCTAAAGAGAACCCAAACAAGACAACAATTATCTGTGGAAGACAAAAATTTTAGGGCAGTCATAGTCAAAGGTGCCATTGACAAGGAAATTTGTTACCTCTGTGGCACACAATAATTTAATATGACAATTATAATTACTACTGATAGTGTACACAAATTCATATTAGAATTATAAGAGTTTCCCATAATTTTTGAACACATACCAACAGCATACACAAATACGGCCCAAAGAAAACCAAACACCGTTTCACAACTGACAATGCTTCCTGTATAATTTTTATACCAAATAAGCTGAATTATGTCACTTTTTGACTTTAGCGAAACTAACACCTTAAAGGATTAATTAGGTCAGAAAAGACATAATTTCTAATTTGATTTTTAAAAGTGTCAAATACCAAAGCAAATATTAAAACACTTGATACTGCATGTCTTTGTAAAATAAATCATTCATTTGACCAAACTGATAACTCAAGGATTTCAAAAAAGAGGTGAAAACCTTCATTATTTGAGAGAGGAGACTTAATTTTAAAAACAATAAGCCCAAATAAAAGCAGGAAGCCAATTAAATTTGTTTTTCAAAATATGATAAGTAATCTATAAAATTTTAATCTTGACCAAAAGATATAACTTCCATAAGCCTTTTATAATCTTTATTAAGTAGTCAGCTAATGCTTCAAGAAAACGGTGTTTCTAGTCCCAGCTACTCGGGAGGCTGAGGCAGGAGAATGGCGTGAACCCGGGAGGCGGAGCTTGCAGTGAGCTGAGATCCGGCCACTGCACTCCAGCCTGGGCGACAGAGCCAGACTCCGTCTCAAAAAAAAAAAAAAAAAAAAAAGAAAACGGTGTTAATCTGATACAGGGACCCATATACTAGTCTTGTATTAGTATGCCTTTGACTTTAATGATTAATTTATAGAGAAACTGGACTTACTTTCTCTCTCAAAATCTGCCCTTACAATCTCACATGCCCACCTCTTCTGTGATAGTTCCTGGGCTTTGAGGAATTGAATAACTTTAATTTCTGGTCCTGGGTCTCAGGAATGTGATTTATTTTTATTGTCATCTTCTACCAGGACTAAAGATGAGGCTTTAATTCCTATCAACATTTAAGATTTAACAGGACTTGGTGTCCTTTTTTTTTTTTTTTTTTTTTTTTTTTTTCCTTTTTTCTATTGAGACAGAATTTTGCTTTTGTCATGCAGGCTGGAGAGCAATGGCACTATCTCAGCTCACTGCAAACCAAAACTTAATAATAATAACATAGGAGTTGTTTTGATAAACCATAAAATCTGTTAGACCAGTTACCAAAAGCAAAAGAAAAGACTTTCTGCACTGCAAAGAATATTATGTTGAAAGAAAACATTTCCTTTAGACCTTTAAGAAAACATTGTTGGCATCAGGCCATGACAAACAAAAGTTGAGGAAAAAAACTTGTATGAGCTGAAAATGAGCTGAAGAGCAACTTTACTATCTTGTTCCCTTTAAAAGGGGAGAGAAAATCAAAAATGGTGAGAAGCCATAAATTTGAACTTTATGTTAAAAAAAAAATCTGTTATAATTTACTAAGAATAAATCAATCTCTTAAGAAAATGTCTTTGTTCTAACAATTTATTGTGTGTTTTTAATATCAAGCCCCAATCTGTAGAAAGGCCCTTATAATTTCCCTTTAATTATAGACAGCTTGATCATATAAAAGTTGTTTTTTTTTTTTTTAATTAATCTTTCTTGTGACTTATACAGATCATTCATATCATGCTTGACTTTCTGATTTGTTCTGAACATCTCTGTTTCTTAAACAATCAGTCATTTTGTTCTAGGACTAAATCTACCATATAAGACTCTTTCTCATATAAAAATTATTTCTCTTTAAGCTTTCTTACCAGAAAAAAAGCTCTTTATTTTTATAACTTTCTTTACATTCCTCTTATTTCCCCATTCCTTTTACCTTGTTTTATACATAACTTTTAAATAAGCTTTGAATTACACAAAAATGTTTCACCTTTTTAAAAAGGACATACTTTTTTTTTGAAAGAATGTTTTCCTACAAATATACTTTTATTGAAAAATACCTAAATAATAAAATACATATTATTTAATTTAATATAACTTTAGATTCTAAATTATGAGTTTGTTTACAAGTGTTTATCCCATTACATTTACCTAATTATTTTAATCATTTACCTACATTATTTATAAAAACTGTGATATCATTTAAAATTACGGAACTACCATTGCAAAATTATAACTGAGACAGTGAAAGAGATCTGAACTAACTGACTCCATCTTGCTTCTAACCTTCAAGCCATCCTTGTTCATTTCTGGGTGTAGGCCAAACTAACTTTGTATTTGTATTACTTAGTTTATAGTTTATAGTTTAGCTTTGAAACAAAGATAATTACAGTCCCTTCCCAAAACAAACCTTACTACCTGTGGACTAGACCGCCTAAAGCCACAAGATTAGAAGTTATGGTAATCTTACTAAATTTAAGATATAGCTGTTTTTATTAAAACAATATCAATGTCTTATTTATTAAAGATCATGCAAGCAAAGATTATTCTGTCTTGTGCTAGGTTTATAGTTTTGTATCCCTTATGCCAAATTTTGACACCTTATAATATTTGGCAAGGATAAGTAAGAAAGTGCTTGATTAATACATGCAAACAAAAATGTATTCTGGCAATTCTTAAGACATTTCTAAAGTCTTAACTACTTTACCAAAAATTTTAAAGCTAGCTTATTTATTAAAGATTTTACTTGTTATGTAAACTTGAAAAAGCATTTGACTAGTATTTTATTCCTGATAAAGTACTTGATTCAAGTGCTTTTATTTTCTTAAACCAATTAATTAGAGCTCTTGTATATATTTTTAGTAGTGAAACATTGTGTATATGAACATAAATACATAAACATATTATGCCTGCTGAGAGAAATACATCTTATAGATTCATAAAGACCTTTTTTTTTTTTTTTTTTTTCCTTCCTGTCTTGGACTTTCAGATTTCTGATAACTTGTTTCACAACCCTAGGCAGTTGTCAGCTAAATAGCCTTAATTTTTCATATTAAAGGAAACAACTAAGGTGAAAATGAAATAGCAAAATTTACATCATAAGGTATAGAGACAAAAAGTCTGGTGGTGCTAGAGGGAGACTAAAGATGGATACCAAATCAAACATAAAGTTAAGGAAATCTATCATAGGATTGTATAAGGAGACCAATTTTATTTAGATAGAGACTGTGTATCTTTAACTGGATCTCTGAGCTCTGGGTAGAGCCCACACTGAATCCTGGGTCTCCAAAAAGAAAATTATTAAGAGATTAAACCATGTAATGCACTTACAGTTCATTAATAAATAAATAAATAAATAAATGACATTTCTAAGTGTCTAAACGATACTATTCCTTACAAAACCAAGAGTAGCCTCTGTTGCAATAGCTACTTTAGAAAAAAAAAAAAAAAAAAAAAAAAGAAAAAAATCAGATGACACAATACAAAAGGAAGCAGCTTAAGAGCTGAGATGAACTTGTCTGTTCATACTCTTGAGATTCATTAAGGAAAAACAGAGGGTTTTCCCCAAAAGGGAGCCTGGTACCTTATCTGTTTTCTTTAAGGAACCCCAGGCTATTATAAACTATTTTAGGTCCCTCATGCAGCAGAGGGTGAAAGAGAAGGGAAACACAGCAGGAGTAAATAAAGAAAATAGAATTCAGTCAACTGAGAAGAAAAAAACTTTTGCTCAAAAAAAAAAAAAAAAAGACAAGGTCCTAAGAGAGAAAAAAACAAAAACATGAAGGACTTTTAAATACGAACACACACATACAAACACACACACATCTTGGATGTTAGCTTTTAATTAAGCTGAATTCTAACCATTGACCTCCTTAAAAAAAATATTTTAAAATGTCATTACCATATTTCAGCTAGGATAAATTGCTACTATTTCAGAATTACCAAGTATCAAACAAGAAAAGGCTTTATATAGGAACCAAACCCAGGCTATCATGGTGGGGGAAAAAAAAAAAAAAGAAGGCAGAACCTTAGCTATCAAACTGCAGCATGGGGTGACAGCCATTGCTCCTTCTGTTATGCCCAGACCGTTTATTCCCTGAAGAAGACCACCAGAGTCCAGAGTCAAAGCTAAGCAGCAAGGATCTTTATTACAGGTTCGAACCTGGAACTCTCCCTCGCTCACGAAACGAGACGCGCAGGAGAGCTCCCCCACTGAGCTCCGAGCAGTGTTATATAGTCTAAGAAAAGTGGGCATAGAGTTATTATACAAATCAGATATATGATTGGCTAGTGTTTGAACAAGGCGATTTGGCTAACTATGATTGGTTCCCGCCATTTCTGATATTTCGGTTCAACCTTTGAGGCGGGAGAGCAGGTTTATGGCAGCAAGAGTTTATCTTACTTAAACACGTCTTGTGACCTTGCCTCAGAACTTACAAAATCTCTGGTATGTGCAAAACAAAATCTCTGGTACGTGCAGAAAAACAGGTGCTCACAGAACTTACGAAATCTCTCTGGTATGTGCAAAGATTAGAGAGCAGAACAAAGGTGTAGCGGGGGGGCGGGTACACATCTATCTTTGTGTCCTTTCACTTCAGTTTGGCCTGGCTAGCAAAATGTTGACCTTGTTATGTAAATAAAGCCCTTATAGTAGTCAAAATCAAAAATCTCCAAAATTTATTTTCCTTTCACATCTCCATGAAACTAAAATTCTTTTAAAAGTAACTAATAGAAACCCATTGTTTGAAATAAATTCTATGAGATTAATCAAATCCTATGATCTCTTGCCCTGAATCATATTCTCATGACTTTGATTCACGTTTGCTTCATAAAACTAATCTACTTTCACTTAGGCACTGTTGTAGCATTTAAATATAGATATTAGTATTTTCTCTCTCTCCTTCCTTCTCTCCCCTTCTCTGTTTCCTTAACAGTTAGCAAGACTGTGAAAGTTTTCCTTTAAAAAATATTTATTCTCTATCAATATATGTGTGAGCATGCATGTACAAAAATCTTTTCTCTGTACTAATCATTCTGTGTGCTAAATTGTTTACATCCATTATCTCACCTAATGTTCCCAACAAATGTATACTATAACAGTTTTGATTTTCAGATGAAAAAAATGGGGCTTGAGATTAAGTATGCAGAAGTAAGTGACAAATTCCAACTTTGATCCAAGTTTGTTTTACACAAATGCATATACATTACCACTATTTAATATTGACACAGTTATCTAATAACACTTACCAAACGTCAGTGTTTTAACTTACATAGGAAGTTCCACTCTCATCTGTCTTCCCTTTTTGTCCTACTCTTTTAGCATATGTAATTACTCTGTTTATAAATACAATGTTTTAAACTGTCCTCTAATCATTTCATATTTGTAATTCCTATTTTCTATAACAGACTATATTCTTTTCAAAAATAGAAGTCATGGTGAATACTTAGTTTACATCATTTCACATTTCTTTAAATACACATAAAATTTGTTTAAAAGGAAGATGTGTTAATTGAATTTTAAATTTTGTTTTAAAAGATTGTTTCATTTTACAAGGTAATTTACTAAATTCCTATTTTCAAGGATTATACAGAATAATAGAAGAGTCAAAAATTAACAAAGCTACATATAATTACATGAAGATCAAATTTATTTTTTTACAATTTCACAATTTTACCATTTATCAACAAAATATTGCCAGACCTGATGGAAACATGTACTGCAACATTACTTTCTCTTTTTGATTTTTCAATCAAAAAAGGGAATTTTTCACTCCCTCTCTGGAGGTTCAAGTGTCCTGAAATAAACTGGCAACAAATTATGAGAAGAAAAGGCATACAGGATTATTAATGTGCAAGTGTACATGGGAGCCATACAAAATAAAGAATCAGAAGGCCAGATGGTTGAGGCTTATATGCCCTCTTCATACAGGAGAGGGAAATGGGAAATGTAAGGTATTTTGAGGAGTGCTAAATAATTTTCAGGGGAATTGAATGAGCTCAAATAATAGACAATGTCCTGGGCCAACGTTCCGCTGACCTCAGGGGTGAGTGGCTATAATTTCCAGAAAGGTGAAGGACAGAACCTCACAGTGAACAAACATTGTCTTAGCATACAAATAAAGCCTCTCGGAAAATATCTCAGAGCTTCCTTCAGAATAGATGAAAAGTCTGCCTGGGTGTGATGATGAGTCTTTTTTCATCTTTGTTGTTTAATCATTCCTGGTTATTTAATGAGATTCCAAGGGAGTGGTTTTCAGACAATTGCATTTCTTTTGAAAGAAGTTTTCTTCAGTCAAATAAGGGTACTTCCAGAGGGCCCCTCCCTTGTGTCTGGGGCAAGGAAGAGAGCAAGAAGAGAAGGTTAGAACATTCTTGAAAGGCAGCTTCCATGAACTTTAAATTTCCTTTAATTCAAAAAAGTGCTCAGCATGCCAAAGCACCATACTTTGGCATATTATTCTCTGAGCCCCAACACTGTCTACACCCATCAACACTCAATTCTAAGCTCTTGAAATTTGTTCCTCTTCCATTTTTCCCTTTCACTTAATGGAATCCCTATACACCATATCCTTCCCTCAATCTGAGATTACTGAAACAAGAAACGGACGGTCACCTGAGATTCTGTTCCTTACCTCATTTCTTACACCCAGTCTATCAGCTAGTCCTGACAATTCTACCTTCAAATTATATCTTGAATCAACTCACTTCTCTCCTTTATTGCCACCACCATATTCTAGACCACTATCATCTTTTCTGGTCTTTTATATAACTCTTAACATGCTCATACTCTTGCCTTACTACTATTCTCTGTATAATAGCCACATTGATTAGACAGTGTATCTGTGTTTGGTACAGTATATCCTGTGTACATACTGATTAGACAGATATACTGTCTCATCACTATCGTTGTGGGTTTTTTATTCCCCTAATTCAGCAGGCAGGAGTGTTACAGCTCTTTTCCTCCTGCCACATGTAACTTGGCAAGCAGGAGAATTATAGCTCTTTCACTCCTGCAGTTCAGTGACTCCAGGTTCTTGTTCCATGACCAAAAGGAATAAGGTACATGGATACTGGAGAGGGAGTAAGGCAGAGTAAAATTTATTGAGTGAAAGAAAAGCTCTCAACAGCGAGAAGAGGGGACTTGAAAGTGGGTAGCCTTCTCTGAGGCTGAGCTAGGGGTTTTTTATGGGCTTCAAATGGGGGAATGCTTGCTAATTGGTTTATGGGTGGGCTTGGAAAAGGAATCATTCAATAGGCTAAAGGCATCATTCAGAAAGAACCAATTAAGAGAGAGTGGATAAGATATGGATGGAAGTTCTCACTCTGGTTCATGGATTCGATCCAGAACTGGTAGCCCAGTTTTCAGGCTTTAGACTGCCCTGGCTTGAAGGTTGAGTTTCACAGGGGACCCATTTGTGGCTGCCTGGGAATTTGTCTGTCTCCTGTCACTGTCACTATGGCTGTATATATTTACTAAATATACAGAATAACATTTCTCCTCTGCTTAAAAGCCACCAAAGGTCCATGCACTTCTTATTCCCTTAATATAAAATCCAAAATAATTATCTTACCCTACAAGACCCATAATATTACCTTTTTGACTTCCTATTCCTCCCCTCTCCTCCTCACTCACTATACTTCCGATGCATTGACCTTATTTCTGTTCCTCAAATAGCCCACATTTTTTTCCCTGTTAGGGCCTTAGCATATGTTGTTTATTCTACTTGCCATGCTCTTTATACTGCCCATCTCGTTCTTCAGTTTTAGAATAAATGTCACTCCTCAAAGTGCTTTTTTTCTGATCACCTTCTCTAAGTAGGTCAGTCACCTGCTATTCTCTCTCATAGTAATTTTTTTTCAAAATATTTCATGAGTCATCATTATATATTTATGCACTTATTTAGTCTGACTCCTCCACTGGACCATAAGCTCCATAACGGTATATAATACATCTGTTTCTGTTGTGACTGAACACCTATGCAGTGCCTAGCACATAGTAGACACTCAATAAATATCTGTGAAATGAATGACTGAAACAATAGCATTATTTCTTTTTTTTTTAAGAATTCTTTTCTGGACAGACTGGGATGCAAATTTTCCTCGCATTGAATCTGCCTCTATGAGTGGTGCTGCAAGAAAAACCATCTACAAAGACATGAAAACTGGGGCTTGGCCTAATGGACTAACTGTGGACCACTTTGAGAAGAGGATAGTGTGGACAGATGCCAGGTTTAAAAAATTATCTCTTTTCTGGATTTTTTTTTTATTTCCTCAGATAATATTTACAACACTGGAAAATGTCCTAACATGTCAGTATCATGTATACATATATTAAAATTGGAGGTGGTTTTTTTTTTTTTTTTTTTTTGCTTTTCCCAAATCAGATACAGACCCATAAAAATATTAATAAAATACCTTTTTTTTTTTTTGTCATTTAGCTGAGTTATATGATTATGTCTCTGGACTAGTTGAATGAGTTTTGACAAACTACCCATGTATTTATCTTCCTGCAGGTCAGATGCTATTTATTCAGCCCTCTATGATGGAACAAACATGATAGAAATCATCCGAGGTCATGAATACCTTTCCCATCCTTTTGCTGTGTCTCTATATGGGAGTGAAGTCTACTGGACAGACTGGAGGACCAACACATTGTCCAAAGCCAATAAGTGGACAGGGCAGAATGTCAGTGTGATTCAGAAAACAAGTGCACAGCCATTTGACCTTCAGATATACCATCCCAGTCGCCAGCCACATGGTAAGTGCTTGTTCACTTATGGATTAACCACCCAGAAAGTATTATCATCTTGATAATGTAATATTTGAACTACAAAATAATCTTCTGTAAAAGTTATTGACATTTTATGCATACTGTATGAGGGAAGTGGTTTTAACCTTTATTTTAACTAGTTTAGAATTTTTTTTATTTTGCTTTTTATTTTCTTTACACATAAATATTTAGGGGCATCTTAATTACTAATACACAAACACATCTTAATTACTAAGATGCCCCTATATATTTATTTTAAACTAAGTCCCCTAATTTTTAGATTATTGCCATGTAGCATATTGGGAGGAGATGGGGTGGTACATGAGAAAAGGTGAACCATTTGCTTGAGTTCCTCTATTTTAAGAGAAGTGAGTTCACAGGCACATATATGTTACCTCTCCTCATGTTTTTCAGCTTTTGGTTCAACAGTGAACGCCATCTTGGTTTCATGATTCTGTTTCCTCCACTCAATCTTTGCCAAATGTTACTATCCTAATTCTTACTTTTTCGCCTACTGTGATACCATGACCATTTGGCGTAACATCAGCTCATCCTTTTATACTTTTTCGCCATTATATGTGACATAACTGGTGGAAATCTCATTTGAATGCAAACAATGTCCCCTTCATTAGCATATTTTCATTTTAGATTCACGATTCTTAGATGACAAGCTCTCTCTTGCATTTTCTCCTTCTCTTTCTTTTTCAGTGTGGAATAAGATCTTCTAACTCATTGGCATGTAGGGCATTTGTTCCACACACTGAGCCTTATATTTTAAATTTGTATTATAGTATCTTTTAGACTTGACTAAAACCAGTTACCTCTCTGGTTGACAATATCACATGGCTATTCTTTGTCTTTCTTCAGTATGTGACCTTCATCCTCCCTTGATGCTATTTCTTCTACCAAAGTCTCATCTGCAAAATTTTCTGTGTCCTTTCTCTGACAATCTGATTGAATCTAGTTATTTTCCCAGATACTCTCAATTTCTCAGTTTCTATTTTCTTATGTAATTGATCTTTCTTTGCTATACATACTGGTTTCTATACATACTGCTTGCATAGGTGAGCAATAACTTTAATTTTTTTCTTCCACTCTTGATTTCTTTCACCTTATAAGCTAAAAAGCATGAGGACAATACAGAAAAAAAGTATATAGATTAGTCATTGTTGCATTTAATAAGGATTTAATAGATATATTGAATTTAACTAAATTTAAATAAGGCAAGAAGTTATTATTCTGACCAGCAATGTGCCACTAGTATAATGAAAAACATACTCTTCTCTAGAAGCTTCCTCTTCAACAGAGGAATGCCTAGCTGTAAGCAAACACTGTAGATGACAATCACTTATAAGATATGAATGGTTTTGATTATTTCAAGTGTAAAATTATTTACACAACTGTATTTTTGTCCCTCAGATTGTTTGGCATTTTGTAGTAATTATAAATTGTATGTTCGGCACAATCTAAATGGACTGGACCATGAAAAATGGCCTTCATCTATGTATTGCATCATTCCTTCTCACCCAAAATAGGATCAATGTCTTTCATTTACTAACTGCACTGTCTAATTTGCCTACATTGGCATGACCCTTAGTAAATTCATAGAACAGGAAGAACCATGATACTCTCAAACTTTCCTGACATTTGTGCATATATAGAAAAGAAATGAGACATTCATTGTCATTTTTTGGTGGGGGGAGGCATCCTTGACTTTTTTACTTAACTCAAAATATGATTTATATATGATTTTTCCTCTTTACTTAAGATAAGCAGGATTTTACTATGTAGATCTAATTTAACATATTTTCCCAGGATTCAGGGCAAATATTCTAGTCTTTAAATACATTTAGAGAATATCACCTACGAAAACAACTTGCTGTTTCCTAAATGAAATTCAGTCAGTTTCCAATTTTGAGAGTGATCGGAGAACATTCTACTTTTCCCCATTATAAGGATCACTGAGCTTATAATAATCATTATCTGTCCTATTTATCTGCTTCAGTGAAGTAATACTTCCACTGCTAGGGAAAAAAGATGCAGGAACATATCGACTATTTTATTACCAAGGATAGAATTAAAATGAAAATGGTGACAAAGGCTCAGCATTAACACAAATACAATAATAATAGCCCATTTTCTGGTGAATAATAACATGATGTTCATGAAAAAAATAATACATTTTAAAAATACATGACATTCAGTACTATAAAATTGAAATATATCTTTCACAAATTAAAGAAACAAAGGTTACAAATACTATTTGACGTTATCTAATCCTCCAAGTAGGAAATTAATAAAAGTTTTAGCACCAGTTTTCTTACGAGTAAGCATTCATTATGTACACAAAATTCCAAATTGGTTATTGGACATTTAAGCAGAATATTTTAGAAATACATTTTAGATTGCTTTGGTTTTAAATGTTGTTGTTATATGGGATTAGGAAGAAACAAACCGAAGCTGAAACGTATGCAATATGAAGGAGCAATAGCGAATATTTTAAAAATTAAATTAAAAAAATTACAGCATGAGGGAGCCAAGCTTAGAGTTAATGGCAAGGCCTGGGTTCAAATCCTAAACATATGATTTATTAATTGCATGATGTACCCTTCATCATTGGCATAGTTTTATTTCAGATTCATGAGTCTTAGCTATTAATGTGTTATTGGACATTATTGGCAAGTTATTTAACCTCTCTGTACTTGCTTTTTCAAACTGGAGATCATGTGTCTAAATCACAGGATCTCGCAAATGTTGAGTTTAATCACCATTTAACACAATGTAGGTTTTTCTTTAAGTTGAAAATATATAATTCACATTTATGAAGTAATCTAATCTATATTTTATCAGTAAAATACAATTATTAATTTTTAGGTATATTAAAAAACAATGACAACAAAACTCATTTACAATAAACACTTTTTGGGTCATGTGTTAGGTTTTGTTTGGATAATGAGATCTGGGATTATATCATGAAGCATTAAATAAAAATGGTTTTGTGATTAAGACTTTGTAAATATAAGTGTGCAGTTATATCTTTTTTTTTTTTTTTTTTTTTTTGAGCAGCAGCAAAATTTATTGCAAAGAGCAAAAGAACAAAGCTTCCCCAGCGTGGAAGGGGACCTGAGCGGGTTACCCAAGTATATCATTTTTATTAGTACTTTACAGGTGTTAGTCTCAATGTGTGCGGAGACTTGCAGGAACAGTTCTCCATCTGAGACTCCTTCTCACACATACCAATTATAAATTCTTATACTAGCTCAAATTTTACGTCCTCTACATTAATAGTTAACACCATAAGGATTCAGCATTTAAAGCTTGTATGGTTATTTATTTATTTATTCATTAATTGTTTCCTAACCCTGTCTTACCTACTCACCTAGGTTATAAAATATTTAAGGAACAGTGTTTCATTTATTTCTTTGTGCCAACTATACAGTCTAGCTAAGTCTTTTATAACAATATTGATAATTATAATAATAATAGCTAACTTGATTATCATTGTATTTCATGAGATATCAATTTTTCATATCAATGAGAAAAATTGTTAGCAACCCAGTTTTACAGATGAGGAACCTAAGATAGAGAAATACTAAGTAAATTGCTCAAGATCTAACAGCCAGGGGATAATCATTCTGTTATCTGAATGGAAGTCTGAAGCCAAAGCTTTTGTCTTACTCACTACACTCTACAGGCAGAAGACATTCAATGCACATATATTCCTCTTGGAATTGTTGCATCTTATCACCAGATGGCAGTAGAGAGTCATGTTTTATTGACATTCTCCTTGGACAAACTTCCTTACCTTCCTGGAGTTTATAGTCTAAGAGGAGGAACAAACTAAAATAACAATTAGGATAAATACAAACATTGTTATGATAGATAGATTTTGAATATAAGAGTATAGTAAATGTATTTTAAAAAGTAGCAGGGTGTGGTACTAAAAACAAAACAAAACAAACCTTGGAATTAGCTAAGTTTAATTCTTCCCTCATGTCACTCACTAGCCATGTTACCTGAGGCAAATTACTAACTTGGAGGGGTTTTATTTCCACATTTGCAGATCGAAACAGCTACAAGTAAGGAAATAATAAATCAGAGACAAGATTGGGCAGGGGTCAGATCATGCTCACACTCAAATAATATCCCTACAAAGAAATATAGTTTTTTCCTCCGGGATAAATGGTTCCAATGATGTTAAACATAAGTGTGCATTAAAATTAATGGAGGGCTTATTAAAACACATATTGGTGGGTGTTACCCAGAGATTCTGATTCGGTAGGTCTTGGGTGGGGTTTGACATTTTGCATCTTTAACAAATTCCCAGGGGACATGATGCTGACTTAAGAGCCATTCCTCTAAGAAAAGGAAAAAAACATTTAAAAAGAATATGGTCAAAGGAGTAAAAAGAACAGATTTGCATGATAGAAATTTGTAAAGGATTGATTGGAGAGACAGGATTGAAGTGTATATGTGTGTGTATGTATATGTATGTATAGAATATATATGTATGTGTGTGTATATATATGTTACACACACACCCCCACAGAGAGATAGAGAGAGAGATTATAGAAATTAACTCATATGCTTATGGAGGACAAGAAGTTCCACAATCTACTGTAGGTGAACAGGAGAACCAGGAAAACCAGTGGTGTAACTCAATCCAAATCTTAAAGCCTAAAAACCAGGAAGGGTAGGTGGGTAATGGTATAAGTCCAGTTCCAGGAGTTCACAGGTCCGGGAACCAGGAGTGCCAATGATGGAGTGTGGGATAAGATATATATCCCAGCTCAAACAGGAAACAAACTTGCCTTTCCTCTACCTTTTTATTCTATTTAGGCCTTCGACAGATTGGATGATGCTTCCCTGTACTGGCAAGGGCAGGAACTTTTTAACCCAGTATACTAATGCAAATACTCATCTCTTCCAGAAATACACCCAGAAATAATTATTTGCCAGCTATCTAGACATTCTCTAGACTAGTCAAGTTTACATATAAAGATAACCATCACAGGAAGTTACTTCAGTAGATCAGGAGGTGGCTGATGTCAAAATCTGGTAGATGCTCGTAGGTGAAACGGTCTCTGTTGAGATATACTTAGAGGTGAAATCATTAAAAAGTAGCGACAGAGATTTGAGTGGGGAACCTGGGGAAAGGAGGAATAATATGGGATGGCTTTAAGAGAGGGGGTCAGCAAATGTATTCTGTGAAAGGCCAAATAATATTAATGAATATTTTAGGACTTGTGGGCCGTGTGTTCTCTGTTGCAGTTACCCTGCTGCAGTTGTAATGTGAAAGCAGTCATATGGGAAATGAGTAAGTGTGGCTGTGTGCCAATAAAACTTAATTTCTAGACACCAAAATTTGAATTTCATACAAGTTTTATGTGCCATGAAATAGTATTCTTCATTTGAGTTTTTTTCCAACCGTATAAACAAGTTGCTCACTAGCCAGTATTAGCCTTTAGGCCATCATTTGCAGACACTTGATTTAAAGGATTAGCTGAAAAATTAAACTTTGGAATGTGCTGAATTTGAGATACTTCTGGGATACAGTTGAATATTTAGGGCTAAAAAGGAAGGAAGGTTTGGGCTAAAACTAGAACTTTCGTAGTTATTCAATTGTAGATTGAAGGCAAAATGTAGGTAAGATTTCTTGCCTAGACTAGCTCGGTCGGGGAGACCCTAACCCAGCAGTGTTAGAGGAATTAAAGACACACACACAGAAATACAGAGGTGTGAAGTGGGAAATCGGGGGTCTCACAACCTTCAGAGCTGAAAGCCCTGAACAGAGACTTACCCACGTATTTATTAACAGCAAGCCAGTCATTAGTATTGTTTCTATAGATATTAGATTAAATAAAAGTATCCCTTATGGAAAATAAAGGGATGGGCTGAAATAAAGGGATGGGCTCTGGCTAGTTATCTGCAGCAGGAGCATGTTCTTAAGGCACAGATTGCTCATGCTATTGTTTGTGGTTTAAGAACGCCTTTAAGCGGTTTTCCGCTCTGGGTGGGCCAGGTGTTCCTTGCCCTCATTCCGGTAAACCCACAACCTTCCAGCGTGGGCGTTATGGCCATCATGAACACGTCACTGTGCTGCAGAGGTTTCGTTTATGGCCAGTTTTGGGGACAGTTTATGGCCAGATTTTGGGGGGCCTGTTCTCAACAATTTCTTAGGAGTATTACAGAAAATAGAAAAGGGCAAGGATAGAGCCTTGGAGAACTCCAACACTAAAAAGGAGGGGAAAGAAGAATGCGCGGAAAAAGGGCACCAACAGATTTCAGGACAAAAAGGGAAAGCTTGTGCATGCGTGCACACACACGCACACATGAAGGGAAAAGTTTCAAGCTAACACTAGCCAACAGTATTTGCTTTTGTAGAAAAGCCAATAAAAATAAAGACATAAATGTATTCATTGGATTTGGCAACCTGAAAGAAGGTCAGTGATAATTTTAGTGAGAGCAATTTCGGTGAGTTTGTTTGCATATGTCCTCGTGATCCTAAATATGTCTGGCATTAGATATTAGTATAACTTTCAACTCTTTTTACTACAAAATATAATTTACTAAATAGGACTATATTGTTCAGTCAAACAGTAAATTCTAAAAAAATACCTTCATAGCAGTCAGCTTAGTCTAGAGCCAGATTGCTTGGGTTCAAATTCCAAATTCATCATATCCTGACTTCTAGTGCATTAGTATTAGTTTGTTTCTCTACGTTAGTATTTGTTTGTTTGCCTGTTTGTAAATCTGTAACATGGAATTGTTATAAAGATTAAATGCATTAGTCTCTCTCTCTTTTTTTTTGTTGTTGAGATGGAATCTCACTCTGTCTCCCAGGCTGGAGTGCAGTGGCACCATCTTGGCTTACTGCAACCTCCGCCTCCCGGGTTCAAGTGGTTCTCCAGCCTCAGCCTCCTAAGTAGCTTGGACTACAGGCACATGCCACCATGTCCAGCTAATTTCTGTAGTTTTAGTAGAGATGAGGTTTTCCTATGTTGGCCAGACTGATATTGAACTGCTGATCTCAGATGATGTGCCCTCCTCAGCTTCCCAAAGTGCTAGGAGTACACGCGTGAACCACTGCGCCCAGTCACATTAGTCTCTTTTAAGCAGTTAGAACATACCTGGCAAGCACTAAGCACTTTATAAGTGTTTGTTAAGTAAATTAAATAGATTAGATTAGAGAGAGAGAGAGAGAGAGAGAGATGCACAATTCTCTCATGTTGTTTTACACATTGACACCAAACTCTCCTCCCCCGCCCTGTAAGGGAGTTGTTTGTAAGCATGGAAAAAGTGAAATGTAACTCTTCTTTTGTATACTTCTTTCTCTACCACCCATCTGCCATGTCATTCTTCTCTGTGTGCCCGCTCAGCCCAAAGGTGTTTTCTTCGTCACCACTCCAGGTGCGGGGTTAAATTTTCTCATAAACCCGGCAAGAATCTACCACCCCGGGTTTTTCTGTTTTGTGTTTCTTTTCTTAGCTGCTCTAATTGGAATTTAAAAAATCAAGAATGTGATTGTTACTTTAATTATAGTGTTGCAAACCCTTTGTCTGTTAGACTTTCACCAATTGTAAGATGTTTTTCTCTTTTTGTAGAAACTTATTTTTCATGTAAACAGAACTTGGTTTAAAGGGGTCTTAAGCATTTGTTGATAAAAGTAGTACTATTTTTGCAAAAACATTTTAGTTTACTTTCAACGTCAGGCTACTGACTCATCTGCTCCTTTTAAATTTTATTTTGAAAACCATAGCAACTGGTAAATATACAAACTGATTTAGATAATAATGTGACATCCTTTTAAAAAAGAATCAAAACCCAGAAAAAGAGAGAATGAGTAAGACATTGAGAGGTTTCTCCATAGTACAATAATAATTCGATTAAATATAGTTATACCAATTGTACTCTAATTCAGTCTCCATTTTGCATCCCTGTTTTATAAGACGTCCATGAATTGGCCCATGAATGAATGAGTGAATGAATCAGAATGAATTGTTTCATGTAGAGAGGCTGTGTATTGTAGTGTAGTGGTTAAAACCTGGACTCTGGAACCTGAATCTTTCTGTTCTCCTTTTAATATTTGTGTGATCTTGACTTAATCTTTTTTACCTTCTCAAAGTTAAGTTTAGCCTTTGCAAGATGAAGGCAATTTATTTTCATAAACAAAGGTGACCATTGAGAGAAATAAATAAAATAATGCTTATAAAACACTTGGCACATTTTCTAGCATAATATGATAAAATAAATTACTATTTCTTTAACTTTTAAAATCTTTTTTTTTTTTTTAAATCCCACTGTCCATTATAGGAACATTGCAAGCTGTTTCTCAAAAAGTAAGTTTAACATCGAAATGATTTAAGTGCCTCCAATTGCATCAGAAAAACATTTCTATAGAAAATTAAACTTTTCTTGACAACATCTATAAGAAAACAAGATAATCTTATTTCACAATAAAAAAAAAAGTTATATTTTAAGAATATTAGTGATACTCCCTTACGAATTCGCTCCTTAGAGGACAAAGTATCACTTATAATACCTGAAGGATGAGAGATTTCATATTGTATTATTAATATTTTCAGTTAGAATTATGTGGAATATTTTTCACATGATTAATAAAAGGTTTTTTTTTTTTTTTTCTTTTTTTTTTTTGTCAAAAAGAAATACCCTGAAATACATGTTTCAGCATGGTGGAGGTGAATCTCAAATATTTGCAGGTTGCTTAAATTATTTGCTTCCACAATTCACTGTGTTAAGATCTAGGCCAGTTCCGGTGGCTGACACTGGTAATCCCAGCACTTTGGGAGGCCGAAGCAGGCAAATCATTTGAGCTCACAAGTTCAAGACCAGCCTGGGCAACATAATGAAACCCTGTCTTTTCAGAAAAAAATAAAATCTAACTAGACTGGATAAAGACAATGTGGTATATATACACCATGGAATACTATGTAGCCATAAAAATGAATGATATGCTCTCTGCAGGGACATGGATGGAGCTGGAAGCCATTATTCTCAGCAAACTAAAGCAGGAACAGAAAACTAAACACCACATATTCTCATTTATAAATGGGAGCTGAATGTTGAGAACACATGGACACATGGTGGGGAACACCACACACTGGGGCCTGCCGAGGGGTGGGGATAGGAGAGAGAGAGTATCAGGAAGAATCACTAATGGATACTGGGCTTAAAACCTAGGTGATGGGTTGATCTGTGAAGCAAACCACCATGACACATGTTTACCTGTGTAACAAACCTGCACATCCTGCACATGTACCCTGGAACTTAAACAGTAAAAGAAAGATCTAACTACTTGTCATATAAATTAAATTGCTCTTTCTCTTTCCTCTCTCACTCTCTCTAAATATAAAATATATATTATATGTAAAATAATACATATTATATATATTTTTAGCAGAGTTGATAACATGTAGGATAGAGGTTACACACGTACATACATACATAATACATTGTATTATTCTCCCCACTGTTTACTCGTATCTAGTGTCTCTTTATTTCATATATACTATCGGTATGAGATTTATTTGATCTAACATGTATCCTATTTTAAAATTCAGAATCCCTAGTTCTATTCCAAAATCAGGGCTGCTCAATATATGCACTTCACACATTTTGGGCCAGATAATTCTTTGTTAGTTGTGGGCTAGATAGTTCTCAGCTACACTTCCTGTGAATTATACAATGTTTATTAGATCCTTCACCTCTTTTCACTAAGATGCCAACAGTACTCCAAGTCATAACAACCAAAAATGTCTCAATTTATTTCCAAATGTTTCTTGGGAGGTAAAATCACCACCATCACCACTGATTGAGAACCACTGTCCTAGATGGTTTTTTAAAATACTGTGAATACAGAATCATTGTAAAAATAGGAACTTCCCTGACATGTTTTTTTTTTTTTTTTCTTTCAAAGCATATAACAAGTGACATTAACAGAGAATAAATTAAGATACCAGAAAGACATGCCATCTCTTTAGAACGACTGAAAGTTAGTTGGTATTTTAAGACACATTTCCCCTATAAATGTAACATTATATTACATATATATTTTTGTCTTTTTACACCAAAACCTGCATACAGATGGAATTTTTTTTTGTGTTTTTTAAAAATTCTCTCTGTAGAGATACCTATAAAAGATAAGATAAAATTTTTAGACATCCTATATTCTACTTTATAGAGTACAGCATAAAATTAATTCATAAAGTATGACATAATTTGAGGAAAGCAGCTCCCTCATAAATAGTGTATATTTTTAAATTAGGAATTCACTTAAATTCTTCAATGTGAAATGTTAAACTTATCACTTAAAGATGTTTGTCATAGGGAAAATAGGATTTGAGGTTAGTGTTTCATTGCAAAGCACTTCTGAAAATTCCTTTCTTTAAAACTATTAAGTCCTTTCCTAAGGGAAAATTACTAATAAACATTATTTTATTACAATAGTAATTGTTTTCGTGCACATAAGGTTCATTACTAGGATGAATATTAGTTACTATCAAAAATGACTACATGGGAGGGAGAAAAATCTTTCTCTACCTAACAAATTGGACCCTGGCATTCTGCTTTGAGCATGGTTTTATTAGGTAAACAGCTCTACATATTTTATACTGCATCAACATTTATGTGTATTTTGAACTTATTGGAAAAACTAGTTGTTTGGATTTAAAATGGTTTTTTCTTTTCCCCTGGTGATAAATGGACTATAATTAAATACAGTTTGAATCATATGTGAAATTATATTTAATGATATTATTTTTCTTCCCAGAGCGCACATCAGTCTTGGGTGATAGCACAATTAACGTGTTTCTCCTATAAAGTATTGTAGTTGTGCATTATTTAATCTTTTCACCTGCAGCTATGATGTGCTCTAGAAGATTAACTTCCTAGATTTTTAGATTGCTGCAGTTTTAGAATATATACCCATATACATTTATGTACATGAATATGAATCCAAATGTCCCTACCTCTAACACAAGAATAGATACCATAAAAATTTTAGGAAAAGGCCGGGCGCAGTGGCTCAAGCCTGTAATCCTAGCACTTTTGGGAGGCCGAGACGGGCGGATCATGAGGTCAGGAGATCGAGACCATCCTGGCTAACACGGTGAAACCCCGTCTCTACTAAAAAATACAAAAAAACTAGCCGGGCGAGGTGGCGGGCGCCTGTAGTCCCAGCTACTCGGGAGGCTGAGGCAGGAGAATAGCGTAAACCCGGGAGGCGGAGCTTGCAGTGAGCTGAGATCCGGCCACTGCACTCCAGTCTGGGCGACAGAGCGAGACTCTGTCTCAAAAAAAAAAAAAAAAAAAAAAAAAAATTTAGGAAAAAAAAATGTGTGTGTGTGTATGTGTATATATATACACATATACATATATACTAAGACATATATATATATGTCTTAGTTCTTGCCAGCATATCACTTCTCTAGCTCAGAGAGTGACAAACTACAACCCTCAGGCTAAATTCAGCCCTCTGTTTTGTAAATAAAGTTTTATTTTCACACAGTCACACCTCTTCATTCACCTATTGTTTTATGGCTGCTTTTGTGTTACAGTAGCAGAGTTGAATAATTAGTATGGAAAATATAAAGCTTGAAAAAGTCCAAATATCTACCATCTGGCCTTTAATAGAAAAACCTTGCCAATCACTGGTTTAGCTAGAAAGTCCAACACATACTAATACAAAATATATGAACAAATGCCACTAACTAGAAAATAGGACAGCAAGCAATGAATTGTCTAATTGCCTTGTAAAAGCAATAATTACAACCAATATTTCATGATGAAATAAATCCACATTAGCTGGCTTCATTAGAAAATGTTTCATGGCAGAAAAATGAATTGAGCTGGGACATCAAGGAAGGTTAATGTAAAGATACTGATGATGAAATTCTAGGGGAAGAAAAATACATCATCTGGAGGTGGAAAAGAATAAACTATAGGTATTCAGGGAATGATGAGAAATACCTTTTAGTGTGTACACAATGTGTATGTAGAAGGAAAGTGGTAGATGAGGCTTGGAAGATAGATTTGTGTTTTAGAAAGAGAGGTGGGTATATCTGGGACAGTATCACGACGTACCAGTTACATAGCCATAGCAGTCATTCAAAGGTGAGGAAATGAATTTGGAAATCCGTTGGAAGAGTAGAGGTAAAAAGAAAGGAAACACATATTAGACCAAATCTGTACAATACTTGAGAAATGATTAAATATGGCAGTGAAAAAGAAATAAAAAAATGCTTTGGAGTACAAATTTTGTGTGTTTGGAAGGTTGATGACTTCTGTTTTGTTTTTTGTTTACTTGCTTTTAGAGACAGTCTTGCTCTGTGGGTCAGGCTGGAGTGCAGTGGTATGATCATAGCTTACTGCAGCCTTAAAATCCTGGGCTCAAGGGATCCTCTTATCTTGGCCTCCCAAAGCACAGGGATTACAGATGTGAGTCACCACACCTGGCCTTGATCACTTCTTTAACAAAAGTAAACAGAGAGTGGATCAGAATAAAGATCTGGAGGGTAAATGGTAGTAGGAGGGAAACCAGTCTGACTAGTGCTGAGGAGTCTTAAGGGGAAACATTAATAGTAGGAGATAAGGCTGAGACTTTGTGAGATAGACTGTGGGAAGTCATTCTTTTTTTTTTTTTTTTTTTTCCCAGTAGAGATGGGACCTACCTGTCTTGCCCAGGCTGGTCTCTATCTGCTGGACTTAAGCAATCCTCCCGCTTCAGCCTCCCAAAGTTCTGGGATTATTGGTATGCCTAGCCCTAAATTTCTAAACCAGATATGATCAAGTATGTGTTCTAAAAAGATAACTCTATGTAATGCAGGGAGTCTAGATATCAAAGATTCGTTAGGAGTTTCATGTAACAATCTATGCAGGAAATGGAGAAAACCTAAATTGAGCCGGTGACCATAGAATGGAAGAGAATTGAGTACTGGGTTAGTGTATAGAAACTTAAGCACCTTGGGGTAAGAACTCGTCCATTATTATATCTCTGCTTTTTTTTTCACAGTGTTTTAAACAACTAGGTGCTTCATAATGTTTTATTCAATGCATAAATAAAAGGTGGGGGGTATTACAGGTGTATCTCTAAGGTTTTATATTTTGTCAATTTGAGTTTAGACAATATGAATTATTTGGTGAATCCAGTCTGCCCAGCTGTATTTATATTTCATCTGTTAAGATTTGTTATAGCATTCCATTGATCAATGGCTTTTCCATCTTTTGGATACAAATAGATGAAATAGGCTTGGCTTTGGTAGAAGTTTGCAGCCTCTGCAATCCTACTGGATTTTGCAGTAGTGTCTCTTATAAAATAGCTACTTACTATCTAATTATAATAGATATGTCTTATAAGGCTTTGTGGGCCATGTGGTCTTTATTGAAGCTGTTCAATTCTGCTATTGTAGTATGATAACAACCATGGCTAATATGTAAACCAATGCACATGGTTATGTTTCAATAAAACTTTATTTACAAAAACAGTCAGTGGACCAGATTTGTTTCATGAGTTACTGTCTGCTAATCCCTGCTTTCTATAAAAATGTGAGTATTATGAACAGTATTTTTAAATTTGGTAATTGGAATAGGTAGCTGTGTTCAAGCACTTGTTTGGAAAGAAACTTTGAAATAATATTGTTGAATCCTTTAAAGTGAGAAGAGATGAAAATGAAAAGTAAGAATTCTTGGTGGATTTTTCATTCTGTGAAGCACAAAATATTGTGAATTATACATTACAGCATTATTAATAAGACATTGGGCTACAAAGTCAATGCAATTTTTTATTTTAGTATGTACATAGAAACTTAATATCTTTGCTTTTAAAAAGTATTTTTTTTTTCATAATTATAGGGTGTTGAGAAGAGTTGGTATGATTCTGGCCTAAAAATAATGATGCTCAAAGTGAAATTCAAGTACCTACCATTAGACTGTTATGGATTATGCTTTTAATTTTCCCGAGAAATAGCATTTCCTATGCTAGTGTTTTTGAACAAACTTCTTTTTCCTTCTGCTCTTCCCTTTTACTCCTCTTTCTTTTTTCTTTTCTCCTTCCTCATTTTACTTTATTTTATTTTTTCAGATATGGGGGAATTTGGGTTTTCTCTTTCTATCTACCTGACTGGGTAACCTTGACTTGATATATGACACTTAACACTGCCTCTTACTCACTCCTCCTCCTGTCCTACAACACCTTTCTGCCTTTCCTTCCCACCTACTTTCTTGCTTCTCTAACTTGTGATTCCTTAGGGACTTCAATTATTATAACAGAAAATCGAAAGATAACAAAGAACAAAAAAATAACTACTTACTCTGTGTGATAAAGGAATTGCGCTAGAAAGAAATCTCTAGAACAATAGCTTCTACTCTTTTCTAATATATTTTGTTCTTAATTTTCTTAGGAGAATGAGTTGTTTGTGAGTCTCTTATTTTCCTTTATTTATTTATTTATTTATTTATTGTTTTTAACAAATACAAAGACACTATTACTTTTATCATCTTGATGTGAGGAATGTTAAAAATTGCGAAAAACTGCATTGAATATTTATCAAATCAGTTCATGTCTTATATCCTCTACATTTTTATTATCTCTTTGATTTGTATTCTTTGTGTTTTAAAACCCCACAGGACTGCTATTTACTTCTGTAAGGGGGAGGAAATTTCTTTTCTCTATCCATCTCAGGTTCATGGCTGAGGTCTATAACGAAAGACAGATTAACAAGAAAAGTACACAAACTTAATACACATATTATATGACACAAGAGCCTTCTGAGGAAATAAAGACCTGAAGAAATGGTTAAAATCTGGGTAGTTTTATGCTAGGAAGTATTATCTAATGGTAATAAACTAGGGAAAAATTAGCAAGGCCTGTTTGTTCAGATTCTTTTCTGTGTCCCTGTGTCTTCAGACATAAGGATGTTCCTTTCCTCGGGGCTTAGGAAGGGCACCTCTACATGAGAGTTTGTAATCTGCTTCAGGGGAGGTCAGAAAATCCTTTCTAGTTTTCATGACCTGTTTCAGGAAAGAGGAGTGGAGGGAAGTCACAGAGACCTTCCTGCTTCTGTCATTTTCCAGTGGGCAAAGGTGGCATATTTGGGGCATGTGTCAACCCTATCACTACTTCGAGCAAGGGGACATGGTTGGAAGATACCACTCATGAGTTGAAAGCTAACATTTTCTTGATGGGGCTGCGAGAATAACTCGTTTCTGCCTTCAATTCAGTAGCCTAGTTCTAATGACTTTTTTTCTACTAGATAGGCTCTATAAAAATAAGATTAAAGATATTAGATAAATTACAATCTTATCTAAAAGACACGATGACAGAACAAGAAACATAAAATTCAAAATGTCTCAAGACATTCGATGCCATCACAGAATGACATTAAGCTGCAAAATTTAATATTCTGTTCTCAATTTGAAAAATCATAACTTATTTATACAAGGGAATTGAGTAAGTATGTACAAGTGGAGCGATCCTTAGCCATGGAATTAGCTAATACAGAAAAAGTAACAAAGAAGTAGATGACTTAATCATGAAGACAGACAGACATTTCTTCACATAGGCCTCATCTGAAGAAGAGTATGCATTTGAAGGAAAGGTATATATGTAACAGCAGTTTCCTAGGAAGCATTTAAAAGTGGTGTGCCAAGGCAAGAACTGTAACCTCCGCCTCCCGGGTTCAAGCGATTCTCCTGCCTCAGCCTACTGAGTAGCTGGGACTAGAGGTGTGTGTCACCACGCTCAGCTAATTTTTTGTATTTTTAGTAGAGATGGGTTTTCACGGTGTTAGCCAGGATGGTCTTGATCTCCTGACCTCATGATGTGCCTGCCTTGGCCTCCCAAAGTGCTGGGATGACAGGCGTGAGCCACTGCACCCGGCCACTACCTCTAAGCAATAGGATGCATGCCATTTGTCTGAGAGAGAATTGATGGAGTTTTCTTAGTTATCTTTGAAATAATGTTTTTATTAATATAATTCCTGTGTATGATTGTCTATTATTGTCATATTAATCACCCTACTAATGGGTTCTATGTAGGAAACTGTACTTTGAATCATTAGGTGAATAACCCCTGTCAACCTCACAGGTTCCCTAATACATTCTTCCTTCTTCACTGTTCATATTTCACTGTGTAATTACAGCTCCCAATCCTTGTGCAGCTAATGACGGCAAAGGCCCCTGCTCTCACATGTGTCTAATCAATCACAATAGGAGTGCTGCATGTGCATGCCCCCACTTGATGAAGCTTTCTTCAGACAAGAAGACCTGCTATGGTAAATTTCTTATAGTTCTAATCAAAAATAAAAATACAATTGAATTCTCTCAAATTATATTAGCATTCAGATTTTACTCATATTAAAATAGAGGAAGTTTTTTTTCTGTTTTCAAAAATATTTTAGGTGGTGGTGCTATTTCTAGCCACTACTGATGATTCATCTGCTCTGGGGAAAACTGGCAAATTCTTTAAATATGTGACATGTTATACTTCGTTATTTATTACCTTACTCATTTTTTTTCTTCCTATTTTCTTATTTGATACGTTAGCAGAATTTATCTCCGCAAAACAGGAAGATTTTTAAGTGAAAGTGCATTATCAGAAAATGATAATGTAGGTAACCTGCATAACAAAGAGGTGCTTAACAGCTTTAATCTGCTCTTCTAAAGTCATTCTAGCATCATTTGGTAGAGAATTATCAACCCAAAAGGGGAAAAAGTGAAGTAAAATATATAACTTGGAAAAATTAAAAAAAAAAAAAAAAACCCACACATTTAAACAATGCATTTGAACTAAAAAAGATAAATTTTGTGAATAAAAATTTTTGCTTTCTGTTAATAATTGTATTTATTTGCAATACATTACTTAATTTTAAGTACAGAAAAAAATATCAAAATTTAAGTCAGGCATTTAGGTACATGTAGCGTTAATTTACATAATAATAACATATCTCAACACCAATAAACTAAGACAACAACAAAAAAAATAGAATATCTGTAACTACTATTTATATTTGCTCTGACATTTTACAAATGTAGTGCAAGGAAGGCGTCTATGGAAGTAAAAGTGATATAATGGCTCACAATGTTAGTTACCACAGATTTACAAAAAATTACACTAAAAGCATGCTTTAAATTATTTGAGCCCTAATTTTTATAGGAAAAATATATATGAGATTTCTAATAGCATGTTTAGTTTTATCTTATTCAAAGACAGTATAGAAAAACTGTTCTTGGAGTCCCTCAAAATCTTGCCATGGAATACAATATTGTAATTATGTACAAAGTACAAATATGGTATTTGACACTTGGAGTTTATGTAGTTTAGCAACTTTGAAATTCTAAGGTCACTGAGAATTGATTACTGAGAATATCTGGGCGTTTCTAGCCAAAGAAAAATGATGATGTAAGGCTTCTAACTCATTTTACATTTGTTTCTATTAAATACCTTAATTTAAAATAGATAAATTGTGACTTCATTGTTTCCATCAAGTATTGATTATGATGTTCAGGAGTTAACATGTATTAAATCAAGTAATATTTTAGAATTTCTAGACTATTTCAAGCTTGCCAACTTCATAAGAGAAAAACAATTTCTATTTCTTTTTTAGAAATGAAAAAATTTCTTCTTTATGCAAGACGTTCTGAAATCAGAGGAGTGGATATTGACAATCCATATTTTAACTTTATCACGGCATTTACAGTTCCTGATATTGATGATGTTACTGTGATAGACTTCGATGCATCTGAGGAACGTTTATATTGGACAGATATTAAAACACAAACCATTAAACGAGCTTTTATTAATGGAACTGGGTTAGAAACTGTTATTTCAAGAGGTAAAAGATTTGTACATGTTATAACTTTAAAAATGTTTGTTATTCAATTTGTAATAATCACAAGTCTTTTATATTATTTCTCTATTACTCAACTCTATGCTGTTAATTGAAAGTTAGAATTGAATAGATATTTAATAATATGCTACATCCTTACAATTGTAGAATGTTATAATTAAATTGCACAGAGCAGACTGATAATTGGAAATTTACATTCATGTGAAGAAAAACTTCAGAACAGATCACCTTAAAATTTAGATTTCTCGGCTGGGCATGGCGGCTCATGGCGGTAATCTCAGCACTTTGAGAGGCCGAGTCAGGAGTTTGAGACTAGCCTGAAGCAACATGGTGAAACCCTGTCTCTACTAAAAATACAAAATTAGTCGAACGTGGTGGCACACACATGCAATCCCAGGTACTTGGGAGAGTGAGGCAGGAGAATCACTCGAACCCGGGAGGTGGAGGTTGCAGTGAACCAAGATCATACCATTGGACTCCAGCATGGTCAAGAAGAGCAAAACTCCATCCCTCCAAAAAGTAAAAAAATAAAAATTTAAAAAAATTTACATGTCTAAATAAACAGACTTAAAGCCTCTTTCTTGCTGATGGAGGAATAGTTACATTTGCATAGATAAAATATAGGATATTAGGAAGGACTGGCTTATCTTTTTTTTTTTGAAACAGAATCTCACTTTGTCACCCAGGCTACAGTGCAGTGGCACAATCTCGGCTCACTGCAACCTCCACCTCCCAGGTTCAAGCAATTCTCTGCCTCAGCCTCCCAAGTAGCTGGGATTACAGGCACCCACCACCACACATGGCTAATTTTTTTTTTTTTTTTTTAGTAGATACGGGGTTTCAGCATCTTGGCCAGGCTAGTCTTGAACTCCTGACCTCGCGATCCACCCACTTTGGCCTCCCAAAGTGCTGGGATTACAGGCGTGAGCCACCACGCCCAGCCTCCCTCCCTTACTTAAGCTTATAAACAACTTCCCTTTGCACATATTTTTATAGATCTAGGCTAAACAAATAAAACAGGAAAACTGTTCCTATTTCCTGACCCAGCAGGTTGAATGATAGGTTCTAAGAGAATGCTGTTCACCTAACCATTACAAAAATAGCAGTAATTTGTCCCAACATAGAGAACATAGCTGAAGTGAGACATATGTGTACATGTCATGGTTGAGTTCTAAATTTGTAGTATTGAATTATCCTAATATTTGCTTAAAGTTTGGCATATTGTGATTTCTGGGTCAGTTGTTATCTTATTGAATGTGTCTTTATTGAGCACTTACTATTTGCCATGACTGAATATCCAAAGACAGTTTCTCTTCAACCTAAATTTGGTAGAAGGATTGGGAAGGGGATGGAGAAAAGAGTAATCAACAATCCGTATAGATGCATCAAACACCTATGCTTTAAAGTCTATTGAAAATTTAAAGTCAGACATATTTGTGCAATGGTAAATGTCATAAAGAAGGCAATAGGAAGTGCAGGTTTTATTCACAATCCTTTTCAATACTAGAAGGCTAGCTTGAGTACCATTAATAGATCTGAGAGTATTTGACCACTGAAATACAGTTGTATTCAAGCTAGCTCTTTTCTGATCTCAGGTTAGCACTGTTAAAAAAATTTATTGAATGGTTTGGTTATAAGCTTGTTCAAATATTTATTTCGAACTTGCTGAAAAACAGCAGTCTTTATAAAAAAGCGAATGCAAAGGTTTCCTCTTTGTTCAGAATTTTTTACAAGGGCAGGGGGAAATGTGGTTGGATAATCATTGTTAGACTGGATTTAAAATAAGAACAATGACTGATGAAATGTCATTATATTCCTTGAAACTTCAAGTAAAGGACATTAGGTGTCTCCTAAGATTGACAATCAGTTAGGTGGTCTTCCCTCAAGAAATTCACCAAAGTCTGACAGAAAAATGTTCAAGTACTTTATTATAAATATTTAATATTACCCAAAAGGCTCTGAATTATAAAGATCAAAAGATGTTTTATCTTAAAAAAAATAGGAGACAATTTTCTGTCTTTAATTATGAACTGGTATCTAGGAGTAATTTGGTGAGTTTATCATTGAGAAAATCATCAAGACTTATTTCTAGTTAGCAGACTCTATTCACAATTATCAACCAAAATTTGAGCAAAAATGTTTTCTCACTAATAATTAATACATATACTCATTAGGAGCAATAATTACACATTCAGTCATTTTGAAAAATATTGGAACTTTTTTTTTTTTTTGAGTTGGAGTCTCACTCTGTCCCAGGATGGAATGCAGTGGTGCTATCTTGCCTCACTGCAAACTCTGCCTCCAGGGTTCAAGCTGTTCTCCTCCCTCAGCCTCCCGAGTAGCTGAAATTTAGTAGAGACAGGGTTTCACCATGTTGGTCAGGCTGGTCTCAAACTCCTGACCTTGTGATCCACCCGCCTCTGTCTCCCAAAGTGCTAGGATTACAGGCGTGAGCCACCGCACCCGGCCTGAGCATTTTCTATATAGTAAGGAACTTAAGGAGAGTCAAGACATACTGAATGGTAGGGAGCACAGAATGGAGGGATGTATCTGTACAGGCTGAAAGATTTAACAAAATAGACACCAAATTATGCCAACCTTTATAAGACAAGTTTTTAATGTTTATGTTAATTCTGAAAATAATGGGAATTAAGGAAGTGCTTCAGGGAGGGTGTGACTACATGATGAGCTTTGCCTTTGGAAGAGGCCACTTTACTGTGTTTAGTAGAGACTTCTATGAGTTGGGGGTAGATGAGCAGTGAACGCTGAGAGACAGGTTAGTTGGCTGTTACAGTGGCTCTAGTAAGAGTTACCAGAAGCCGGGACTAGAGTGGGGAAAACACAGATGGAGGAACATGGACAAATTATAGAGATATCAAAGAGTAAGAACATAAAGGAACTTAACAATCAATTGGACATAATAAAGTTTGAGGAATAGGTATTTTCGAGGATGATTCCATTTCTGACTTACGCCATGGGCTGAATAATGTTGCCTTTCAATTTCTTCCAGAATGAAACGTTGTTAAAGATGGATATATCTTTCTATTAGCAGAAAAACTTGAGATGAACTTTTGAAAATTTAGCTTCTGAACTCATCAAAGGATCTCAAATCCCACCAGTAATTGTACTTTATTTTATCCTTTCATCTTTTAGAAATTCCATGAATGACTCTGTGGAAACCTTTCTCTTACTTCTTGCACTGTGGGACTCTGTATTTTCTCACTTAACTGTCTTCTCTCTATTGGGCTTTTTCTTGAGAGACTTTATTTTCTTATCTTCCTTAGTCTAAATCTAATGTGGGGTCAGCTTCAAAAATTGGGCCCCAAAGAAATTCACTGTGCCTATCATCTCCCATTATTTTCTCCTCAAGTGGGCCATTTTCTTTTCTTTTTGTCTTCTCTCTCTCTCTCTCTCTCTCTCTCTCTCTCTCTCTCTCCTCTCTTCTCTCTCTTCTCTCTCTTCTCTCTTCTCTCTTCTCTTTTCCTTTCTTAGTTTTGCTCTTGTTGCCCAGGCGGGAGTGTAGTGGCGCGATCTCGGCTCACTGCAAACTCCGCCTTCCGGGTTCCAGCGATTTTCCTGCCTCAGCCGCCCGAGTAGCTGGAATTACAGGCACCCCCCCACCATGCCCAGCTAATTTTCTGAGACAAACACTAGCTCCTTGGTTCAAGCGTTCTTGAGGGGATGTAGAAATAGTTTGCCAGCCTTATCATTCTACGTGTCCTGAAATACCAAGCTCTTCTTAATGTATATATTGCCCACATGAGCTATTTGCTGTAAGTAGCTTGGAGCCAATAGTTTGAAAATAATTTTCTTCAGTACAAAACTCCAAGTTGGGAGCTATTTTCTGTCATTCCTTTGTAGATAGATAGTATCCCACTATCTTTTGACTTCCTCTATTGCTATTGGGAATCCCCTTGTTTTTCTAATTGTCATTCTTCTTTTGGTGATGTCTCTTTGCTCTCTAGCTGCTTATAACATCTTTCCTTTTCCCTCATTAGAATATTTGTATTTTGCTACCTAGAGTTGTTATATCTTCTATGGGGTCCTGTCTTTCATCAGTCCAGGGGAAAGAAATCCTCAAATATCCTGTTTTCTCCAACTCAGTCTTTGTACTCTACACTTTGTAAACTCTAATTTATGTATTGGACTCTAATAAATGTGCTGGACTATTCATTCTGTCTTCTAACTCACTTAATTTCTTTGTTTCTCTGTGCTAACTCTGTTAACTTCTTTCAATTTGTTTTTTAGTTCACTAGTTGAACTGTGCCTAAACTGCTATTTAACACATTCAAAAATTATTTTTTATATTGTATTTTTTAATATCACAAGTTATTTTTGGTATTCATGCTTCCAAGAGAATCTTTTAAAAGGAATCATTGCACTTATTATTATCCAAAGCATTATTTATGCCATTAAGATATTTCACCTTGTCTTTATCCTACAGATAATAATTTATGAATATGTAGATTTTGGAGGCTCGGATCTTTTGTTTATTTTTCTTTTAACTATTCTTTTATATCTCATTTCTTTGTGTGCGTTTTAATTATTTTTTTATTCTGAGGAGGAACTTAATGGGAAGTGTGAGTCCACTGGGGTGTGTCTATACCCAGAAGATCACTCTTATTTAGCTCACGCATTCTTTGTAAGTTTAAGGACTGAACCCTCTTACACTGAGCAATTCATACTCCATGAAGCTCTCCATTCTCAGTGCAAGTGTTTGCCTCTATGATTGCACCCGCTTCTATAATCCCATTTTGTCTTCCTTGATAGTTTTAGCTAACGTGTGAGTGTGTGTTAGCATGTTGAGTTTTTCCTGTCTGTCTTATGATCTCGACAATGCATTTGAAAGTTACAGTTTATCATGCATCAGTTTTGTGGCAATAAAGGGCTTTTCAGAATATACTTTACAATTAGTCTCAGTTCCAGAAATGAGAGACCCCAGAACTGGAAAATTAAACTTCCTGAGAAATATACTCAGAGGTCTTGTTCTGATTTACTTAAAAACAAAAGTTAGACCTAGAATTTATTACTTCAATATTTTTACCAAAAAGAGGAAAATATTAAATACATATTTATTTTTATTTTTCCCCCCATACGCTTATGATGAGTTTACCAGAGCACTCTGCAACAACCAAATGTGGGAATTAGTGATTGATAGCCAAAAACAAGAGTATTCTTTTAGACATAAAGATGATAATTAGAAAGTTCAATCTGGTGGGAGAAAAATGTTAAGAATAAAAAATTAGAATTAGGTTGGGCGCCTAATTCTTTGGAGTACTTTGGAGGCCGAGGTGGGTGGATCACCTGAGGTCGGGAGTTCAAGACCAGCATGATCAACATGGAGAAACCCCATCTCTACTAAAAATACAAAAAATTAGCCAGGCATGGTGGCGCATGCCTGTGATCCCAGCTACTCGGGAGGCTGAGGCAGGAGAATTGCTTGAACTTGGGAGGCGGAGGTTTTGGTGAGCCAAACCTTGCACTTTGCACATTGCACATTGCAACCTGGGCAACAAGAGCAAAACCCTGTCTCAAAAAAAGAAAAAAAGAAAAAAAAAATTAAGATTGCTTGAGTATGTATTTAAATACATACTCCTCAATATAGACATATTTGACTTTTTTTAGCTTAGTTCACATACTCTTAGATTGTGTAGTTCATGAATTTATTCATGAATTCATTAAAAATATTTATGTTGAAGGCAATGTTGTATACAACTGGGGAATTCATTAAAAATATTTATGTTGAAGGCAATGTTGTATACAATTGGGGAGAGGGGCCAAAAAGACAAATTAGCAAGGAGCCTGCCCTCAAAACTCATATGTGAAAGTAGTTATATATCAGCAAAGTAATGATTACGTTAGGTAAAAAGAGATCAACCAGGTACAGTTCTGTTAAGTTAGGCAGATGGAGACACTCTTTTCAGCTGGGATAAACAAGAGACATGACTAGGTTTTCATGGTTGAAGGAATGATGTTGATCAGCTAGCCTATTATGAATAAAATTCAGGCAAGTGGTGATGGGAGTAGGTTATGAAATCTAAATAGTTTCCCTATAGTGTGGAAAGATCAGGTAATATCTGGAAATCTGAAAACATATTCATATGGTTAAAGTGTAAAGCATTTGGTTAAAAATAGTGAGAAATAAGACTGGGAAAGTACTGTCGCTATAGTCACACTATATGGAAAAGCAGACTAAGAAATTTAGACATCACATTCTGGGTGGCTAGAAGCTATTGAATACTTTGGGGCAAGTGAAGGTCATGATTCAAAGCTCCGTAGTCAGAAAAATAACCTGGCAGCAAATAAATCAATTGCTTAGAAGAGGAAATGCTGGATACTACTGTAATATTAAAGCTGGAAAGAGATTTGAGAGAGCATGAACTATAGAATTGACAAAAGACTAAATAGATATTTATGGCTTTCATTTGGCTGTGCTTTACAATTTCAAGTGGAATATATTCTCTAGGCCATATTACTAAGAGTCTATCATAAATGAATAAAAGGATTTTGAGCAGCAGAGACAATGCTTACCCCTCACCTCCCGCCACAAAAACAAACAAAAACAACAAACAAACAAAACCAACTTTGAAGAACAAGTATTTTAGGGGAAATAGAAACTTATTGTATTATTTTTGCCAATACCAAACAATCCAAGGTAAAATGCAGAAAATATTAAGTTCTTAGATTGACAAAATATTCTTCAGCCCTACATTAGGCTGCATAAATACACATTATTTAATGTATTATAATATTCATAGCAATACTATGTGTTATCTATAGCCCATTTCACAGGTAAGAAAAGAGACTAAAAGACATTTAAATGACTTGATTAATGACAAAAATAGACACTCAACCTGAACATCAACCCAAATATTCTTATTACATCAATACAACCTCTCAGTAAGCAATTAATTCCAGAGAGTGAAAGGAAGGGAAGAAGGAATAAAGATTCTGAGTGAGGGAAATAAATATATATAAGATGTGGCAGGTTTAATTTTAAGGAAGTGGTATATTACTTTTGTCTTAAAAAAAAAAAAAAAGAAACTGGTTGAGGATGACTGAAAATAAGAAGAAATGTGAAGTTTAAGATTGAGAAATAAGTGTATATTTGAAATTAACCAACTTACCTGTACATTAATCATGAAAAGTAATTTGCAGAGTGAGAGGGTTCTTGATTTGAAGAGAACCGGAAACACGAGTAATATCTTCTAAGGCAACTGTGATTAATAGTTACTTAGAAGTACTAAAAGGATTTTTGAGCAGCAAGGTAGGCTCAGTTGAGATTCTGGCATGGAAATGTAAGCTGGAAACCTACCATTCAAATACTGCACTTTACGGCTGACTCAGAACTGTCAGGCCCCCACATCTTGTTTTGCTGTCTTACATTTTGAACTAGTTGGCATACTTTACAGATCTGGAGTTTCCACTTTCACATTAAAAAAATCTAGCTTTGTGGCTTCTTCCGAAAAGAATAAAAATGGAAGATATAGCAATTTGACTAGAGCTAAGTAGCAGCCGCTCAGAAGTTTTGATTGGAATCACCAACCTTGAGCAATAACAGAATCTTGGGCCTCTCCTCGGAACTACTGAATTAGAATCTTTATTTTTAACAGTCTCCAGGTGTCTTGTAAGTTTGAGAAATAGTGGTCTAGAGAACTCTATAAGTACAGAATGCTAGAAAATATTAAAATTTTCTAAAATAAAACCAAAATCAAGATAATCAAATGCTATAAATTTGACATTAAACTGGACTACTTTATATGTTAACATTTCTGAAAAGATTTTTCTGCATTCATCCTTTATAACATTTTATTTTTGTTTTTCTTGAAAAGGTGCAATTTTTAAGTGGAAGTTGGAATGTGAAATTATATTTAAGTCTAAATTCCATAATTGTTTTAAAAGGTGTCTAATTCAATAATACAGGACTAACAACCAAAATATTTATATTGACTGTAACAAATCCAAACTTAATTCGATTTCAGAATTTTCTGCAGAATCCACGTTGAAGGAATGTTAAAATGATTTTATTGAATTTTCTCTTCTCAGTCAATTTCTCTTAATTATGTTTTGAAAGATGTTCAACTCTGGTGGTTCTTTTAGGAAAGTTGAATTGTTTTATTTCATTTTAGTAACAACTTGGCACTTAAAACATAAAATAGCCCATTTGTTGATGGCCCACAAGTACTTTCTCCTAACTAGAAAGATGTGCTACCAACTAGAGAAGCTATTACTCTAATTTGAATTTTGGTCACCTTGGCTCATAAGACTGCTGCCTGTGTTTGCTCTTAAGTGTTTACTAGTGAATCATTGACTGTTAGTGTAATTTCAATGCTAATTGTTGCTTCAGGTTTTCAAATAGCTCAGCAGTAAGACATTAATGATTATTCATGCCTTAAGAAGGGCTGATAAGGGAATGAGATTACAATCTTGTGTGATTTTAGCTAACAAATTAAAGTGTAAATTAAATTTCCCCTCAGATAGAAAATAACTACTTGGAGAGCCAATACAATGAAAACCTTCATTCACTTTTAAATCTTCTCTTTCCTGTTTTATAGATATTCAGAGTATCAGAGGACTAGCAGTGGATTGGGTGTCACGTAATTTATACTGGATTAGCTCAGAATATGATGAAACGCAAATTAATGTGGCAAGGCTAGATGGCTCTTTGAAAACCTCAATTATCCATGGAATCGATAAGCCTCAGTGTCTTGCAGCTCACCCAGTCAGGGGGTAAAGTATGATTATTTTTTTTTTAAGCTTTTCCAAAATTTCAGAGACTTTTGCTCTGATTTTATATAAAAACACTATTTAATTCAGAGGATATATATGTATATATATATATCAGCCACAAGAGTCACAAAATTTAAATATGGAAACTGTAAAAGAGATTCCTGGTTAGAGTTGTATTATCTGGAGATTATATATATCCTACACCAACATATATATCTGTGACATGTGTCGTAAGATCTCATTAATTTGTGTTTCTAAGAAATGACAGTTCTGAATAAAAACAGATGTAGGAGAAAGTGGTTGCTTTCATTTTGAAAGCCAGTGGTTAAAAATGCATGTACTGCATGTTGGTATCATGGTCGCTGCTATGTAGATCAGATTCTTCAATCTTTTGGATGGTCACCTTGTACCCTTAAGGGAGCTTGCATAGAGCTGAAAGAGATTCTTTTCTCTCTAGTGCTTTCAACAGCAATAGTAGAAATGAGTGTGTTACCCTCTGTGACATCTGATTTTTTCAGAGTCAAGAGGACTCAATCTTGATGAATTACTTAACAAAGAAAATAATTTACTATAGTCTTAGCTAAATATTCAGTCATGTATGTAGGAGGAAAAAGGAAGTGAGATTTTTTTTTTTTTTTTTTTTTTTTTTCCACTGACAGGAAAAAGCAAGAATGGTACTTACTTCTCAGGCAAATATGTAGGTTATCGCCAGCAAATGGCTGAACAATTTTCGATTTTTCTGAAGAGAGTTACTCCTGAGTCCAGAATATATTCTTATGTTTACTTTGTTTTTTAGTATATATTTCTACTCAGTGAGTAGGTCTACATCTAATATTTTCAATCCATATCTCTTTTGAATTAAGAAAACTCTACTGGACCGATGGAAACACAATTAACATGGCAAATATGGATGGCAGTAATAGCAAGATTCTGTTTCAGAATCAGAAGGAGCCAGTTGGTAAGTATTTTTTAATAGTCACCAAGTTTTCAATGTGACAAACCTATACTTGTACAATATACCTTTGATCTAGATCCTAAAAGAAAATATTAAAGATTAGTAAAATAAGTAAATTCAGGAATTGATCAATTTCATTGAATCCATTGGGTTTCTGTTAGGTTTATTAGTCAAAGTTCTCTAAAGGGACAGAATTAATAGGATAAATGAACATACAAAGGGGAGTTTATTAGGAGAATTGACTCACAGGATCACAAGGTGAAGTCCCACAATAGGCCATCTGCAAGTTGAGGAACCTGGAAGCTAGTCCGAGTCCCAAAACCTCAAAAGTAGGAAAGCCGACAGTGCAATCTTCAGTCTGTAGCCAAAGGCCTGAGAGCCCCTTGCAAATCACTAGTGTTAAGTCCAAGAGTACAAAAGCTGAAGAACTTGAAGTATGAGGTTCAAGGGCAGGAAGTATCCAGCATGGGAGAAAGATGGAGGCCAGAAGACTCACCAAGTCTGCTCTTTCTCTGCCTGCTTTTATGCTAGAAGCTGGTTAGATCGTGCCCACCCAGACTGAGGGTGGGTCTGCTTCTCCCAGTCCACGGACTCAAATGTTAATCTCCTTTGGCAACAGCTTCACAGACACACCCAGGAACAATACTTTGCATTCTGCAATCCAAACAAGTTGACACTCAATATTAACCATCACATCAGGCGAGGAGGAAACATTATCTGAACAGGAAGATTAATTTTTTAACATAATTTTTGCAATGTATTAAATAAGTTACATTAATGTAATTAATAAATATTTTTACTGGTGAAATATCTGATACAATACTACAGTGGCAGTATAACTACTGAGTCTTTTCCTGATCATCATTATTGTGTCATTATTGATAATTACAAGGTTTTGGGTTTTGATAGTTAGTATTTAGTCTTTATTTACTCTGCAGTGTGTTAATTTAGTTTCTTATTCTACCTTTGCCAACCATTGCAAATAATCAGATATAACATGATGGCACTGACAGAGAACTTTGACTTGTTCCCAAGAAATATCTTTGAAAATATTAAGTATAAACATTCTCTTAGAATATAATATTTTACCCATTTGTATGTAGATATCTATAATACTGTTTTGAACCTTAATCACTTTTTCCTCATGTTTTCTTGCATACCTTTGAGAAGCAAATACTGTTACAGGGCCTATTTGTCATTTCCAAATACCTTTCAAAATATTAGTAAGCCCCAATTGTGGTATTATTATAATAAAGATGCAAATGGTGGAATATACAACAGAAAATTCATTATTTTGTTTCAGTTGAATACTATGTATTTTTCGAATCTGGGAAAACAATCAATATATCATGAAGCTTGTCAATTTTTTCTTAGTTTTAGAAATTTAGAAACTTAGTTTTAGAAATTTAGGGCACATTTTTTCATAGTCATGATTCAATAAAGGTGTAGTATCACTAAGATTTGCAATAAATAATTCTTTTCATGTGGTCTGTAGAATAAACCTCTGACATAAAATGATACTGTTAACAGCTCTTTAACCAGTTTGTTCTAAGATTTTTACATAATTTAAAGTCAGGGTTGTATTAGAAATTAAAGGCAAATTGAAACACTAATGCTTCTATGTGGGAGATGATAGAATTAAAGAAACAAGGGTCTCTACAAGATTAGGGCCCATACAAAGGACTCAATTTGAACTAAGGCAATTCAGCTGGTCCTTATCTGGAACTGTTCAGAATATGTAATGTTGAAAAATGAGTGTGATAGAAATAGCATAAGCAAATCGAGCCCTTACATTGTAATATGGTAATCATAGTTTATACCAAAATGTTAATGTATATGCTTATTTCTATAATGGTGAAAACCTTGTCTTTTCTAACACTAAATATCCAGTTTCCTACTCAATTTTTTTTTTTAATAAAAGGCCTAACAGCTTATAATTTTAAATTAAAAAAGTTTATAAGAGAGGTATTTGTGTTACCTATTCACAATTTATAGCTGGTCCCTCAGATGTCGTTCACCAAGTGATATTTTTAACTGCATAAGGATGATGATTCAGCTTTCAATAATACATATGTCTACTTTATGTCAGTGATTATATTTCAAAATGTAAAAAAATAGATTTTCAAAATGACACTTTTTAAAAGTTTTAATTTGTACAAGACATATTATTTTAGCATAATTGACTATACCTTAAATCAGTATTGAATATGGCTGTGAGTCAAACATTCATTTATTCAATAAACAGATTTTTATTGAGTATTGGATTTTGCACTAGGCCTGTTGATAAAAATTTGACACTGTCCTTTTCCTGATGGGGCACAGGAACCTAAATTATTTTAGATTCCATTAAGTAAATTTAACTCATTGCCCTTGAGCAAGTTACTTTTAGCTTGGTGTGCTTGGTTTCCCTATTCATATAATCAAGACAAAATGTCTTTTTTTATAAGGTTCTCATGAGAACTGAATGAGAAAAATTTATGAGGCAAAACATCTGGCCCTTAATAATAGAAACTGTCAGTAATAGCGGTAGTGTGTACATTAGGTCCAACAGACTGGAATTCAAATTATATGATTGTCTGTAGTATTAAGACTCTAAGTGAGTTTACTGAAGAATAAACAGAATAGATTCCATAGAAATGTAGTAGAGGAAATATACATAACCAAGTGGGCCTCTGAAATGAGCAAATGTTTACGTAAATGTAGGGATTTAACTCAGTACTGCTTTGCTGCTCGGGCTAAGAGGCAAACAAGTTTAAGGTTAAGCACCTTCTGGTAACTTTCTACTTTAGCTTGCTATTCCTGTTAAGCAGGTGCCCAGATTGATAGTCTCCCCAGTGCTTAATGAAAAGCTGTGTTGTCCATGTATAAATGCAATACTCTTCTTTTTAACTTTTTAAATACTTCCAAAATCTGAATGCTCTACAGCAATTCCCCAGCCTGCTATATACTGTCACATCTCTCTCTGCCCCAGAAATCCTTATTTTAGATACCGACAAGAAGAAAGTGAGCAGACGAAGTCTCTCCTGCCTCTATTCTCTCCCATCTCCCTACCATGAGCAATGTTTATAGATCACTTAACATCTCCTTTGGTAACATTCACCATTTGGATTTGCCAATCCAAATTAAGGGAATTAAATTGTTCAAAGTCTAAGTACAAGAAGAAAAAGAAAATTAAGAAATCCAGAAATTAGGGACAATGTATAGCAATTTTCACATATACATAAAACATTCTTTTTGTCATATTTCAGGGACAACACGGTTGGGGAAAAAACTGTTATTTGAGGAACCAAACACATCTGAATATGAATCACTGCTTCGATGCGTGTGCTCTGTGACTTTGAAATAGAGTCTTGCCTTTTCTTTTTTTTTTTTTTTTTTTTTTTTTTGAGACTGAGTCTGGCTCTGTAGCCCAGGCTGGAGTGCAGTAGCGGATCTCAGCTCGCACCTGGCTCCGCCTCCCGGGTTCGTGTTCTCCTGCCTCAGCCTCCGGTGCTTCTGGGACCACGGTATGCACTACCTACGCCCGGCTATAGTTTTGTATTTTTAGTAGAGGCGGGGTTTCACGTGTTGTAGGGATGGTCTCGTCTCCTGACCTTGTGTCCTCCTTCCCGTCTCAGCCTCCCAAAGAGATGCTGGGATTACAAACTTGAGCTACAGCAGCTAAAGTCTTGCAGCTTTTCCTAAGGCTCAGTTGCATATCTATACAATGGAGATAATATCTAACTTATGTGGTTATTTTTAGAATTAAAGGCTCATATGCAGTATCTCATGTTCTAGTTATTTCATATTTAAGTATTCTAGAGAGTTCTTATATATGTATTCAAGAAAGTACATTAAATAATATTTAAAAATTTAAAAGAGACTACATCTTCATTAAAATGAATGAGTAAATGCAGCATTTTCATTACTAAAGTATGATATATACATACAGGTGTGTGTGTGTCTACTTACATACATATATATGTAGGGAAGTTCAAACTTTCCCTTTGAAGGTTTGAGTCTAAGTCTGCTGAAATAAATTAACAATAGGCAGATTAACAGGGAAAAAAAGGCATACAAATGTATTAACGTGAACATGGACACGGGAGTCCTGCAAATATAAAACTCTAAAAACAGGCATGTGGCCAGGTGTGGTGGCTCACACCTGTAATCCCAGCACTTTGGGAGGCTGAGGCAGGTGGATCGCCTGGAGTCAGGAGTTTGAGACCAGCCTTGCCAACATGGTGAAAACCTGTCTCTACTGAAAAATACAAAAAAATTAGCCAGGTGTGGTGGCATGTGGTTGCAGTGAGCCAAGATCGTGCCATTGCACTCTGGCCTGGGCAACAAGAGCAAAACTTCATCTCAAAATAAATAAATAAATAAAAATAAGATAAAAAGAGCAATGTGACTGAAGTTTTTATACTGTATGGAAAGGAATAGTGACTTGGAGCATGGCAACAGGTTATGGGAAGGAAAAGGGAGAAAAGGCGTGACCAGCAAAGGTTATCTTTATGCAGGCGAAGCCTCACAGATGGCAGCCCTCAAAAAGAATAGATGGGAGCCTGTGATAAAAGTTTCCTTGTCAGACCTGTAATAATGTCAGACCTTTAGTTTCCTTTTCCTGTGAGTTAAATTTTTCCTACTTCCAGATAATGTAGATAAGAAGGCCTCAGATAAAGCTCTTACATCTGTGTTTCACTAGATTTTCTCAACAGATGCAAGTCTTCCCTACTAAGGACAGCTTTTCAGAACTATTCCTGTGTCTGCAGCCCCTCTGAGTAGTCATCTTAAAATAGACCAAAGAAATATATTTTGGGGTGGCATATTTTCATTTCCTTCACATACATTTCAAAACCATTGAGAAAAGTTATTAGCAGAATGTTACTTACATACTTATCGCATGATACCATTTGTATAATTTCAAAGTGAAATACAAAATATTAATATACATTGCTCCCAGATATACTTATTTAAAAACTATAGAAAAAAGTGAACTGGAAATGTACACACCAATTTTATAATAGCTGTTGACTTATGGAAGAGTCAATGATAACATCTGACAGAGAACTTTCTTCTTTATCAAAGGTAATTTTAACAGTATTAGTTAAATTTAGTTTACATTTAATAAATGTATTCAAATTGAGTATAATGAAATGTTAGTAGTGTTCAATTCTGGATAGTGAGTTCATGAGTTTAGTTTCATCTTCTTTCCTCTGTTGGATTTGGCTCCTCCAAGTGTTACCAAAATGACCCGTTGTTTAGACACAGCTGACTTTCTTCTTCACAATGGTAAAGGAGAACACTAACTGGCCGAGTCTTAGTAATATCTAAGAGAAGAAAGGGCAAAGTTGAAATTGTAATTTAGATTTATAGCTGGGCGTGGGGGCTCACGCCTGTAATCCCAGCACTTTGGGAGGCCAAGGCGGGCGGATCACGAGGTCAAGAAATCCAGTCCGTCCTGGCCAAAATGGTGAAACCCTGTTTCTACTAAAAATACAAAAATTAGCTGGGCAGTTGGCACACGTCTGTAGTCCCAGCTACTCTAGAGGTTGAGGCAGGAGAATCGCTTGAACTCAGCAGGTGGAGGTTGCAGTGAGCCGAGATAGCGCCACTGTACTCCAGCCTGATGACAGAGAGACTCCGTCTCAAAAAAAGAAAAAAAAGTCGTAATTGAGATTTTGAAGTCTGGTTTAAGGTAGGTCTTTCAAATGAAGGTGTGGTTAGGATTGAGTAAGGATCATTATATAAAAATTTCAGACTGGTTAGAACAGCAAAAATATTTTGAGGGGAAGCGGTTTGAATTTCCTTAAGTTACAAAATGTTGTTTGACGCTTTTCTTGCTGAAAAGTTGATGAGTCTTTCAGGAAGATCTTGAAATCAACAACATTATCTGCAACTTTTATCTTCCTGGGAGATAATTTATTGGGCTAGTAATGTTATGTTATTGAAAACAGTAAAATAGTAAAGCCAAGTTAGTGTAGACAATAAGCTGTGCTTATGGTTTTGATTCTCATTTATAAAATTAAGCCTTTGTTTCAGGGATTTTTTTAACCCCTTTAAAACACATTAAACATAACCTTTATAAAAAATTTGTACACTAATGTGTTCATTCAGCAGCTGACTCTGAAAAACTTACCCACAATAGTCACAGTGCTACCAGAGAAAGAAAGCCAATTAAAGGTGTGTATATTTGTATATACAGTAAGTCACCACTTAACATCATCAACATGTTCTTGGAAACTGTGACTTTAAAGCCGAAGACCTATAAAGAAAACAATTTCACCATAGGATCATTAGTATAAACAAGAGCTGTTTCTATAGCATATATTTGGGAAGAAAAACATTAATACATTTCTAAATAAAGACCCAAAACACTTGTAATATTAAGCATTGAAATAAATGTGACGCATACATACATTTAAGAAAGACTAATAATAAAAACATGTAAGATTTTAACCAATTTTTGGTGAATCACTGAGTGATGGTGGTCATAGTTGTGGTGGGCTAAACCAAGAAACAAATGTTTGCCAAGTGACAGTGGAAAAGAATACCTCCTACTACCACATAGTTTAAAACCAAACAATAACAAATATGGCTGACCTGCTGACTACTTTCATGCCACATCATTTATTGTTGTGGATTTGTGTGATTATTATGTACTTGACAAATTTTTATTTGACAATAATTTGCATTTATTCATTCATTCATTCTCTATAAGGTCACAGGATTACTGAAGCCTATCCTGAGAGTTCAGAGTACAAGGTGGGAACCAACCCTGGAAAGGACACTGTTTCATCACAGGGCACACTCATGCACACACACACCCTCACTTATATTGGGACAATCTTTTTCTAAATGATACATAATGATAATGTATAGTGTGGAATGCATGTGATATTTTGATACATGCATATAATATGTAAAGATTAAATCAAGAAAATTGAGATATCCATTACCTCAAATCTCTAACTTTTCTTTACATTGGAAACATTTCTTCTAGCTATTTTGAACTAGACAATACATTATCGTTAACCACAGTCACTCTACTATCAAACACTAGATCTTACTCTTTCTAACTGTACTTTTCTACTGATTGTCCAAACTTTCTTTATCCCCCTACTCCTCTGTACCTTCTCCAGCCTCTTGTAACCATCAATCAACTCTCCACGCACGAGAGATCTACTTTTTTAGCTTCCATATATGTGGGAGAACATGTGGTATTTGTCTTTCTGTGCCTCACCAATTTCTCTTAACATAATGACCTGGTGCTCCATGCATGTTGCAATGACAGAATTTCATACTTTTTTTATGGCTGAATAATATTCCATCATGCATATGTACTTCATTTTGTTTATCCAGCTAATGCTAGATACTTATGATTATTATAAGTAGTGTTGCAATAGACATGCTAGTGCAGTTCTCTCTTTATATGTTAAATTTCTTACTTTTGAATATATACTTAGCAGTGAGATTGCTGGATCACATGTTAGCTCTATTTTTAGTCTTTTGAAGAATCTTCATACTGTTTTCCACAGTGGCTGTACAGTCCCTCAGTATACATGGGGAGTTGGTTCCAGGACCATCCATGTATACCAAAATCCACACAACTCAGGTTGTGGAGTCGGCCCTGCAGGAGCGTGTACACAAAAAGTTGGCCCTCCAAACATGTGGATTTTGCATCTTGTGAATACCCTATATTTTCAATCTGTCCTTGTTTGAAAAAAAAAAAATCACGTGTAAGTGAACCTATGCAGTTCAAACCATTGTTGATTGAGGGTCAACTGTATTAAATTACATTCCCACCAACAATGTAGGAGTATTGTCATTTCTTCACCTCCTCACTAGCTACTGTTATTTCTTGTCTTTTTGATAGTAACCGTTCCATCTGGGGTGAGGTGATATCCCATTGTAGTTTTGAGTGACATTACCCTGATGGTTAGTGATGTTAAACATATTTTCATATAACTGTTGGCCAATTGTGTGTCTTTTTTTGAGACATGCCTATTCAGATCTTTGGCCCATTTTAAAATCACATTAGTTATTTTGCTATTGAATAGAATTCTGTATGTATTTTGGTTATCGATATCTTGTCAAATGGATAGTTTGTAAATATTTTCTTCCATTCTGTAGATTTGCTCTTCTCTTTGTTGATTGTTTCCTTTGCTGTGCAGAAACCTTTTTCTTTCATGTAATCCCATTTGCTATTTTTGCTTTTTGAAAATGTTTCTGAAACATTTTGTTTCAAAACAAAATGCTTTTTTGTTTTGTTTTTGTAAGCTGTGTTTTTGAAAGCTTAGCCAAGGAATCATTGCCCAGACCCATGTCCTAAAGTGTTCCCCAAATGTTTTCTTTCAGTCATTTAATAGTTTTACATCTTAGATTTAAGCTTTAATCCATTTTGATTTGACTTTTGTATATGGCAAGAGATAGGAGTCTAGTCTCATTCTTCTGCATAGGGATATCTAGTTTTCCCAGAACCATTTGTTGAAGAGATTGTCCTTTCTACAATGTATGTTCATGATGCCTTTGTCAAAAATGTATTGGCTGTAAGTGTATGGATTTATTTCTGAGTTCTCTAGTGTGTTCCATTGTTCTCTATGTTTGTTTTTATGTCAGCACCATGCCGTTTTGTTTACTATGTCTTTGTAGTACATTTTGAGGTCAAGTAATGTGATGCCTCCAGCTTTATTTATTTATTTGCTTAGGATTGCTTTGGCTATTTGGGGTCTTTTGTGGCTCTATAACGTCATTGGTATCTTGAAAGAGATTGCATATAATCTGTGGGTAGCTTTGGGTAGTGTTGACATTTTACTAATATTAATTCTAATTCTTCCACTCCATGAGCATGGAATATCTTCGCTTATTTGTGTGTGTTCTTCAATTTCTTTCATCAGCAGTTTATTGTTTTCTTTTTAGAGATCTTTTATTTCTTTGGTTAAATTTACTTCTAGGCATTTTATATTTTATGTAGCAATTGCATATAGGATTGTTTCTTAATCTCTTTTTCAGTTTGCTCACTGTTGACTTATATAAATGCCACTGATTATTGTATGATAAATCCTGCAACATTATTGAATTTTTTTATCAGTTCTAATAGATTTTTGGTGGGGACATTAAGTTTTCCTGATTATAATATCCATGCCTCTTAAAACAAAAATAAGTTGACTTCTTCCTTCCTAGTTTGCTAGAACGTCCAGTACTATGTTGAAAATAAGTAGTAATAGAAGCATCCTTGTCTTGTTCTAGAACTTAGAGGAAAAACTCTCATTTTTTCTCCACTCAGTATGAACTTAGCTTTGGATTTATTATATATGGCCTTCATTGTTTTGAGGACTGATTCTTCTATACTCAGTTTGCTGAGAAGTATTTTTTGTAAAGGGATATTGGATTTTTTAAAATGTGTTTTCATCTAAGGAAATGATTATATGTCTTTTGTCCTTTATTCTGTTAATGTGATTTATCATATTTGTTAATTTGCCTAGGTTGAACCATGCTTGTATCATTGGAATAATTCCCACTTGATTGTGGTGAATAATCTTTTCAATATGTTGTTGAATTTGGTTTGCTAGTATTTGGTTGAAGATTTTTGCATCAATGTTTATTAGGGATATAGTTTTCCTAGTTTTTATCGTGTCTTTGTCTGGTTTTAACATCAGGGAAATGCTGGCCTCTTAGAATGAGTTGGGAAGCATTCCCTCCACTTCAATTTTTTAAAATACTTTGAGTACAATTGTCATTAGTTCTTATATAAATGTGTGGTGTAATTTACTAGTGAAGTCATCAGGAAAGTCCTGGGTAGTTTTATTATTATTATTATTTTATTTTTATTTTTTCGATGGAGTATTTTTTAATTCTCATTTAATCTCATTACTCATTACTGGTCTGTTTTTTTTTTCTATTTCTTCATGGTTCAGTCTTTGTAGGTTGTATGTATTCAGAAATTTATCCATTTATTCTAGGTTTTCCAATTTGTTAGTGTTTAGTTGTTCATAATAGTCCCTAATGATTGTTTGTATTTATGTGGTATCAGCTATTACGTCTCCTTCTTTTGTTTCTGATTTTATTTGTCTTTTATTTTTTTTCCTTAGTCTAGCTAAAGGTTTGTCAATTTTGTCTTTTAAAAAACAGCTTTTGGTGTCATTTATCTTTTGTATTTTTTTTGTCTCAATTGTATTTATTTCTGTTCTGATCTTTATCATTATTTTTTTTCTACTAGTTTTGGGATTGGTTTATTCTTGCTTGACTAGTTCCTTGAGGTGCATCATTGAGATGTTCATTTGAAACATTTTAACTTTTTGATGTAGGTGTTCATTGCTGTAAACTTCCCTGCTTTTGCTTTATAGCATAGTTTTGGTATGTTATGTTCTAATTTTATTTGTTTCATTAATTTTATTAAATTTCCTTCTTCATTTCTTCATTGACCCATTGATTATTCAGGAGCATGTTGTTTAATTGTCATGTGTTTGTATTGTTTCTAAAATTTCTCTTATTATTGAATTCTAGTTTTATCCCATTGTGGTCAGAGAGATACTTGATACAATTTTGACTTTTTTGAATTTGTTGAGACTTACTTTAGACTTACGTGGCCTTACATAGAGTCTATTCTGGAAAATGTTGCATGTGCTGATGAGACGAATGTATGTTCTGTAACTGTTGGAGAAAATACTCTGTAAATGTCAGTTTGATTCATTTAGTCTAGAGTATAGTTTAAAGCCACTGTTTCTTGGTTGATTTTCTGGCTCAATATTCTGTCAATTACTGAGAGTGAGGTGTTAAATTCCTCCACTATTACTGTGTTACAGTCTCTCTCTCCCTTTAGATTTATTAATGTTTGGTTTTTATATTTGGTTACCTTGGTGTTGGAGACATATATATTTAGAATTATTATATCCTACTACTGAATTGACTTCTTTTTTATTATATATTGACCTTCTTTGTCTTTTTTTAAGTTTGACTTAGTCTGTTTTATCTAATATAAGAATAGTTATTCTTGCTCTGCTTTTGATTTTTATTTACATGGGCTATCTTTTTCCATCTCTTCACTTTCAGCTCTTTTTATAGGTGAAATGAGTTTCTTACAGGTAGCATATAGCCTAAGTAAAAAAAGCCTGAATTAAAAAAAAATTCAGCTGCTTTGTGTCTTTTAAAAATTGGAGAATTTAATCCATTTACATTCAATATTGTGTTTGATAAGTAAGGACTTATTACTGCCATTTTGTTACTTGTTTTTAGAATATTATGAATTTGTCTTTATGCTTACTTTCATCAATGAGTTTTAGACCTTGAAATGTTTTCTTTTTGCACATTAGCATCTTTTTAATTTTTTTTTGTTTGTTTGTTTGCATATAGAAGAATTCCCTTTAGATTTTTTTTTTTTTTTTTTGTAAGATGGATCTAGTGATTGTGAGTTCCCTCAGCTTTTGTTTGTGTGGGAAAGACTGTATGTATCTTTCATGTTTGAAGGAAAGCTTTCTGGGTACAATAATCTTGCTCAGCAGCTTTTTTCTTTCAGCAATTTAAATATGTCACCCCACTCTCTCCAGGCCTACATGGTTTCATTGAGAAGTCTATTGCCAAGTGAATTGGAACTCCTTTATGTGTTATTTGCTTCTTATCTCTTGATGCTTTTAGGATCCTTGCTTTGTCCGTAACCTTTCAGTGAGTTTCTTCAGAACTACCATTTTGAATTCTTAATCTGAGAGCTCACAAATTGCTGTCTCATTAGGGTAGTCACTGGCTCTTTGTTTTGTCCATTTGAGAAGGTCTTGGTTCCCTGTTTTCTGTTGTTTCTTATGGATATATGTCTATAGCTTTTTATTGAAGGCCTTTTACTTGTATCTGGCTTGTGTTGGTTTTCTAGGGTATGTTTGCTTAGAGTTTCTTTGCAGTCACTTGTAAATCCACTTAATCCTAGATTGATGGCTTTTTTTTTCTATTATTATTATTTTTTCGGCATTAGATGGTATCTTAATCCCAAATTTGTCTTGACTCTCACAAGTATTCAGAACACTTCTGGTCCTGAATTGGAGTGGGATACCTAAGGAGGATACCTTGGCTCTGTAGGAGACTGGTTGGGGCTTCATGCTCAGAATACTCATTGAGATTGCCTCCTACAGTGTGTTGCTACTGAATAGCTACTTTTATTTGGTGTCCCCTTGGCTGAGATAAAGAACAGTATTTCACAGTCTGGGATTTCTAATCCCACCTCCCCTCTGTGTCTCTAGCTGCCCTCAGGGGTTTTCTCCCTGCAGACCCTCATGATTCTTCCTGTGGGTCCAGACAGTAATAGTTTTCTTAAAAGGGGATCCAAGATGCTGAGGAAGCAGGCTCTGCCTTGATCTCATTTTTTCCAGTGTAGAAAAACCATGAGTCTAGGAGGAATCATTCATGCATGGTGCTTGGCAGATTGGGGGAGGGGCATTATGAATAGAAAGGCCCATTTATTTCTCTTACTGTCTGCTCAGAGTTTTTCACTCTCTGTGGCTTCAGGGATCATCTCAGCCTCAGATTTCAGTTCCTGGATATTGCTGGTATTCATCTTGGCACTGGATAATTATTTTTGGTTTTCTGTTGGGGACAGTGAAACCATCTGGCTTCTCTTCTGCAATTTTGATGATGTCAGTCTCTTCGACTGGTACAATTTGAACATGTCGATTAACCTAACATGCACATTTTTAAGATGCGGAATGAAACCAGAGCACTCAGAGAAAACCCACACAGATATGAGGAGAACAGGCAAACTCCATACAGACAGTGAACCCAGATGGGGATAATTTTTTTTTCCTTGTCAATGTTATACCAAAATGTTATTCAAGGACCTGCTATATATGTATACCTACATATATGTTATTTGTTGCAAAATGTTGACTTATGAGATCCTGAAAACTGGCTAGGCAAATCTGAAATCCTTGGACAGGCTGTCACTAAAGACATGCTTGACACTCTCAGGCAGGAGCTGAAGCTGAAGACCACAAAATGAGTTAGTTTATCAGGGAAACCTCAATTCTGTTCATAAGGCCTTTCAACTGATTGAATCAGGTCAGGGCCATCCAGATTTTTGAGAATAATCTCCCTTACTTAAAGTCAACTGATTGCAGATGGTTATCACATCCACAAAATACTTCCACGGCAACACTGAGGATAATGTTTGATTGAATAACTGGGTATCACAGCCTAGCTATGTTGACACATAAAAGTAATCATCATACGTTTTAAACACAAACTTTTCTGTAGTTTATCCACTGATGTATATCCTTGCAAGTGTAGTAGTTTTGTATATGTTGGTGCAAACATTGATTTCCATAATTGTTTACCTAAAATCTAAATAAGAGCTCTATTAAAGAAAAAAAAAAAACAAAAACAAAAAAAAAAAACAATTCCACAATTGATCCTTCTTTTTAAAATCTAAATTCTTCAAAATACATGAATTATTATGTTACTACTAATATCATACACAGCTACTATCTTAATGTGTTAAATGTGTTATGTTGGGCACTGTGGATGATACAGAGGACTTTATGTAATACTGGCTTTGCAATGTTTACATCCCGATGAGAAAAAACAAAACAAAACAAAAGGAACATGGTAAAGATCCACATGTTGGTTTGTCTGCATGTGGGAGTCTTGAAGAAAAAATCTAAAAAAAAAGTAGTTCCTATAATCTGTCAGTTACTGGGAGACAACATGAACAAAAGTGATATGAACAGTTTCCTTATGGAGTTTAGAAACTAAACGGAAGTGCAGTGTGACCAAAACTTCCCACTCCAGCCTAATTTCCCTTCTTTGATATTCTCCCAATTTTTACTCTTTTCACTAATATTACATTTTAACAAGTTATTTATTTGCCCAGAAATTTCTCCTGTCTCCTCTTAGTTTAGTTCACTCACTCTTATCTAAAAGCCAAGTGTTATTTTCCAAGAATCCTTCCCTGGCCTCTGTGACCAGGTTGAAGTCTTTTAAAACAGACACTTTTAGGACTGTATTTTACTTTTTAACTCTGTTATCATTTACATTTTTAATTTGTTTGTTGAATATATGATTACCTACTGCCTCATCAACTAAAAGGGAAGCACTACAAAGGTAGGGACCATATCTGCTTTATTTACCATTATATTCTCAATTTATAGCACAATTTTGGCACATAAGTCGATTTTCAATAAATATTTGTTGAATGAAGTGAATACTGTTTCCTATCCCATAGCAAGAGTCTCTACAAGATTGACTAAACCTAAGATTTATTGATATGTCTCAGTAGAGTAAGATTAATTTGTGAATATGTGATATTTAGAAAGAATATTTCCACTGGAAGTGCATACTTGGTGACCTAGGTATGAATTCATGTTGCATTTCATTTGATGTATCCAAGGAGTAAAAAAATATTAAAGTGCTCTCAGATTTACATTTATACCATTATTTTCTCAAAATATGATATACAAATATTATGTATAAGAACTTGGGTTGCTATATAAGTATATGACTAGCTAGGAAGAAAAAGTTGAAAATGTTATACTTCTAAATTTTCTTCTCCACTTATTCCTCTTGCTGTTTCTCTAGCTTCCCCTCTCTCACGCTGTGCCCTTTGGACTCTCATTAGCACCTCAATGACAGATTTCTCATAAAATTAAAGAACAGTCAAAAATAAATATAGCCAAGTTATCTACTTATTGACGAATCTTCTTAGCACAGGGAATAAAGATGAAATCAAAAAATTTTTACAGTAATCCCTCATTTATTTCAAACCTATTAATTGTAATTTTTGATCTATCCCAAAAGGCCTCATATGATTAAACCAGATTAAAAGTACAGTGCATAGTAATTTTTTTTTAAGTTAGAGTATTTTCACTGTGCATGCCTCAATGATTTTCTTAAAATACATTTAATAGCTTATATTTCTTACTAATTAAGAGAAAATACTAAAGAATTTCAGATTATTGTGTTTCCTTTTTTTTTTTTTTAATTTAAAATTCCTTCTGCTTTTTTTTTTTTCTTTTTTTGAGACAGAGTCTTGCTCTGTCTCCCGGGCTGGAGTGCAGTGGCACCATCTCAACTCACTGCAAGCTCCGCCTCCCGGGTTCACACCATTCTCCTGCCTCAGCCTCCGGAGTAGCTGGGACTACAGGCACCCGCCACCACGCCCGGCTATTTTTTTTGTATTTTTAGTAGAGGTGGGGTTTCGCCACATTAGCCCAGGATGGTCTCGATCTCTGACCTCATTATCCCCCCCGCCTTGGCCTCCCAAAGCGCTGGGATTACAGGCTTGAGCCAACGCACCAGGCCTCCTTTTGCTATTTTTTAAAACTTTTGTTTTAGGTTCGGAGGTACATGTGAAGGTTTGTTATGTAGGTAAACTCGTGTCATTGGGGTTTGTTGTTCAGATTATTTCACCCAGGTATGAAACCTAGTACTCAATAGCTCTTTTGTTCTGCTCCTCTCCCTCCCTCTTCCCACCTTGCACTGTCAGGTAGACCCCAGTGTCTGTTGTTCCCTTCTTTGTGTTCATGAGTTCGCATCATTCAGCTTTCACTTATAAGTGAGAACATGTGTTATTTGGTTTTCTGTTCCTGTAGTAGTTTGCTAAGACTAATATTTTATTATTTTGTCTGTCTTTCTGAATAATTTAACACTGCTATGCAAATAATTGGATAAAATATTTCTGTGTTTTATATATAAACTTAAACTACTATTTAATATAGAATCAAAGTTGTTTCACAAGGAAACACTTGACATAGGATATTTGAAATATTCTAAGGAGTCCATGTCATGGTAATACCACTTTAAAAGACTCCTTCAGAACTATTCCACTGAGTGATTTCTAAAATGGAATTTTACAGTACTATGAATGGATATATGAATGTGTGAAAAAATAAATACAAACCTGTTGTTGCTGGCGTACATGATCATCACACCATGAAATGCTCAAATACATAAGGGCATTAATCACTGCATTATTTACTCATTGTAATTTCATTTACTTATTGCAAGCAATTATTGTAATTATTATTTAATGATGAGTCTGTGTGAGCTCTGGCACAAACTGCCTACAGTATTCCTTAAATTTCAGTGAAGAAAATTAAACAATTAAGAAAAGAAGAGCCACTGTTCAATTGAATTTCTTCTCACGCATATTGTTGTCAGATTATACATTTTAATTTTTTTTTCCAGAATGTGAGGAGAAAACACTACATTCTGCCTTGTAAAAATGGAGAAGCATTAATTAGCTCATAGCAATTATTACCTAATACCCTTTATAGTACCTGTATTCTCATCATGAGGCCACACCTTTGTGTCTGCAGGCACTTATTGAGATCTTTCATATGGTAGAACCATGATCACTCTGGCAACAAAAATAATATAAAATTATAGTGACTAATTTTTAAGCACTTGCAATATGTCAGCCACTTTCAAAATGCTTTGCATTTATCATCTGATAACAATTATTTCTGGAAGAAGTTCTTTTTCTCCTTTATAGATTCAGAAACTGAGTCTTGTTGAAAGAAGGTAGTCCACGATGAAAGCTGGGATTCAAATCCAAGTTTATTTGCTTCCAAAACCATATTAAATCTTAACCATTATGCTGTGCCCAGAGGGGCTGATTTCATATAGCAATTACTTGACCTCAGCAAAGATCAGAGAATAAAACGGATACTTTTCAAGCATAGAATGCGGGAAAGGGAACAACTCAGAACTAGCTTACTCCTAAGAAATGTGAACCCAGTTAGGACACAACAGTTGACTTTTCTAAGCAGCCAGGAGTGTGCAAGAACCAATTTCACCTCTCAGCCAATTGTGCCTCACAAATAATTACTTCTGGATCTTTAATTGCTTTGAAATGGCAATACCACTGATACATTAGACTTTCTAGTTTGAAGAATTGTTTTTATATTGTAATTCACTGACTTCCCTTGCTTGTTTGCTGTTAAATCTACGTGTTACATACTTAAAATAGAAGTGCATCATAATCATATGAAAACACTCAACTTGGCATTTCATGAGTGTGTGTCACTAAAGACTGAGTAATTGCAGCCTTCAGGCAATTTAGGAAACTTTGTTTCTGTTAAATACAAATCAACATCAGCATTCCAGTTATGCATTGTTGAGCTAAATAGTCTCAATTAAGATTTATTGCTCAGTCTTGGATATATTAAATGCTTAGAGCAGTTCACATATCACAGGATTTTTGTTTACTACTTACAGTGATTTTTATGTTTAAAATGCCCTTATATTATGAATTTTATCCCTTACGCCTCATATAAAGGAACTTGGGTTGGGCTTGTTAATAAACATTACCCTTCATGGCTTTTCTTAGGAATCTTGTGTACTATATATTTTATTTATTTATTTGGTGTTTCCCTTTTATTGTTTTTTTTTTTTTTTTTTTTTTTTGTTGTTGTTGTTTTTTTTTTTTTTAAATGAAACGGAGTCTCAGTCTGTCGCCCAGGCCGGAGTGCAATAGCACGACTTGGCTCACTGCAACCTCTGCCTCCTGGATTCAAGCAATTCTCCTGCCTCAGCCTCCTGAGTGGCTAATTTTGTATTTTTAGTAGAGATGGAGTTTCACCATATTGGCCAGGCTGGTCTTGAACTCCTGACTTTGTGATCCACTCGCCTCAGCCTCCCAAAGTGCTGGGATTACAGGCTTGAGCCACCACTCCCGGCTTTCCCTTTATTTTCAATATAATCCCAATTGAAAGTCATTTGCTTACTTAAACTTGAAGTACATTTTCTTGAAATCTACCAGGCATTTTCTATTACTTCATTCCAACTCATACACTGTATGAAGTAGATTGTGAATTATATTCGTAGATAACATTCTTAAGCACTTTTTTACCACATCAAATAATATAAGGAACCTCAGTTTTTAGAAGTAAAGTTTAAAAAAAAAGTCCTGGATAGGTTTCCTTGTTCAATATAATGTATTTCTGTTATTGATATATACTTATTACTGAGCACAATCACTATTATTATGTAGGAAGCACATTCCATGTAAGACTGCACATCTCAAAAGAAATGTTACAAATAGGTTACAAAAAAGGCCAGAGGAGTTGAAAACTAATATTATAATTACGCATGCTAGCACACAAATAATTTAAATATATTATACTTTCATCTGATTATTCATTTACTCATTTAATTCAAATGTTTTTAAGTTGAGGGTGCGGGGGAGGTAATTTCGTTTTTTTTTTGAGACGGAGTCTGGCTCTGTCACCCGGGCTGGAGTGCAGTGGCGCGATCTGGGCTCACTGCAAGCTCCACCTCACGGGTTCACGCCATTCTCCTGCCTCAGCCTCCCGAGTAGCTGGGACTACAGGCGCCCGCCACCTCGCCCAGCTAATTTTTTGTATATTTAGTAGAGACGGGGTTTCACCGTATTAGCCAGGATGGTCTCGATCTCGTGACCTTGTGATCCGCCCGCCTCGGCCTCCCAAAGTGCTGGGATTACAGGCTTGAGCCACCGTGCCCAACTGGGAGGTAATTTTTTTAAAAAGGTTGTGAAGTGTACACTAGGTACTAGACCCTAAAAATAAAACCTGGTACCATCCTCAAGGAGGACATAGTTCAGTAAAGAAAAAAAATCACAGATAATTAAAAGCCATTTGAATGAGATTTTTAGTTGAGTTAAACAAAACAAAAACACTCAATATTTTTCATGAGTACTATGTTCATCATACAGATTAGATAAGTAGATACTGAAAATAACTAATATTTTGTGGGGAAGAAATTTAGGAAAAAAAAATTGTAACCAAATTGATGATATTTTGAAATTTCTACAGGATCTTGAAAAAAGTAACTTTTTTTTTTTTTTTAAATGACAGAAAGAGGAGGGACTTTCCTTATTCTTAGCAGAAAGGAAAAGAAGGCATAAAAGGCATAAAAGAGGATGATATGTGTAAAAAACTGTGAATTTTTCTATATGCGTAGCAAATCTAACATAAGGAAATATTTAGCATTATGTTGTCAGGAACTAGTTTAAAAATATTTGAGTGACACAATCCAGTGCTTTAAAAATATTTTGTTCTATTTTACTTATCAAGCTATAAAATATAGTTTTGGAAAGTTATAAAACTATAGCTATTAAAGCTTTTAAAATGCTTTTAAAAGAAAACACTTAAAAATAATTTCGTTGATTCTGGTTTTTCCTCTATTTCTGTGTGTGTTATTTTCACAAAGGCACATAAATTTTGCACTCATAAGGGCTCGGAATATGGATAAACTGTTCGAGGTAAAATGAGTTATGTTAGGAAGGATGGGGGAAATGTTGAAATCTTACCTTGAATAGGATAAGTAGTAAGGGATCATTTTAGCTCTGTAACTGACAGGGTAAAATGAGAAGGGTAATTTCCAGGAAGGATTTAGATCGGGGTAAGATAAAGGTAGTATACTCGACTAATTATTGAATAATGTTCTTTTAAAATAATGTGCTTTTACTGAATAATTTTTTTAAAAAATTTAATGTAGGCCAGGCATGGTGGCTGATGCCTGTAATTCCAGCACTTTGGGAGGCTGAGCTGGGCAGAATCACTTCAGACCAGAAGTTGAAGACCAGCCTGAGCAACGTGGCAAAACCTGTCTCTATAAAAAATATTTGATACAAAAAATTAGCAGGGCGATATGGGAGGCTGAAGCAAGAGAATTGCTTGAGACCGGGAGGCAGAGGTCGCAGTGAGCCAAGATCATGCCACTGCACTTCAGCCTGGGCGACAGAGTGAGACTCTGTCTTGGAAAAAAAAAAAAAAAAAAAATTAATAGTTTAAAGGTTTATATACACATTTTTGTGTGAACATTAGTTTTTATTTCTCTGAGATAAATTCCCAGGAATGCCCTACTGGGTCATATTGCATCAGTGTTCTCAGTTTTATAAGAAACTGTCAAATTGTTTCCTAGAGTGGCTTTACCATTTTATATTCGCACTAACAGTGTGTGTCAGTGATCCAGTTCTCTGTATCCTTGTCAGCATTTAGTGTTCTCACTGCTTTTTATTTTAGCTATTCTGATAGATATATCGTGTATTGTCATTTAAAAACACTTTTATTTCTTCTAGACTTTAGGTTGTCTATAATAGTTTTCATTTTAATTTGCATTTTCCTATGATATTGAATATCTTTTTATGTGTTTATTTGCCATTTGTATATATTATTCTGCAAAATACTTCTTCTGTGTTCTCTGTTCTCTGTTCTGTGTAATTTTCTTCTCTGTTCTAGTCATCATGCTCCATGTCTTTTGCCCATTTTGAATTGCAATTTTTTTAACTGTTGGGTTTTGAAAGTTCTTTTGTTGATACTTACTTTTGTTTGATTCATGGATTGCAAATATTTACTCCCAGACTAAATCATGTCTTTTATTACTTTTCACAGAGCAAAAGTTTCTAATTTTGATGTGCTTGTTTTATAATTGAGAGAATATTGTGATTACGAATGAAGTACACAATCTCAACATTTTAAATAATTAGATTATCTCCAAATTATCAGTTATAGGATTACCAGAGAGATGGTTGCAGGCTTTAGAATAGAACCTTAGTTTGAAAGGGCAGTATAAACATTTATACCACTCAAAAATATAGCTAACATTTACTTCATGCTTTCCATGTGTCAGACACAATTGTATGAGGCATTATTCTTATCATTACCACCTCACAATGGTGCAGTAGCCAGGGCAAGGCTGCCAGAAATACTTAGACAAGGTAACCGAAGCCTAGCACCTTGATTTGTCTTCACTTCACAGAGAAGCCAGGGATGGAACAGACAAAGTGCTTGGGTTTCCTCAGCACATTCTTTTTTTATTTCTTTTTTTTTTTGAGACAAAGTCTCACTCTGTTGCCCAGGCTGGAGTGCAGTGGCATGATTTCAGCTCACTGCAACCTCCACCTCCTGGGTTCAAGCAATTCTCCTACCTCAGCCTCCCGAGTAGCTAGAACTACAGGCGTGTGCCACCACACCTGGATAATTTTTTTGTGTTTTTAGTAGAGTTGAAGTTTTGCCATTTTGGCCAGGCTGTTCTCGAACTCTCAACTGAAAGTAATACACCCGTCTTGGCCTCTCAAAGTGCTGGGATTACAGGCATGAGCCACAGAGCCCAGCCAGCACACCCATTCTTTACCCAGCAAAGTCCAAATATTCTCAGGATGGATAAAGCATTTCTTGAGATAGCCTAATAGTGAATACTTCCCCATGTAATAACTAGCCTCCATCAAAGCTAAAGTTTTAATGTTTCCAAAACAGTTCTGCCCCAGGAATCGGAATTGTCATGACATTTCTGATGAAGTCTGAAAAAATGTTCATTTTCGGATATTTCAAATATTATGATTCTTCTACAGGTATAGCATGTGATGTAACTTATTGGTGTTTCTCTATATTTTGTGTTTTCAATGACCAGTTTCTAAAACTTTCACAGTCCCAGAAGTAGGAGTTGTTTTCTACTGTCTGAAGTTAGTGCCAGAAAAAGAATATTTAGAAGATTTTGATTATATTTTTATAGCTGTGTAGAGGCCTAGAAGTTAATCCTCTACATTTTAATATTCATGGTGTGTCTATTTCCCATATCTACATCTCTACCATTTCCCTGTCTCCAAAGGTTTCACTATTGTAATATTCTTTCCAGAAAAATTTAAATGGCCCAGTTGAATTTACTAAAATATTACATTTGAAAGCTTATAAAAATATGCAGTGTTTAGAATATGTTTTTAAAAATTGTGTGTCACAAAATTACCTGGAGAAATATTTTAAAAATACTGAGGCCCAGGACCAGCCGAAACCAATTAAACTGAAATTTTGTGGACTGGGGCTGTAGGATCAATATTTTAAAATGACTTTCCAGATAAGTATAATTCCCAGCTAGGGATAAGAATTTTGAAGTTAAATTTGCTAAGTGATGGAAATGTATTAAAAATTATCTATTGAAAGCCTTAATTCTTAATTTTTAAAATTCCTTTTTTATACCCTTCCATTTTTATTTTAACTCCATATTGCATATTTATTTAATTTTGAGCTGCTTAGAAAATAAATGAGACACACAAAATGAACTGCCTAGTCTTAATTGCAACAACACTTAAAACTTAATAAACGTAATTTTTTCAATAATATATGAAATACTGTATGTAGGTAAATTACATTATTTAAAAATATTTAGTTGTTTCTTATATTAATATGTAGAATATTTCTATTATGAGAGAAATTACATAATTTTTGCAATTTTCATTGTCTCCATAAAAATTAAGCTGGTCTATTTAAATTAAAATGTTCAAATAAAATAATATATAAAGGAAAATTTGGGACTGATAATAAGGAATGTTAGAATTAAAGCATAAGGGTTAACTGTATTTTCATAAAAATAGAAAAGATAGGTAAAAAAGATAATTTTTTCATTTCCTAAAGTTTTTTCTCGATTTAAATGGTGACTTTTTAAATATATACTTATTATGTTATTCTATCTAGATTTCCTCGTTTGATAGCCAGATTCAGATGCTTCAAAAATTAGTTAAATATGTCTCATAAAAACAAGACTGTGTTACAACTGATATGTTCTTTAGACAGATTCTATGGCCCTTTTGAAGATTTTCAAATTTCAGTCACCCATTCTGAGGATCCTTTAGTACAGACATAATTATATTTCTTTGCATAGGTTCCAGGACAGTTTTATAAATATGCTCACGTTTGACCTGTTTTCTCATGGGTATTGATTTGGCATTCTAACATCACTGAGTAGTTTTAATTGCATTAAACAATTTTGTTCACTGCCTAGTGATTCATTTTTTAAAATATTAGCAGAACAGAGAACTGATTCAGAAATTACTCCAACACCATTTATACCAATTAATCATTTAGTGTTGTTAGGACTTAAGTGAATGATAATAACAAAATGAAAAATCTTATGATGCAAAAACATTTGCATTAATAAACTTCAGAGATATGTATTATACTTCTATATATATCTATACTATGAATATAAAGCTTATGTCACCAGTTTTTAAAATTAATAATAATAATGTTAAAGCATTGCAATTCTGTTTTATGAACCTGAGAATACATGCACCCAAGAACATTTAAGGGTTAAGCTAATATATTTAACAGGAAAGAAGATACATGGAAGGAGTTATGTGATATGCATCCGTGCATATATAGAGAGAGAGATTAATAGAGAAACTTTAAATATCGTTTTTGTGAACCTTAAAACTATTAATTTGATGCTATTCAATGTTAAAATTAATTTAAATATTTAAGCCATACTAAGTAGAGCTGTTGAATCATTGCTCTTCCTCTGTACTTGTTATAGTATCTGGGTATAAGTAGTACATTAAAAAATTCAGTTGGGGCCAGGTGCGGTGGCTTACACCTGTAATCCCAGCACTTTGGGAGTCCAAGGTGGGCAGATCAGGAGGTCAAGAAATCGAGACCATCCTGGCCAACATGGTGAAACCCCATCTCTACTAAAAATACAAAAATTAGCTGGGCATGGTGGCGCATGCCTATAATCCCAGCTACTTGGGAGGCTGAGGCAGGAGAATCACTTGAACACAGGAAGCAGAGGTCGCAGTGAGCTGAGATCGTGCCACTACACTCTAGCCTGGCGACAGAGCAAGACTCCATCTGAAAAAAAAAAAAAAAATTCAGTTGGGAAGATAACTAAACTTTCCTAGGCAGAACTCTTTGAAAACAAGCTATAGTTTCATAATGGAATTAACTAGTCTGTCCATTTATTTGATGTTTATTATTTTTCTTCTCTATTCTAGTCATCATGCTAGACAGCAAATATAATAAGCTGACTATGACAAAGTCTGCTTCCTCTAGTCACAGTCCAGAAGCAAAGACATTGAATAATAGACTCTGGGTGAACTCAGATCCAAAAAAAAAAAAAAAAGAGAGAGAGACAAAATTCTTTCCTCTGTGAAGCCCCCACTTCTTTAAATTCCTTGGCATTGTGTATTGAATTGATTTAGGAGGTTTTATTTATTTTGTTTACACTTCCTATACTCCCTAGCTTCCTCCCACATTTTAAACATAAACTGTATATGGTAGAATCACATACATATGGAAAAGTAAACCATCCTAAATATATGGCTTGATGAATGTTGATTAAATGAATTTGCCTATATAACCAGCGCCCAGATCAAGAAACAGAATTTAATTAGAAACACAGTAGCCCTGTGGCCAATCATTACCTCACATTCCACACATCCTGACTCTGAGCATAAACTAGCTTTACCTTGGTCTTTCCAAAAATAGAATCATACACGTATTAAAAGAAAAAGTAAAAGAACTAGGCAAGGTGACTCACACCTGTCATTCCAGCGGCTCAGGAGGTTGATGTGGTAGGATCACTTGAGCCCAGGATTTCAAAACTGCAGTGAGCTATGATTGTGCCACTGCATTCTAGCCTGGGCAACAGAGTGAGACACCAACTCACGGAGGGGGGCGGGGGGGGAAGAGGATCTAATCCATAGAGATAACTGTTAAATGCCTATAATTATTCACATTCTTTGTCCTGGGAATCCCTGTAACTGAGAATTATTAGGCTATATTTCACCTTCTCTCAATGCACTTGAATCTGTGTGTCTTTTCAATCATCTGCCCTTCTTTCCTTTCATTGTTTTTTAAGGGAAGGAATGATCTGTGATTTGTCCACTTTATTCTCTGAGAGAGATCCCAGGAACAGTTGGTTGCATTGTCTGCCTGAGTATATGCCCACATGCACTTCTTCCATGAGTAATTATGGATCACAGAAGGCCAACATGGTTCCACAGAGTTATTGTTAAAATGTGGATACTGATGCTGCTGAGCATGACAGTAGTTAAGTAGATGTATGCCAAGGACCTTTAGCACACAAAAAGTACCTACCCTGAGACCTCTGAAAATGATGGCCACCACTATAATATGTGAAGTTGCCCATAAAATACAATAAAGTCCAGCCTTACCTCCAGTGACACACTGTGCCATGTCGAGATTAGCGTCTTAAGCCATTGACTTGATTCACTCACTTGCCGAAAGATTTATCTCCCCCATATCAGCCTCCAAATGAGCGCATTTTAATTCTGTGCTTTGGTAAAATTACTATTTGCTGAAAATCTTCCATTTTTGGATTTACTTGAAGAGGGATGAAATCACCAATTTAAATCTGTAACTGCCTAAGTAAATTTTATGGAAAATAGATGAGTAATTATAAATTTCATCAGTTAAATTAGTATCCCGAATGAGTCATTACACATTAAAACTTTCTGAGGCAAAGTGGCATAATGAAGAGGTCAGGCACTCAATTTGGAAACAGAAACTTTCTAAAAATATCTGGAATGTCCACTAACTAGCTATGAACACAGATTTCTTATCTACTCTAGGTACTATTTTTTGTATCTGTAAACTTGAACTGTAATTTCTTTCAGAGGAACAAGATTAGGTCAGTAATCAATAGAGATAACTGTTAAGTGCCTATAAAAGTATAATGTTTCTCTGTCAGTTAAAACTGTTTATGTTGGCTGGGTGCCATGGCTCATGCCCGTAATCCCAGCACTTTGGGAGACCAAGGTGACAGGATTCCTTGAGCCCAGTTGTTCAAGACCAGCCTGAGCAAAATAGTGAGCCCCCGTTATTTAAAAAAAAAAATGAAAAAAATTAGCTGGGCCTAGTGGTGCGCATTTGTAGTCCTATCTATGCAGGAGGCTGAGACGGGAGGATTGCTTGATCCAAGGAGTCTGAGGCTGCAGTGAGTTATGATTGCATCACTACACTCCAGTCTAAATGACGGGGTGAGACCCTGTCTCTAAAAAATAAACAACAACAACAAAAAAAACGAAAACAACATATGTGTATTTTCCTATTAGCCAGATCTTATTTGTAAAGACAAAAATCTGAGCTTTCAACTTATTCTTTGCCCTCAAATCCAGTGGTGCTAGGTGAATATTATAATTTAAGTTGCTATCATTATGTTTAAGTTGTAAAATTTAATTACAGGTCTATCGATAGACTATGTGGAAAACAAGCTTTACTGGATCAGTTCGGGGAATGGAACCATAAATAGATGCAACCTGGATGGTGGTAATTTAGAAGTAATCGAGTCAATGAAAGAAGAATTAACAAAAGCTACAGCCCTAACCATCATGGGTAAGTGAAATGATTCTATAGCTTGGTTGCTTTGTATTGAATGAGGGTTGATTTATTATGACTTGTTAAAATCTTAGGAAAGTTACTGCTAACACCAGAACTACATTCAAATTGCACACTTCTGCGAGGTTTTCTTCTCTTCCTTCTTTTCCTCTTTAGCAAACAGACTTATAAGATTATCCAGATCAGAAACTTAGCGTTAGCAATACTAACTTTACTGTTACTGATTCTTGGTGTACTATGACTTATATTATTTTATAATTATTATTTTCTGTGTTCTACTATAGTCCTCTAAAGTGTAAGGGCCTTGTGCATTTGTCACGATAAAGTCAAACCTGGCTTATCTCCATTTAATAAAGAACAGCTTGATCCATAGATAGAATTCAAAAGACAAGACAACAGGGTCCATTTGACCAATGATTGAAATAATTTCCCATTGAATAATTCTTTTCAGTGTTTCAGAGTGAGTAAAATTTTACTTAGTTGAGTCTTATTTCCATCCCTTTGAATTCGATCTTCTGGGGAAAAAAAGGTGCCAGGTAAGTAAAATGATTAGGAAACTAAGGCCGGGCGCGGTGGCTCAAGCCTGTAATCCCAGCACTTTGGGAGGCCGAGACGGGTGGATCCACGAGGTCAGGGTCGAGACCGTCCTGGCTAACACGGTGAAACCCGTCTCTACTAAAATACAAAAACTAGCGGGCGAGGTGAAGAGCCTGTAGTCCCAGCTACTCAGGAGGCCGAGGCAGGGGAGAATGGCGGGGAGCAGGAGGCGGAGCTTGCAGTGAGCTGAGATCCGGCCACTGCACTCCAGCCCGGGCTACAGAGCAAAACTCCGTCTCAAAAAAAAAAAAAGGAAACTAAAAGGGAGGTGTGGCTGCCATGGAGCAAATAGTTAACCTCTACTATATTGATATTAGAAGCTCATTTTTGAAATGTAAGTTTCAGTTTAAGAAGATAGTTTGAATTTTTCAAAAGATGTTGAGTGGATAGCATGAAGAAGAACTCTTTGGTGAGGATGGCTGAGTTTTGATTTAGTGAATGGCTGACTCTAAGCTGATGTTCGCAGTAGGTGAAGGGTATGAGAACTGGATAATCTACATAGAATTTCAGTAATTGCATTTGGTTATAGGATGATAATCAGAAAATTATTTAATATGTATAATTTTGAATATTGTGATATAGTCAGAATAACTTTAAAAAACTTATACAATTTATGAAAATCTCATTTGAATATATTTTTATATTTATTTATATAGGTAAAAAATTATGCCTTTTAATTCTATATTCTAAATCTTTTAGCCATTTGAGAACATTTAGTTTCTCAGGTTTGTGAGGGTATTTTTGTTGCTTTTGTTTTATTATATATATTTTTTGCTAATGTTCATGAGTATATGTTAATAAATAGTGGTTAATTGAGACAGAATTGGGAATCCATTTTCTAGACAAAAATATGTTTTTATCTTTGATTTTCAATTAAATTAAAAATATCTAGGTGAAGGTGAATAAGGTTTAAATATTGCAAATTATTATTTAAGAATGAGTCTTCCTCTCTCGTGAAGGAAGGAAAAAAGGAGATTGTTTTAAAAAAAAACTTAAGTATTAAGATGATCTCTATTTCAATTTTTATTATAGGGAAAATAGACATGAAACTATCTGCCTATATCACAAAGTTGTGAGAATCACCTGAAGTTCTAAATGAATGTACTTTTTGAAAAGTAGAATTCCATGGAAATGTCAAAGTTGTCATCTGATGCCTGTGAATTTGGTCCTTAAAGCACTCTCTATGTTTCCCTAGTTGGGAATTTCCAGATATGTGATAGAATACTTCATCAGATGTTTAGTGGTTTTCATTTGCTTAAGCTTATTCTTAAACTACTGTCCTTCTGCTATACCTCTTACTTTTTTTTGTTTCTAAATTATTTCTTAGAATCAGTTTTTTTTTTTTAAATAGTTTTTCTTCAGATGAGGAATTTAAATGTGTAAAAGAGAAACTATCTTGTATTTAAGTCTCCAATTTTCTTTTGAGTCTTTCGGCAATTTCTGTGCTATTTATATAGCATTATATTGACATTCTTTTCTTTGTATATATCCAGAAGTTATATATAAAACAAAAGGGTTGTACTTGATAAATAGGTTATTTTACAGTAGGAATTTATTGACAATTGTTTTATAGTGTCTATAAGATGACTTTTTAAAAAAGCAATATATTACTCAGTATTGGAAAATGAACACTAATATTTTATCTTATGAGTCTTTGTACATATTTTAAATAAAAATAAGCAGAGTTTAAATTCCGAAAGTAATTGAATAATCTGCAACAGTCTCTAAATCATCACCCACGTTATGTTTTCAAAAACTTATTTCCAGTGTACTTTATGAAACCCAAACTAGCAAATAGCATAAGCAATGCACTCAATAAATTAGAGGAAAGGTGTTAAAAATCTTGCATAACATTTCAAGGAAAGTCAGTGACTTTTAAGGGAAAAAAGTATAATAAAATTGTTGCCTCGTAGGAATATTTAAGGCTTTCTAAAGGTTTATTTCTGCTAATATTTCTGCTGACCATGTTCTGAGTAGGAAATGAAGACTAAACTTACAGAGCTCAATGCTGTAAATATAGTATCAAAAAATGGAACAGGTATCTATCTTAGCTAAAAATAACGTCTGTTAGGTTTGTCAACTGATAAATGAAAGAAGGAGAAAGTTTGAGTAAGATCATAATGCCCATATTGTGTCAACCCTGTGAATCTGATATGACATCAGCTTTGCAGAGAAACCCCACATTCAGAAATTAAAATTCTCTTAACAAGTAAGTTGCTGTGTAAGTATACACCTTTTTGCCACCATAATTTGAGTAGCCCTGAAACATAAAGAATAAATATTTAAAACAAACAAACAAACAAACAAACAAAACCTCTTGGCCAGGCACAGTGGCTCATGCCTGTAATCCCAGCACTTTGGGAGCCTGGGGCAGGCAGATCATGAGGTCAGGAGTTCGAGACCAGCCTGGTCAACATAGTGAAACCCCATCTCTACTCAAAATACAAAAAAATTAACTAGGTGTGGTGGCGGGTGCCTGTAATCCCAGCTACTCGGGAGACTGAGGCAGGAGAATCGCTTGAACCCGGGAGGTGGAGGTTGCAGTGAGCAGAGATCGCACCATTGCACTCTAGCCTGTGTGACAATATGAGACTCAGCTTCAAAACAAACAAAAAACTTCCTAATGCCTCTACTGGCAATATGTTAACTGGACATATCGAAATACACTTAACAGTCTGAGAATTTAAAATTTAAAGTCCATAACCAGAGAAAATCAGGGGAGGAATCTCTATAACATTTTCTGGCTGGGTTCTAAACTTTCTCTTCTCCTCAGGCTTCTCCTTCTTTCAAAACCTCCACCCTTTCTCTTTGAGAAGAAAAAAAGAAAAATGTGATGACCTGCTTGCTGCTCAGGCTGAATACTACAGTCATATAATAAAGGCAATGAAAAAGTAAAACACGGGAACCTCACCAATATCCAGGGGATTACTGAAGACTGCAGTTACACATGTTTAAAAAGAAATTTGTCTACAGTGATCCTGAAATTACACATCCAGAAAACAAGTCATTGTGCTATGAAGTGATTAGTATATACAAGTGTATGACGGTTCCCCCAAGAGGCTACATAGGTGCTGAATGATAAGTAACTGAAAGTTTGTCTTTCACTAAAATTTACGAGTAGTTTATCCTAAAGCTGAATTTTAAAAAAATCTCTTTGAATACTTTGCACAAGTTTTTAAACCTCAAGGATTATAAATTGGAACCACTTGAGGCTCTTAGTTTTACTTAGAATAGTACCCAGATCAAAATCAAGCAATTATTTGACCTCTAAACCAAGATATGTTTCATAAACACTTCACTATTTCTCCTTTTAATAAGTAGAGCTTAGCTTTCATTCCTTTAAGCGTGGGTAGTGTCTCATTTTTAGTGGAGAGTATAAGGCAGAAGTGATGATATGTGGCTTTGGGGACAAAGTCATAAAAAACATGAGCTTCTTTGCCCTCTCTTGGATCACTGTCCTTGGGCAAAGCCAGCTGACGTGTTATGAGGACACTCAAACAGTCCAATGGAGAAGTACATGTTGGAAGAAATGCAGATCTCCAGCCAGCAGCCATGTAAACTAGTCATCTTGAAAGCTGAACCTCTAGCCTCAGTCAAGATTTTAGCACAAGCCAACAGCTGTAAAGTAACCTCAAGGGAGACTCCAAACCAGAACCTCCCACGTGGCTGCTCCCAGATTCTAGACCCACAGAAACCATGTGAGACAATGAATGTATTATAGTGCTAAGTTTTGTAGTCACTTTTTGCACTGCTATAGATACTAATTCATATTTTTACCTAGTCATTTATTTACGAATAGACTTAGAACTTCCAAATTTAATAGAGTTAAGCAGGTTATGAATGAGTAAAGTATGTCAGGGGTGATAAAACTAAATAGCTCCAACATAAATATTAAGTAGAATCTGAGTCTAGGCCTGCAATATCTCAACTAGCTTGGGAGTGGCAGGATTTATGATGGAGTGAGAACAATGAATGTCCCACTTATGGTAGAACACCTCTCAGCTCCACTTATTTTTGTCATAAGAAATATTAACCATTTGCACCATATCTTTTATTTTTGAGGAGAAGGAAGAAATACAGATGTTTATTTGAAATCTCATAATTTTTAATTATTAGCAAGGAATCTTTTTTTAAAAATATTTTAGAAAAATACCATGCAGACTAACATACTCTTTAGGCTAGCTATGAAGGCTATGAAGGCTAACACTATAAAAGCCAAGCATTCTACAAAAAAGTAACAACAAAAATCCCTACAATAACCTTCTGTTGTTGCTTCAGCACAGAGGGCACCAGGTGTCACCTCTGGTTTGGTCATCATTTACATTGGTGACATTGAGTTGCTGAGAGAAAAGGATGGAGTTAAGGCAGCCAACACCCAACTGTACCACTAGAGGGGACTTCAGTAGGAAAAAAAAAAAAAGTCACCTGGTAGAGCTGGTATAATATACAGAGGAGAATAGGCCTCTCTTGTAGTGGACAGGATACGGGATTTTCTACGAAGATCTTCTGGTGGTGGTTGAACAGAGCTTGTATTCTGCCTGAGGTAAATACAGATTAAGAACATACTAATGTCAAGTCTGACTCTTACTTGAGTTAAACTCCTGAGAAGGCAATGTAACTACTTGTTGTAGAACTTTCACCCCTAACAGCAATAAATATCAATTGCCATTCATTCTTTCATTCTTTCAGCAAGCATTTATCAGTGCCCACTATGTGCCAACTGCTGATATACATGGTGACAAGAATCCCAGCTTGCATAGTAACATGGAAGACAGACCATAAAGCAGATAAATCTGTAAAACATATAGTATGATAGTTGAATGTTAAGGGAAAAAACAGCAGATCAGGGAAAATAGATAAGGAAATGTATGGGGTGAAATTTGAGTCTGAGTAGCCAAGAGTTTGCCAAGACAGTGACTTCTGAGTAAAGACCTGAAGAGATAATGAGAGATTGAAGGAATGCTGTGTGAACTAACAACTGCTTAACATTTTGTTGATTTTACAGTTTTTATATTATTACTTCTTAACATAAAACATAATTACATTAACATAAATCTTCCCAGGTGATAAGGTTAATTTTCTAAGTTAGAAATCTTTTAAGTTTGTCATGGCTCAAATAGAGCACTGTCTGTGCTTCTCCTGTTCTCCAGGGGGCTCACTTAGGCAGATGTGATTTACACTTTGGGTGCAATGACTGTTTAATGAGGACTATTAACACCTTTCAAGTTGCTAGATAAAAGCTGACTAGCCTATAATTCTGCACATCAAATTCTTCTCCATTTTTGTTTTTATTTTATTTTATTTTATTTTGTTTTAGAGATGGAGTCTCACTCTGTCGCCCAGACTGGAGTACAGTGGCACGATCTTGGTTCACTGCAACCTCCAACTCCCAGGTTCAAACGATTCTTGTGTCTCAGCCTCCCCAGTAGCTGGGATTACAGGCATGCACCACCACACCCAGTTAATTTTTGTGTTCTTAATACAGACGGGGTTTCACCATGTTGGCCAGGCTGATCTTGAACTCCTGACCTCAGGTGATCTGCCCACCTCGGCCTCCCATCTTCTCTATTTTTAAAGATGATCTTGTCAGTTTTCCTAACTGTCAGAGCTGGCAAATACAAAAGCTTCTACTTTCTAATATACAATAATAACTAGTTGCCCTAAAATTATATTTACAATCTTTTCTCTTAGATATTTTTCTAAGTATTTTACAAATTTTTTAAATGGAATTTTCTTTTATAAAATTACTTCTGTTTGTCCGGGCATGGTGGCTCACACCTGTAATCCCAGCACTTTGGGAGGCTGAGGCAGGTGGATCATGAGGTCAGGAGTTCAAGACCAGCCTGGCCAAGATGGTGAAACTCTGTCTCTACTAAAAATACCAAAAAAAAAAAAAACAACAAAAAAAACCAAAAAAAAAACCAAAAAACAAATTAGCCAGGCGTAGTGGCGGGTGCCGGTAATCCCAGCTACTCAGGAGGCTGAGACAGGAGAATCGTTTAAACCCGGGCTGCAGAGGTTGCAGTGAGCCGAGATCGTGCCACGGCACTCCAGCCTAGGAGATAGAGTGAGACTCTGTCTAAAAAAATAAATAAATACAAATTAAAAAAAAAAAAACCTTCTGTTTTATGAAATAATAATAATACTGTAAAACAGTTTCCTACGTGATTTTAAATTATTTGTGCTATAAAATAGCGTATAGTCAGTTATGTAATATTTTACTGTTGATTACCTAGTATTCAGTTATAGGGATGTTTTTTTTTTTTAATTTACCTTTTCTCTCACAACTTTTGACATTTTTCTGGTCACTAATGCCTGCAGGAGACAGTGAGGCAAGCTCAAGTTAATCAAGTCGCTGTTGAGTTTTTAGTGTCTTTATGAGGATCAGGACTTTAAAACTATTGACTAAAATTACGGTTTCTGGGTTATTTATGGATTTTATTTAACATATTTTTTTTTTCCTTTCTGCATATGCAGTTTGAGAGCAGACTGCATATATTGTATTTACACTGAAGAGAAAGTGGAAAAAATAAATTCATGGAGATAAGAGAAAATACACATACGAAACAAATATTCTCACAAAAATAGTCTTATCTCTTGTTGAAAATTATGATGGAATTTAGGAAATAGAAGGATGATAGCTTATCTGTATTTTGTACTTTTTTATTGGGACATGAAAGACCTGGTGCTAATAGATCATAGCTTTAAAATAGAACTGAGGTTATGAATCATATTTAAGCAAACCTGAAGTCAGTATGTCTAAATAGAGAATCACTGACATGTGTGTATTTAATGGTCAGCGTATCATTTAATCACAGATGCTCTTGACATTGTTTATTACAATGAATCATGTAGTAATTTGTCAAGATCAAGAGTTGGAGCCCTGGGCCCTGTAAGGAGTATGAGTTTGAATTTACCCTCCACCATTCACTCACACCTATGAGCGATTTATTCATTATTCTCTGCTACACTATATGCACAGATGCTCTCGTTTATATTTCATTTTGTATATGCTTTTTGTTGTTGTTGTTTTATGGTACTAAATGATCTTTGGAAGTTGCATTTACCATGATATTTGTAGGTAAATTGCAAAATTATCAAGACATATTCTACTTGAGTGTCAGAGTGTAGTCATGTATATTTTCATTTATATATTTGTATGTCTTACCTTGGGCTGCTATAGCAAATTAACATAGGCTGAGGGGCTTTAAAAACATCAGAAATTTATTTCTCACAGTTCTAGAGGCTGAAAGTTTGAGATCAGGGTGCCAATATGGTTGGGTTCTGGTGAGGACCCATTTCCAGATTATAGATTGCTTACTTTTTGTATCTTCTCATGGCAGCAAATGAGAGAGAGAAAAGAGAGAGAGAGAGAAAGAGCTCTCTGGGGATCCTTTTATAAGTTCACTAATTTCATTCATGAGGTCTTTACTCTCATGACCAAATTACCTTCCTAAGATCCCACTCTTTAATTCCATCAAATTGGAGATTAAGAGTTCAACATATGAATTTTTGAGGGACACAAATATTCAGTCTATTATATGTGTGTGTATGTATGTACACACATATATATGCACAAGCATACGTGCACAAGCACATATATAATCTTTATCTAACAGTTATATATATATATATATATCCTTATCTATTTCTCTGTATGTAGGCACAAAAGTAATTGTGATTTTGCCATTAAAGTAAAGGTAATGTTTTAACCTTACATGATTTTTATCACTAACGTGTTGATCCATTCATTAGTGATCAAATTATTAGTTTTAACTAAATAGGAAATAGTTTTAAATAAATGATTATATAGGTTAAAGCAGTACAAAAGAACATAAAAATTACAAAAAAAGTAAAGTTCATTTTGTGAAGTTATGCTAGTCAGAATTCATTTTAATCTGTTTTTTAAGTTAGGCAAAACTATTTCAACTTTTAGTTAAGAATTTGGTAGGAGTTTACAACATAAAACTGCTTAATTTGTCTTAGAATAGGTTTGTGCTACCTATAAATATCTAAGTAGCTATCTCCAACAACCATCAAATCTTAGAATCACTTGCAATTGGCTAACCTCACTATGAGCTAAAAGAAACTTTGAGTCACAAGTAAAGGCCAAAAAAAAAAAAAAAAAAAAAAAAAAAAAAAGCCTTTAATTACACGATTTCCATAAATATTTAAGCTCTCTCTGCTAAATTTTTCTGTTTATCACAATTTAATATATTATACTATTGACCTGTTTCAAGTGGCAATTTTCCAGGAATTGGCTTAATCAGTAAACATTAAAAAGAGATTAAATTTTGGCTACTATGAGGATCAATCAAAAAAGGTATGTTCTGTGTGTATTTGCAGACTCATGTCACAGTCTAGTAATGAGAAAAAAGTTGGCTCTGTTGATTTGGTTACGCACACAACATTTGTTTTCAGTCAATATTAACCAAATAAGCTCATCATTTGTCTTTTAGGGAGCCCTTGAAAGGCTTTAGCAAACATAACCCTTAAGGACATTTGTTCGTGCTTTCTGTGGGCTAACCTCACAAACAAAGTTATCACAATAGCTGCTATGGAGATTCAAGACACATGGGTAGTTTACCCATGGGAAAGTCAAGGCTGTCAGATTAAAACACTTCCAGACACCATCTGCATATCAGAGAATGTCATGTTCATTTGTTCAAGAATGAATACAGTGTTCATATTGTTGGGGATTAAAGGTTTAAAATGTTCCCTCTAGATGTTGTATGACAAAGTGCTTACAATTGTTTAACCTATCTGCTAACTGAAAAAAAATGTGAGTTACTGCTAATGACAGAAAAAAAAAAAAAAATTAGTTTTTACCTACACCAACTCTTAAGCTTTCTCAGCTGAATTCTCAATGATAATCAATGATAAGCTTTCAAAATTTATGTTTATTTCTTCTCAGCAAAATATTACTTGGTATAATAAATAATTTTAGAACTTTAAAAGTAAATATCTAAGTGCTCAACTTGCACCCTTTTTTGAATTTTCTAAGATATACTTAATATGATATACTTGATAGAAAAATTTACAAAATACGTATAATACAAAACCTTGTAAAATTGGCACGCAGAAATCATCAAAAGTCTTTTTTCTACTCTTAAGATAAATTATTATGGCTAGTTGTCATGGAATCTATGGAACATTATAAATGATGGCAAATGACAGGTTCTGGGATTGATGCATTTAATCTTATTATCCTCAAACTGAGCACTTGCAGATTTACATTGAAATCTGGTTTGAAAGGAGTCTATATGCTGTCTTATTATAACAAGGTGGGGAGTCTGATAATTTAAAAATTCCTTACCTCTTATAGTTCACCTTAAGGAGTCTCTTCTGTTTCCTACAATGCAAGTCCACTTTACATGTTGTCAAGTGCAGATTTTTTTTTTTTTTTCAAAGCTTACTAAATCTCTCTCTTTCCCTGAATGTGAGAAGCAGCTGAAACTTCAAGTTTCAAAAAAAACTTTGCTTTTCAGAAGACCCTTCCTTCCCTCCCTACCTTTTCTTCTCTCTTTTACTCCATTCTCTCTGCCCTGGGCTCTCCATTGCTTTTCTCATGTCTGTCTTTCTTTCTTTCTTTCTTTCTTTCTTTCTTTCTTTCTTTCTTTCTTTCTTTCTTTCTTTCTTTCTTTCGGAGGAGAGAGGGGTTTATTTATTTCCTTTATGAGAGAAAACAAACTTTCAATTTCTATATTTTTATTTTCTGAAAGTAATTTGAGTCAATCAGATTCTGAAATGTCCTTTACTTCTACAATTTGTCAACTATGATCTACAGAAACCTGTAAATGTTACAGAAATGCCCCTAATACCGCAATCAATGCAGGTCTGTGTTTATTGTAATGTTTTGAGGACTGGGGGTTACTGTGATGGGTTTTGCATTATATTTTGTCTAAAATAAATGTTCCAGCCAGGTGCAGTGACTCACGCCTGTAATCCCAGCACTTTGGGAGTCCAAAGTCGGTGGATAACAAGATGAGGAGATGGAGACCATACTGGTTAACATGGTGAAACCCCGTCTCTACTAAAAATAAAACATTGCCAGGCATGGTGGCATGTGCCTGTAGTCCCCCAGCTCCTCAGGAATCTGAGGCAGGAGAATCGCTTGAACCTGGGAGGCAGAAGTTGCAGTGAGCTGAGATCATGCTACTGCACTCCAGCCTGGGAGACAGAGGGAGACTCTATCTCAAAAAAAAGGAAAAAAAAAGTTTCAGTAGGACCAACACTGACCACATTTAGTCAGGGCTTATGTGCTTAAGTGTTATGAAGGACAGAAGAGAGTTGTAAGATAATATCATGGTGTTAGAAATGCTGATGAATGGGGAAAACAGATTGATACATATAAAACTGATCCATGCAAATCATTGTACAAAAATGCAAGTAAGACTTCCGAATGTCTTCAGAAGGGGACTTCATGAGGAATGTAGGATTGAAAAGGCCCTGGATGAAGGCTAGAATGGGAAGAGACCTAGAGGAGAGACAGAGGTGTTTGTAAGCTCATGAATGTAAGAGTCAGGGATGGTCCTTCATAAGGACAGCTTGACTAGATAGAATCTACTTGATTAAGAATTCACATATATACCTCTCTTTCCATTCTGCTAAAAAAGTAACTAGTTGAAAATTGCACCTTTGAGGGTTTCTTTAAATAGTCTTGAATTTATAGGATTGGCTCTGGTCAATTCCTCCCTTTTTTAAATAACAAATAAAATGTAATTCCCTGACTGTAATAAAATGAGAAATAACAGCAAAGTAATTTAAAATAAAAAAAAAATCAATTCAATTTACAAATGCTTTGGGCACACTATATCTGAATAAATAACTGCTTTTTCTCATATAAAGCATCACTAGAAGTGAAATAGCTAAAAATGCAGACTGATGCAGGTATGCTGTGCTCTTAGCTCTAAAATAACAAGTGGAATTGATGTTGATGGCTTGCTTTTTCTGAAGTGATGAACAATTTTTGGTAACATTTTGGGCAATATAAAGAACAATTATATTCATGGAAAATTTAGTATTTCTTAAAACCATGTGGAAACTTCTTTGTCTTTAGATGTAAAAGAGTTACATTCTGAGTTCAGATACCTGTAAACAAGATTTTTCATCAATATAAATGTCCACTGGGGTATTCAGTGGTCACACAGGAAACAGGACAATTTTTATTTTCAGTTTTTTATAAGATATTTACCCTCCTTGACTCCTTCCCCACTAAATATCAGTAATAGTTCCTAGTGATTTTGATAGCCGAAAATGACCTTACAAATTTCCTTAATTCCCCCAAGAGAATGGAAACCCTCCATTGACAACCACTGGAAAATTGCTTGTTGAATAGAATGAAACTGAATTCTCACTTCCAAAGCAACTCCTCTCCTGATTATCTTTCTCTATAGCAGTTCTATGTTTTCTCCCAGGCATTTGCCTTAAGCTCAGAGGGAACTGGACCAGTTTTTTCCCTTGTTTTATTACTGTTGTTGTCGTCTGTTTTACTTTCACCTTCTGGTTAGGAACTTCTTGTCTGAGCTATAGCAGTCGCCTCTTACCTTCCTCTCATTCTCTGTATCTCAAATCTCCAAACTTTCAAAATCTGCTATATTAGGACCTGCTGTGACACTACCTACTTAGCCAATTTCAGAGGCTGAAATAAATGAGTGTTACTCAGAAATGCTCATTTTTTTTTTCATTTTCATTTACTAAATCTTGTTATCACAGCATTATTAGTTCCACCTTATAGACAAAGAAACTTAGGATCAATAAGATTTGTTAAAATCCAAAGCATTATTAGCATTATTAATCCCGCCTTATAGACAAAAAAAAAAAAAAAAAAAAAATTAGTAAGATTTGTAAAAACCCTGTCCTGTAAGATGAATGCTCTGGGATTGTGACTCAAGTCAAATACTGTTTTACCATAAGGAAGAGCCTTGCTCCTGTAACCCTTCCTCTCATTTTGTTCTCCTCTATCCTTACTTCAGTCGTGTGCACTACATCCGGGTAAACTGTTTCTTCTTTATGTAATTATGCCTTAGTTATTTATCTTTGCCTTGTTGTTCCTTGAGTGCATTCCCTGTTCATCAGCTACCCTAATGAGTGAAACATCATCCATTTTTCAAGACTATGTCTGCTTACCCCAATGTGATTGGCGATCTTTCTCTTCTCTGAACACATTCGTATTTTCCTAATTCGGTGGAGTATTTTTGTCTCCCAAAATAATCATGTACGGACATGTCTCACTTCTCCATAATTTGAGACCACATTTTATTCATATGTTTCACTCATAACACACAGCAAGGCACTTTATATTTAGTACATTTAAATAATAATAGTAAACTATATGAATAAATAGAATAATGAACACACACACAAACACCCTCCACTGTGACCAAAATATATTTTCAGCACAAGCAGACAAATGTTTATGTAAAATGACCATGGCCATAAATATATTATAGAATTTAAGTATTTATTGAAACACATATTAAAATAAAAAGTTAAGATATTAGGATTTGAATTGAAATGGGGAGATAATGAAAAAGAGGAAAGATGTATAAAACATAACCAATCATTTCTGGCACCTATTACGTGTACATATGTATATAGAAATGCAAGGAAAGAAGGAATATATTGGATTCTGTCTGTTTTCATAGAAAGTAAACAGCTTAATGGAAGAGAAACAAAAACAGAAATTTAAACTCACACCAAAAGTAAGAGTTTCAAAACAAAACAAAAACTTTATAGAGAGTATTGGGTTCTTAAAGATAGTCTCACAGCCAGGCCTAACAACATTATTCTCTTTAATAGTAATATTCTCTTTAGTAGAATAATTGTATAAGAATGCTTGTGATTTTTGCACATTAATTTTGTATCCTGAGACTTTGCTGAAGTTGCTTATCAGCTTAAGGAGATTTTGGGCTGAGACAATGAGGTTTTCTAAATATACAATCATGTCATCTGCAAACAGGGACAATTTGACTTCTTCTTTTCCTAACTGAATACCCCTGATTTCTTTCTCTTGCCTGATTGCCCTAGCCAGAACTTCCAACACTATGTTGAATAGGAGTGGTGAGAGAGGGCATCCCTGTCTTGTGCCAGTTTTCAAAGGGAATTTTTCCAGTTTTTGCCCATTCAGTATGATATTGGCTGTGGGTTTGTCATAAATAGCTCTTATTATTTTGAGGTACGTTCCATCAATACCGAATTTATTGAGCGTTTTTAGCATGAAGGGCTGTTGAATTTTGTCAAAAGCCTTTTTCTGCATCTATTGAGATAATCATGTGGTTCTTGTCTTTGGTTCTGTTTATATGCTGGATTATGTTTATTGATTTGCGAATGTTGAACCAGCCTTGCATCCCAGGGATGAAGCCCACTTGATCATGGTGGATAAGCTTTTTGATGTGTTGTTGAATCCGGTTTGCCAGTATTTTATTGAGGATTTTTGCATCGATGTTCATCAGGGATATTGGTCTAAAATTCTCTTTTTTTGTTGTGTCTCTGCCAGGCTTTGGTATCAGGATGATGTTGGCCTCATAAAATGAGTGAGGGAGGATTCCCTCTTTTTCTATTGATTGGAATAGTTTCAGAAGGAATGGTACCAACTCCTCCTTATACCTCTGGTAGAATTCAGCTGTGAATCCATCTGGTCCTGGACTTTTTTTGGTTGGTAGGCTATTAATTATTGCCTCAATTTCAGAGCCTACTATTGGTCTATTCAGGGATTCAACTTCTTCCTGGTTTAGTCTTGGAAGAGTGTAAGTGTCCAGGAAATTATCCATTTCTTCTAGGTTTTCCAGTTTATTTGCGTTATACTCATGTAATTCTTGCAGCAATCCCCTAAGAGATGTACCCTTAACATTGCTTATTTTAGAAATGTCAGCTGAGGCTTAGCTAGCCTGAATTAACTGCTCAGTTACATACAGTTAATAAATAGTGCAGCAAACTTTTTAATCCATGGTGTTTAGATTTGAAAGCCTGTGTTTCTTCTAGGAATCTGTCCTATAGATATACTAAGTTATATATGCACTGAGATATATGCAAACATTGTCCTTTGCAGTGGTATTTGTAATTGCAAAAGTAAAATCTACATCTTCGTTATAAAGGACTAGCCAAATGAATCATGGAATATCTGTAACAGTGAAATATTAGGCAAAAATTAAAAATGAGGTTGTGTTAGACAGCTGGGGCTGCCATAACAAAGTACAATAAACTGGGTAGATTACACAATACAAATGTATTTTTTCAGAGCTCTGGAGGCTGGAAAGTCCAAAGTCAAGGTGCAGGTGAATTTGGTTCCTGGTGAGGGCTCTCTTCCTGCTTTGTAGTCTTCTTGATGTGTCCTTACACATCAAGAAGGAGAAGGAAAGCAAGCATTCTGGTGTCTCTACTAATCCCATCATGAGGGCCTCATCCTCACAATCTCATCTAAAACTACTTACCTTCCAAAGGCCTCATCTCCTTAGGACTTGAACATGTGACTTGGGATGGAAAGGTGGACATAATTCAGTTCGTAACAGAAGTAAACTGTATATTAATGTGCATTACTTTAAAAATGTATTTTAATTACAAATATGTTTAAAAAGCCTGTATAGACTGCTCCAAGTTTTATCATTTGTATGTGTTTATTTAAAAAAACACAAATTTTTTTTATATGTGTAAATTAATTATATATTTTTTAACCACTGTGATGCACTATTTATATTAATAACTCTAATTTACAGAGCATCTACTTTGTTCTGGATAACTTACACACATTAGTGCTAATAGAAACAGTAACCACGTTGTGGAGATAATGTGACTGTAGTATTACCTCTGAAAACTGGATTGATCACTGTCAAAACTGGGTCTCTAACATAAGTCTGTCTATCTCCAAAGCCAGAGATCTTCCCATTACACCAGCGATGTTCAGCTCCAGCAGATTTTGCTTACCAGGAGACATTTGGCAATGTCTGAAGACATTTTAAACAATACTAACTGTGCAGGGTCAATGGTGTTGCTACTGTTATCTAGCAGCTTGACAATATGATGCTGGTGAATATCCTACAAGGCACAGGACAGGACAGCCCCCATAACAAGGAACTATTTGAGCTAAAATGTCAATAGTGCTGGGGTTGAGAAACCTGCACTGTACAAAAAATACCCCTTCTAACCTTCATGGCCGATCACCTCTATGAAACCTGATGCTGTGACTCTGGACCCATCATTACAAATTTTGGTTAACAAAGAAATTCTTAAAAAATAAATGAAAGAGAGCACTTGGTGTTTTTAAAACTTGATAGTATAACATTTTATTGTAAAGTGGACAGAGAAAGGTAAGAAGAGAATATGCTGCTTTTCTGTTTATATTTTTCTTTTAAATGTAATTTAATGAAGAGTCAGGATTTTCTTCATTTTTATACTTATATACTGTTATAATACTGATGTTATTAATTTGCTCTAATTTTGATTTGCTTACTGATTCAATAATTTATCAAGTGATTATCATGAGCCTGTCACTATTTAGGTTCTAGGAAAACAGCAGAGCATAAAACAAATAACAATTCCCTGTCCTTAGGTAGCTTATATTCCCAGTGGAGGAAAATAGCATATAAACAAATAAATCAAGTTTATCAGATGGTAAAAGATACTAATGGAGAAAATTCAAATAGGACATATGATTAGGGAGTGCAGAGTTGGGTTAGGAGGAAGGAGCCTGAAAAATTAGAATTTTAAGTAGAGTAGATACGGCAGTTCTCCCTGAGACATGACAGTTGAGCAACAATCCGAAGGAAGTCTGGAGTGAGTCATTCAGGTACCTGCAGGAAGAACACTTAAGGAAGGGAAAGCAGGAAATGCAAATTGACTATTTGGCCATATTTTTAAACACATTTGCCTTTGGAAGGAAAGGCTTATTTTTTTTCCTTTTTCAGTGCCTCAGGCATAGAACTTATTTCCCTCTCTACATAACTTTTATTCTAGTTAAAAAATAGCTGATGTTTGATGTGGTTCCACTGCTGCCATTAAAGTATTATACTGAAATAGATTACATAGTTAATTTATGCATATATTTACATTGAACAAAAAATAGATTTTATAATTTATGCATATATTTACAATTAGCAAAAAGTAATCTATAACATTATTGATTGAAAGCTTGTATCTTTCATGTGCATAAGATTATTAATGATGAAGGAATTAGTTCTGCTTCATGTGTTTTGCTTTATTTCCAATTTATTATACCCAATGTTACTATTAATGATTATGCATTTTATTATTATGCATTTTAATAAGAGAAATTTCTAGTAAATATGATTATTTCGATTTGTTATAGTTAATGTTTATAGAAATAATAAACCATAAACCAGTCATATGAAGAAAATAACTATAGTTACTTAGAACAAACTTAACTTTGAAGAAGTTTGTTTCAATTTCAAATATTCTAAAATTAAAGCTTGAATTATTTCTATGTTTATGGAATTATAGCAGTTAACATTATCTAGATGTAGAGAAATTGGTAACTTTCTTTAAAAGAAGATTGGGTTTTAGGGGGAAGAATTATCTCTAGACATCAGTTTTCTGAGATCACGTATTTATGAAATATTACTCAGTAGAAAGCATTTGTGGAATATGGACTATAATGCTTGAGAATAGTTCCCTTAATTAAATCTTTAAAACAATTTAGAAAAATAATCCCAGCTGCTGCCTGTCTCGGGGATTAAAACATTAATTTTCTTAGATAAATGAAGGATCAGTACAATTATATTAGGTATTCATATAATTATTATAATATGTATACCTGACTTTTGTGCGAATGTCCTACTTAAGATAATACAAATAAATAGAAGCACGGCAAACAACATATCATTTTAAAAGATTTAATGGTATTCTATTTACTTAAATATTGTGTTTACAACCCCTTTTCAGTGAAAGATCTAGAGATTTAATTGTTACACTTGTATTGCACTTTCATCTGTAATTTGAGATATACAATCCAGGTTATTTTAAATGCACTATAATTATGCTAAATAATTTGAGTGATTCCGCTTTCAAATAATACTTTTCAAAAAGATAAGTTACTTTGCAGTGCGCACTGAGCAATATCACTTAGTTCAAGGAACTTCAAATACATCTACCTAAATGTTCTAAGCCATCAGTCTTCTAATTGCCATAACACTATTCATTAAAGTAACAGCAATATATGAAGTATATCCAGGCAATTTGCCCAGCACTAAGTACAGTACATAGTTGTCTTCTCTAAGTACTCAAACCACCATTAATGAAAGTAATTGCCCATCAAAATTTACATGAAAAGTACTATGCAAAATCTCCAAAGGACTCTGTGTGATAGTCATCCAGCAATTTTTGTCACCTTAAAATGCTATGTTCCAACAGATTGCTCTTCTTAAAGCTAATTACTTAGCACAATGGATAAATACAACAATTTTAAAGTATATCATACTACTGTTGTTGTAACCAGATTATAATTGGTGATCAGAAAATGGTCTTATTAACATAAATGGAATAATTAAATCATATCAACTATTTCGTACTTAAAAGTATTAAATAGTGATCGTTTCTTCTTTGTAAACTGCTGAATTTTAACTTTATCTGGAATCATTTTCAGGGAAAAAATACATTGTTCACTATTTATATTATTTAAAAATGAACGGATTTGAAAATGTATGTATGTACATAGATAGGTATAGAGCAGGGACATAATTGTTACGTATTGCCCCCATGTCCCCTCTTTATTTAAAAAAGAAGGAGTAAAATGTTTAGAGTGGAAAATAAGAGTGTTTTAGATTTATAAAAGGTGTTTGAGTTAATATAATCACAGCAGCATTTTAATTAGAGCATAAGAATAAATCAAGATAACTCAAGAGAGTATTCCTGAAGTCTGCTCGTATACCCCAGGTATGATCTCATGTTGGAATGTAGTGGATGTCTTGGAATTATGTCATGATCTGGCCAGTTTTATTCTCTTAAACTGAACTTAATCAGATCAAAGCCCTTTTTACTCAGCAATTTTATTCAGCCCAATCTAGATTTAGATGGCCTCTAGTTACAGGAATTTTGGGGGCTATGTATACCTAGATTTAGATATATTTTAAAAATAATGAGTGTCTGAATATTATTGTGTTTAGTCTTATTTTTGTCCCTTTTCATAATCAATATCAGCATTATCTGATCTGGTATAAGAAAAGTATTAAACATTACAAATTTGAAATAGACATCTGTATCAACTTAATTCTGATTAATATTGTTCCATATTTAAACTATAGCCATTCAAGAAATATTTTGAGTAGTCTAGGATAAAAGAAGAGCTCATAACTATGTGCACATTTTAAAAGTAGTATGCTCTAAGGTTTCTAATTGTGGGTGTTATTGTTCTATGTAATTTTTATATAGATATATCAAAAACGAACAGTACTCAGAAAGCCAATGATGAGATTGTTTTGTGCTGAGTTGACTCTAATAAGATTAGAGATGAGAGGAAAAAAAGATTCTGTTATCTTACCATAGAGATAAGTGCATTGTCTAAAGCTATGTGATGAGATTTAGAAAGACAGGTAGGTGACCCAAAACCTTTACAAGAAGACTCTTTAGTTAGTGTAATAGTAAGACAAATAATACTTGTGGCTTGGTGAGGACTGCTATGAAATTAGATTAAAAAAAACAAAAACAAAAACATTTGTTCTTTTAAGGATGTATTTGATTTCATTATCTCTAGTACTGTCTTTAATTGAGAAATATTTAAGACTTTTAAAAATTGAAAACTATTTCTTCCAGTTCCATTAGATGAACAGTAGACTATATAAAAGCTCCATAGTTATAGAAAGTGGCCGGCCGGGCACAGTGGCTCATGCCTGTAATCCCAGCACTTTGGGAGGCTGAGACGGGTGGATGGATCACCTGAGGTCAGGAGTTCGAGACCAGCCTGACCAACATGGAGAAACCCCGTCTCTACTAAAAATACAAAATTAGCCAAGCATAGTAGCACATGCCTGTAATCCCAGCTACTCGGGAAGCTGAGGCAGGAGAATTGCTTGAGCCCGGGAGGCAGAGGTTGTGGTGAGCCGAGACTCCAGTCTGGGCAACAAGAGCAAAACTCCGTCTCAAAAAAAAGAAAAAAAAAAAGAAAAAGAAGAAGTGACTATAACAAATACCACATGAGTAAAATTTCAATGTTATTTAACCATATTCTATGCTTTAGAAGTTCATCTGGACAGCTCCCTTGAAATATATGTGTTTTTTTTTTGTTTTTTTGTTTTTTTTTAAATAGCTAGTATGCCTCCAAGTCATTTATATGCAAATTGAATATTGGCATTTCATATATTTTTTTCTCATTATATTTTACTATCAAGATGTTTTATGAAGAATTCTGTTTGTGAGAGATCTAGTGAAAGTTAAAGAACATTTGGTGTATTTCACTGTATGCCTGTCTGATATTTTAGCTAAGTAATTACCTATATATTCACATTTAAATTATTTTCCTTTTCTTGGAAATTAAATATATTGTGATTATCCATATAACTAAAATGACATTTCCAAATAATTTACTGCTCTATCTTTAAAACAGTTTTTAAATCAATGACTATCTTTAAATTCCAAATATAATCAGAATTGTATGTATCTGCAAATTCAGAATTATATTTCCTATTCAGAAACATTATATTGTGATTTATTTCTAACATACTGAGTATAAATCTAGTAGATTGTGAGGTATAAGCATAAGGGTTCAATAAAGTGATAACATAATGTTCTTGAGTTTTTTTAAAAAAGGTCAGGTACGTTTTTGTTTACTTAATGATTTATATGTAAAATATAACATTCATGGTGAAATAAACTATAAAATAAAAGATTATAGGATGATACTCATTTTATAAACTAAAGTTTTATTTTCATTTTCTGATTCAAGAGTACACTCCTAGCTAGCATACGGTATACTGTCCAATTTAAATTACTGAGTTGCAATGACATAATATTTTGGTAAATGATTATTGAAATAGGCAACTTTTTCCCATGAAATAAGCTATAATGTGGAAGATTTGTGTGTTTTTATTTTTAAGTGAATATATCATATCAAATTATTTGTGAAAGATAGGGACATGGCAAATGAGAACACTAAAGATCATTCGTTTGTGACAATATTCATACGTTAACATTTTTCTTGGTAATATATTTATACCCACACAGATATTTCTAGTTAGTAAATTTTACAGTATTATTTATTTGGGAGTGTCAGGAGTTGGGTAGTAGTGACAGCAACATGTTCATATTTTAATAATAATGACAGAATAGTAAATTAAGAGCAGCCATTTGAAATAGTTTTTAAAATATTGCAATAATGTATAGTGTGCTCAAGCCAGAGTAAAGTGCTAGTCTGTATACTCTCATCTGATATTTAAAAAGTTGTTTAAGAAGCACACTGTAAAAGGATTTAATCAAAATCAAAGTTGAAGTTATGTAACATTAATGCTAATATAGTAAATTATAAAAAAAGGCAAAAGACTAACATTTAAAGATATCAGAAACTTTTATTGTAGAATTATAATTCTACAATAGAAAAGTTCAAAGCCTTACTTAAAATGACTAAAATTTACATCATTTTAAAAATATATATAAACTGCCTTCACTTTTAATTTGTTATTATCATTGGTTTTCAGGTCAGTGAACATTTCTACACTATCATTTTAATGTTTACATAATACTATACTGTATGCTTATAGATATTTTATTTAAATAATTACCTATACATACACATTTATTTTCCTTTATTTTGGAAATTATAGATATTGTAACTCCGTTTCATATAATTAGGTGTTTTCAGAGCTTGGACACAATGATAGATGTACTATTTCTTCTAGGTCAAATATTTTACACATTTTTAAGGCTTTACATCAATCCTCTTTTGCTCTCTGGGTTACTATAAATATTCTGTCATTTAATGAAAGCAGTCCTATTCTTCCTTACTCTCTCTCCACTTGAAATACCTGGTTAGACTTGAAATATCTAGAGAAACATCTGGTTCTTTTTCCTTTTTATTTCTTTTTAAGTTCAGAATGTTATGATTTTCAGAACCTTCTCCATCATGATGGCCATCTTCTAAGACTGTTTTCCATTTTTTGGATTCCTCCAAAAACTGAGAACCAAAACCTGAACACAATAATAAAGGCATATTTAGAACAAGGTCTACTGAGGTTAATTATTTTCTAGACACGATTATATATGGAATTTAGTTACCAGGAGCAGAATGTCTTATTCTGGTTATCTCAAATAATGAGCAAAAGTGTCTTGTATAAAAATACATATGACCCGAAGATAAAACAGGATTGTCAACAAAATCTAAGATGGGAAATTACAGAATGGTGTCAGGGAGGAAAAACTTGTCCTCTACCCTCTTAGGTTCAATATCTGGTGGCCTATGAATTAAACTAACAAAGGATAGATTGACAGGAGAAAAGGCATATGATATTTATTAATATTTTATGTGTACAGAATTCACAGAAAATAAGGAAATATCAAAGAAGTAGTGAGATTTGTGGCTTAAATATCATTTTAGCAAAAGAAAGGGGGTTTGGGCTTCAAAGGATGACCATTGTGGGAAAGCGAGCAGGAAATATATGGGAGGAATTAATGGAAGATAAGGGTTATTTTAGGAAAGTTTGTTTATGCACGCTCATCTCAGTGCCTGCTGTGAGGGAGTGAGTCATTCTCCTTTTCCTGGTGCGGGAGAGAGAACTCCTACACAAGGGAAATTTACGCCACCTTCAGAAAGGGAAATTTACACCCTACTTTCAGGTAGAAAAAAGGAAGGCAGAAAATTCTTCCTGCATTTGTTGATTCTCAATTGCCTTCAGCTCAAAATAATTCTTTTATCAAAGTGGCATATTTTGGGAGGCATATCCTGATTCCCTTCAATGGCTATGTTCATAGAGACAGACCTGGAAGGTCTGATACAAGACAATCTGGTACAAGGCAGCTCTCAGAAACTTAGCAGTAAAAATTTATGAATAGTTGGCTCTGGTGGACTCATTGTCTATTAAGGCTCCTTCTGCCCCCTTTAGAAATGGCTAGAAGTTATTAAAAAAATTACTAAAAGATATAGACATAGCACTTGGTTGAACTTAAAGCAATATCACCAGAGAGTGCAGAGATTGCCATTCTATCAGGACAAAACATCATATTCATTAATATTCATATTACTTTGATTCCAAGTCACAACCTGTCTAGAATGCCAGAAAGTCCAATCTTTTCTCTTTAATTTAATTTAATTTTTAATTTCTTTAGATATAGGGTCTCACTCTGTCACCCAGGCTAGAGTACAGTGGCGAGATCATAGCTCACTGCAACCTTAACACCCTGGGCTCGGGTGATTCTCTCACCTCAGTCTCCTGAGTAGCTTAGATTACGAGGGTACACCACGAAGCCCAGCTGTTGTTTGTTTGTTTTTAGACAGAGTCTCAATCTGTCACCAGGCTGGAGTGCAGTGGTACAATCTCGGCTCACTGCAACCTCTGCCTCCTGGGTTCAAACGATTCTCCTGCCTCAGTCTTCCGAGTAGCTGGGACTACAGGCATGCGCCACCATGCCCAGCTAATTTTTGTATTTTTAGTAGAGACAGGGTTTCACCATGTTGGCCAGGATGGTCTCGATCTCTTGACCTCAGGATCTGCCTGCCTTGGCCTCCCAAAGTGCTGGGATTACAGGCATGAACCACCATTCTCAGCCAAGCCAAGCTAATTTTTAAAATTTTTTGTAGAGACAGGGTCTTGCTATTTTGCCTAGGCTGGTCTCAAACTTCTGGGATCAAGTGATCCTTCTGTCTTGGCCTCCCAAAGTGCTGGGATTACAGGTGTGAGCCATTATCTTGGCCCAATCTTTTCTTAAGGTAACTTGCCTCAGATATTTTGCAGGGTGATTAAAATTGCTTACTTTGATTTAAAATTGATCTTCCCATTGTTTACAATCTCCAAGAGGAAACCAAGGCTACATCCTGAAGGAAATCTTAATCCCTGACCTTCAGGTGCTCCCTCTTCCAGACAGGCCTCATTACTTAGGAGAAGACTTGAACCCAACCTCAGAAATGTCCCCATTTACCAAGGCTGACACGGAAGGAGCAGTACAAGGCTGCTAGGAGTTTACTGTTGAAACTCAATGTCAGCAGCTCAAAGCGCTATTGGTACTTAAGGAAAAAGTGAGGAAATTCTGTTCTCCAGTGTCACACTTACTTAAGGATATCAAAATGAAACTAAAGAGAAAAATCCATGGAACAGCTGCCCAGGCTCTAGCAGATAATAATTCTAGGTGGTCAGCTTTCCAATTATTTATCTCTCTCTCTCATTTACACATAGCTGTTTTTGCCCAAAGCATGCCCTGGGCACCAGAGTAACTAAATATGGGGTGTATTCAGTATTAGTCCCAATTTTTTCCAGACCAGAATTTCCAGCAGAATATTGAGCAGTAATTAATGATTATATATCTATGTTATACCTTTGCAGGGAGCTGAAAATAGAGGTGAAAAAGGCCACTCAAATCCCCACCTTCATGGAGTTTGCATTTAGTTGGGGTAGATAGTAAATGCATAAATATTTACAAAAATGTCAGATAGAGAAAAACGGTGTGAAATAAAATAAGATAGCTTCCCAAAGACTTTTTCTGAGAAGGTACTATTTGAGCATAGACCTGGATGACAAGAAAGATCAGCCGTGTGAAAATTTCTAAGGAAGAGCTTACGAAGCAGATAAAATAGCAAATAAAAAGTCCTTAAAGCTAGATTGTGCTTGGCATGTCCCAGCTGGTGTAGCTGGAGGGACAGGAGCTTCATTCAGAAAAGAGGAGGGTCAAGGGAGAAAGTACTGAACAACGTACACACTATAGTAAAACCTTAGTGCTTCACTTTCATAGCCAATTGAAGGGTTAAACAGAGGAGTTATAGAACCTAGTTTAGATTTTAAAAGGAGTACTCAGCATTGTGTGGCAATTGTACTGTGTGGGAGAACTTTAGGAGTTCATGGGAGAGACTATGATAGCTTGAACTAGTGCAGTAGCAGGGGCAATGGAAGGCACCAAGACCCAGGTAAGTAATTTGGAGGTAGGTAATTGGATTATATTGTTAAGGTAATATTCACACTCCTGCTTCAATGTAGGGTGAATTTTCTCTCACTGGCTCCCATTTTGCTTCTCAGACTGGACCTCAAAAATGTCTCAGACTCTTGTTAATATTTTCTACAGTACTTTATCCTGCCCTGAATAAGTAAGTTGATATGGGGGAGTATGTTACTCTCCTAGGGCTGCCATAACAGAATACCGCAGCCTGGGTATCTTAAACAATAGACATTATTTTTCACAGCTCTGGAGGCTTAGAAAGCCAAAATCAAGGTGTTGGTAGGTTTGGTTTCTTCTGAGGTCTCCATGGCTAGCAAATGGGCACCTTTTTGCTGTGTCCTCACAGTCTTTTCTGTGTGCACATCCCTATGGTCTCTTTTTCTTAGAAGGATATCTTTCCTGTTGGATTAGGATCCACCCATATGACCTCATTCAACTTAATTATCTCTTTTAAGACTCAATCTCCAAATACAGTCACATTGAGGATGGAGCTTCAGCATACACATTTTGTGGGGATGCAATAAAGTCTTTAACAGGGAGGGTTATCACCTAATCTAACCCTCTTTAGACTTTGCTTAAGCAGAGCCCTCTTAGCAAAGAGATAAATAATTCATTACTTTCCTAAACTGAGCATATGTAAATGTCAAATAAAGATTAATTTTTTTAACATTCTTAACTCAGTTGTTATACAAATAGAGAGGTTCTAATATTTTATTGCCCCTACTCTAATATCATTTTGTGTAAAACTGGAGACCACTGCATTACAAGAATGGCCATAAGACCTTGCAAGTGGTTACTACAGTTAATTAATTAATTAATTAATTTTTTTGCCACCAACAGTAATTACACTATTAGTCTCAACCAGCCTCCATGAAAATTTATGTCTCTAGACAAAAGAGAAGTGGTGTAAAATTATAGAAAAGTTGTGCAAATCCATCCATGATTCTGATAAATAATTCCACACACATTCTCATTGATAGTGGGTGGAAATATTTTTCTGAGTTATTTATGTAGCAGAATCAGTATAGTTATATGTAAGTTTTCTTTTTTTTTTTTTTTTTGTTGTTGACTCATTCATTTGTTTATTCCATATAGCTACCAATTATTGTCCTTACCATTTGAACCATTTGGCTAAATAATTTACATATTGAATTAATATGGTGGAATGTTTCTTTTTACGTATTAGGGGACTATTATTAAAGTCCAAGAAGGCCGGGCGCGGTGCCTCAAGCCTGTAATCCCAGCACTTTGGGAGGCCGAGACGGGCGGATCACGAGGTCAGGAGATCGAGTCCATCCTGGCTAATCCGGTGAAACCCCGTCTCTACTAAAAAATACAAAAAAAACTATCCGGGCGAGGTGGTGGGAGTCTGTAGTCCCAGCCACTCGGGAGGCTGAGGCAGGAGAATGGCGTAAACCCGGGAGGCGGAGTTTGCAGTGAGCTGAGATTCGGCCACTGCACTCCAGCCTGGGCGACAGAGCGAGACTCTGTCTCAAAAAAAAAAAAGTCCAAGTAACTTAAGATCATCCAGAGAGTAAGTGTCACAGACAATTTTCACACCAGGTTTGTGTGCTTCCAAACTGCATTACCTTACCTAATGTAACTTTCAACCAACCTTGAAAATCACCCATGTGCCTGATTTTGGAGAGTGAGTGGAAGATAAAATAATTAATAAAGGCCTATCTCCTGCCCTGAAGAATCTTATGTTTTAGGTCAAGGTTGGTGGCTGCACACTTGTAATTGCATCTTTTTGGAAGGCCAAGGCAGGAAGATCACTTGAGGCCATGAGTTCAAAACAAGCCTGAGCAATATAATGAAACCCTGACCCCACAAAAAAAATAAATTATCTGGGTAGGGTGGTATGTGCCGGTAGTCCTCGCTATTCAGGAGGCTGAGCTAGGAGAATTGCTTGATCTCAGGAGGTGGAGGCTACAGTGAGCCCTGATTGGGCTACTTCATTCTGGCCTGAATGACAGAATGAGAACCTGTCTCCAAAAAAAAAAAAAAAAAAATCTTATGTTTTAATCAAGAAGATAGACATGTAAATAAATAAAGTCCTATAAGACTATGAATGCTATGATATAATTATACACAGACCACAAACCCATAAGGGATCAGGTGAATCCTTCTACTTCTTGGAGACTAGTAAACTTTCCAAATAATGATACCATTTGAGCCAAATCTGGAAGTATGTGTCCATTATTCAGATAATGGGAGTAGAAGTGAGTGGAGGGAGTAGCACTGGAGGGAAAGATTCCAGATGGAAGAAGTAAATTGAGGCCAGCACAAAATGGCACAGAGATGTTTCGGATTTATCCTTTTGGAAACTAGAAATACTATCAACTCTATATTAACCCATTACCTGGTAGTGGAAAATAGGAGGCGAGCACGGATAAAATGTGGTTCAGACCCACTTAATCCCCATTTGTGATTTAAGATGGATATTTAATACGAATGTATTAAATTAAAATGTTTAAATAGTTTGCTGTGTTAGCTGAGTAGTTATTTCCCTCCTTTTCCCCCTCCTACTCTTCCTCTTCTTCCCTTTTCAAATGAAAATAATTTTAGGTAACACCGGTTTTCATTGAATGAACTCTACATTTTATTTTCTAAATATCCCAGCAAGCAATCATTCAGAGCTGCCTTGTGTTTGTCAGCTAACTCCTCGCGCTCACTGTCATTCTCCCCTTCACATTGCACAAATATTAGTTAGCTGGCAACAGTCAAGCCATCACCTGGGAAATTAAATTACCTGCCATTCTCCAGTTTTTCTCTGTGTAACCCCAGAATGCCCCCTCAGCTCTCCATGAGGAAAGTCTGTCAATATAACAATGCATGGAAAGAGTTTAGGGCCGTATCTGTCAGTTCAAGGCCACAAAGGCTTGAAAGCAAATTCTGGGCTTTGTTCTTCAATGCTCTCCATCTTACTTTCATTGTCCTCCAAATTCTCTGCTTAAGAAAAAAAAAAAAAGGAAGAAAAAAATCTTGAGAAAAGGCATGGAAAAGAGACTTCTATTCTGCCACTGCCACAAGAAAGAGATTTTTGCACAGAGCTTCAGACACACTGCAGAGAGCTGCTCCCACACAGAAGAGAAGCTAATAGACTAACAGATTGCTGTAAGCAAACATAGCCACCTCTGATTGTCCAGGTGGAGGGGCGTTCCTGATTTGCAGTAGGTACAGTGTAAAAATGTAATGGCTCCTACATAATTATAAATAATAAATTCACTCTGATATGTAGATATTTCTCTTGTTCACAATAGTTTTAATTATTTTCCCTTATAAATATGCTGCCTTTTGGTTATTTTCTTCCATGTTTTGCCATAACATGGTTAGTCTATCCCTGGAAAATTGGAAGTTGACTGCAATTCAATATTCCTGGAACACAGAGCACTTTGGGCAGTCACAGATCTGGAGATGGAAAATTAAGCAGACAGCTAATCATGGATGGCCTTTGTGCCATGCCTTTGGCAGGGGGAAGCCATTGGAGAGTTTTAAGCAGCAGAGGGCCATGCTCAGATTTGCATTTTAGAATGATGGCTCCAGTGTTCCCTCAGCAATGGCAGTCAGGAGAATAAGAAGTGATGAGACCCTGAGCTAAGCAGTTTCTATGGGGAAGATGAGGAAGTAAAGCTGTCCTGAGACAATGAGGACAAATAGTTAAGTGGGCAGTTTAGATCAGGGTCTAGGAGAAGCAATGGAGGTAGGGAGGGAAGAAACAATGACTGTCTGGCCTTGCCTGTGATGACTGAGTGGGTACCATTCTCTGAGAAAAGTCTGCTGGGAAAGACTCACGATTGGGAAAAATAAATTTTATTTTGGTAATGTAAAGTTGAGGTGACTTTGTTGTATTTAGGTAGAAATGCCTACTCTACAGTTAAATACATGAGGAGGATATTTAGGGATAACATTGAGATTTGGGAGCTGTTGGGGTGACATAGGGGATAGTTAGTGAAGTCGCAAGTGAGAACACTCCCCACCCTTCCCAAATTCCCAGGGTGCCTTTTGATATTGGTGATACTGATTTTGATATTCTAAAAAATATATTGATTTTTTAAAAGTTGTAGATATTATTTGACTTGATACTATGGAATCTCAAGATATGGCTGACCCCTCAACTTGCATTTTTCTTGAAGTTTTCTGATTTCCTGCTTCCATGTGGCAGCTTGCGCTCTAGATTTGCTGCTGTCCTGCTTCGGTCTCTAATCATTGTCACGCTGGAAGGTTCTCTTTTGCCTCTCTCTCAATTTCCTATATATCATATAGTTTTTCCAGTTTACTCCTTTGATTTAGTGAAGTACAGCTTCCAGCAGCTTTCTGAGAAAGGTGCTTGTGAAGCAAATTTATCAAGACAATGCTGTCTTTTATGTTTACATTTCATTAACTGAGTATGGAAATCCAGATGGAAAATAATTTGGTATCAAATCTTTTCAGACATTCTCGTCTTCTCAATAATAAGTCGCAGTTGAGAAGTCCAGTGCTACCATACTATTATGTCTTTTGATCATTACTCTTTCACTCTAGAAACTTGTAGATTTTTTTTTTTTTTCCCTTTATTCCGGCATTTCATGACAACATGTGTCTGTTTTGCTGGGAACTTATTTGGCAGTTTCAATCTAAAAACTGACGTCTTTCAATTCTGAAAAATAATGTCAGATTATTTTTTTAATGTTTCTTTTATTTGTTTTACAATAATCTCTTAAGGTCATATCACTTAGAGGGTGAACTTTCATTTTCTGTTTATTTCCTTCCTTAAAGAATATTCCCTTGAGGATTTTTTTCAACTTTAAACTTTCTATCAACATTTTAAATTCACCTGTACTCCTTTTAATTTCTCACAGTTCAAATTTTTTTTTTAACCTTTTCTTCATTATAACCTCCTCTTGCTTCATGTATATCATTTCTGTAATCTCTCTGGGGATATTTATTTGTTTTCATTTTATTCTCTGTTGTTTTCTATTTTTGCAGCTGCTTCTGTTTCTTCTTTTTTTTTTTTTTCTGTTTATTTAATTTCATTTCTTGCTCATGATGTAGTCATTCTTTAATTGTCTGGTGTTTCTGGGCTGTATCTTCGTCTTTCTAAAGATCATCAGAAATTCTGAGTTCAAGCAGCAGACCTTATGTAATGATAAACATCTTTAAAAATAGCTGCACCGAGCCTTTTGTGTGTGTATGTGAGGAAGCAGAATCCTCCAATTATCTCTTTCTTCAGAGCATCGGTCTAGACAGATTCCCCCAACGGGGGAAACTTTTTAATATCTCACATGGGGCATAGAAACCTGGATGTCAGCCTCCCCAAAAGTTGAGGTAGGGGTCTGAGGTCTAATTTACCAGTTAGGTCTGCGGTTCTTAACCCTATTTGCACATGATAGTGGGAAATTTGAAAAAGTCTCATGTTCATGACATAGGCCAAAACAATTCAGTGACAATCTCTAGGGGTGGCACCCAGACATTTTTAAAAAGGTCTTCCAGCTGATGCTAATGTTTGTCTCAGATGAAGACCTACCCGGCCAGCAGCACATCTGCATCACCTGAGAACTTTTCATAAATGTAAAATTTTGGGCCCCACCCTTGAACTACTGAATCATACAGTCTGCAGTGGGGCCCAGCAATCTACGATTTAAGTAGCGCTCCAGGTAATTCTAATTCAGGCTGAAATTTGAGAACTTCTAAAGTAGATTATCGCTTAATCCTTCTTCTCAGTGTCCTTTTCGGTAATCCTTTTGGGTGAATTTCTAATCTTTCACCAGACTTGAGGAAAGGCACTCCCTTGGCAGTGTACTCTGGGTTCTAACCATTTTTTTTAATAGACTGAAGTGATCCTCCTATTTTCAATTGCATCTATCTCCCTATTTTTAGACATTTTAAGGCTCACAATTTCTAATCTAGTCTGAGCTTCTGCAGTACAAATTAACTTGCATCTGACCTCCTATTGCAGGTCTAGACTTTAATTTTATCGATTAAATCATGACCAATTATAATTTACTTTCAATCTACTTCTGTTTTTTATTGCCATAGGCTTCTCTCCTATTCTTCGTATGTGTAGCCTTATGAATTTTTCATTGTTTTCTTATAAATTTTGGTTTGCCAGGAGAGAGAAGAGATAAAATTGGCCAGATAAAATACAAGACACCCAGTTAAAATTTAATTCCAAATAAATAACAGATTTTTTTTTTGGTATATCTTAATAAATTATTCTTCATTTATCTGAAATTCAAATGTAACTAGGCATATTTTCTATTTTAAACATGAAGGGCTGATTTTTGAGAAAAATCTAATTTTAAATCATGGATCTCAACAATTCTGGCATAGGGCAGTAAAAATACATATTCTGAATATTTCAAAAATAAGTTATTTAATGATACATCTTAAGAGGTAAAGCGTTATCAAAATTTAATAATTATAATTCCAAAATACAATTGAAATATGTATTGCAACTGCCTTTAATTTGGGTTGAAACTTTAATTCAATTTATATTAATCAAGTTATGTTTGCACTGAGTAGTATAGTGTTATTAGGTTCAATGGGAGACTATTTTACGAATAGGGAGGGCAAAGTAGTGGAAAGAGCATTGAAATTCTAGTAATGCCGACTGGGAGTTAACGCCACACTCCTGCTGTGTGACCTTCAGGAAGGCCACCTTTCGCTTTTCCATTTGCTTATTTTTAACAGAGTGTGTGTTAACACATCATATTGCTTTTATGACAATGAAATAAGACAATTGTATTTACTGAATTTGGAGACTTGCAAAGGGCCTGGAACTTAGTAAGTGCTTGGTAAATATCATTTTCCTCCTTTTCTTTTTCTCTCTTTTGGAGAAGATTTTGGAGACTGTATGGTAGAGTCAATTTATATTTACGTTAATTATTAATATTAACATATTTAACATATGAATATTAAAATATTTCATTAATTCCTTTAATATCCCTGTTAGTGAATGTATTATTTTGCTAGGACTGCTATAACAAATTCCCACAGACTGGATGACTTAACAGAAGTTGATTTTCTAGTAGTTCTGGAGGAGAGAGGTCTGAGATCAAGGTTTTGTCAGGGCTAGATTCTTCTAAGGTCACTCTCCTTATTTGTAGATGACTGTCTTCTCCCTGTGGTTTCACGTGGCCTTTCCTCAGTGCATATCTGTGTCCCAATGTCCTCTTCCTATAAGAAAACCAGTCACACTGGATTAAGGTCCATCCTAATGGGGCCTCATTTTAACTTAATTATTAAATGCTTCTTTGAAGATTCTCTCTCTGAATACAGTCTCAGTCTGAAGTCCTGGGACTTAAGAATTCAGCATATAAATTTTGGGTGGGAGTTACAATTTAGCCCCTAACCATAAAGTAGATTTACTCATTATTACTTATACACAGCTTAACCCCTACCCTATATTAGCTCCTTGCTTCTGTACAGCTTAAGCAAGCAGTGTTTGAGTTTCAATAATTTCTGAAGATTGTAACATCTTCATGTCAATAACAGTGTGAAACAATAACAACAAAAAATGTGAGATGAACAGATGTGATTCCAAGTAATAATTATGCAGTCAAAAACAAAGTTCAAAAGAATGCAAAACACTGTGAAGAATATAAAGAATTACAAGACAGGATCCTTGTTCTCAAGAGTTTTCATCCCTGTATAAGGAGTCAAAATTAGTACAAGTGAAACAATAAGGAAAAGCAACCATTAAATATAAAATCATGTGAATCTGTCTGTAGAGGAGCCTTAGAATGAGGGAGAAGGATGCATCAGTGTGGGCTGTGCTAGTGTGAAATACTTAGGATGCAGTTATACTCGTGCACCGAAAGGTGGATATAGTGGAGTTATGTGCAGACACATGTATGGAAACCATCATAAATAAGAATTGAACTATGACTATTTCCTTCAAGCGCTAATAGCAGTCTTCACTTATTTCTTTTCTATTTGGTTATTTATGTATGTCTGTCTCTGTTACTAGAATATTAGGTCTATAATGGCAGAGATCTTACTACTCTTGTCTCCTGTCATTTTTCCATCATCTGGAATCATACTTTACAAATAATAGATGCTCAACATTAATTGAATCAATGGATTAATGAATATTGTAAGATGATAAGACTGGAATTGGAAAGGAGTCTCAGTAGGTGGAATAAATTTGATTTGTAGGGCTTTAAAAATCTGATAGAGAATTTAAAATTTGAAGCTGTATATAATGAGGAGGCTTTGAAGAATCTTAAGCAAGAATTATGCCTGATGAAAGATAAGTTTTAGATGACTATAACAACCTAGAATAATTTTTCCAGGACAATTGGGGTCTTAGATTGACACTGGTCATTCTTGAGATGCCTGTTGTCTGAGTCCTAATGGTCTTTGATGAGCACAAACTTCTTTGGTCATGGTCTTCAAGGCCGTGATTCTTTGTAGTCTGCTCCTTTACCCATTTATTTACCGACTCTGTACCATGCCATCAGAATCCAACTGATCATGCTCAGAAACTTTATGTGTGAACGGAGGGTGGTTTTGTGCTACTCTTAGAAGCCCTACCCACCCAAAACTATGATCCAGAACTGGGTTTCATAGACATCTCTACTGCCTAGGGAGCCAAAAAAGGGTGAGTCTGGCATTTTACATGTTGCCTGTGGAAATTAGTTTTCTCCAGGCCCAAAAGGTAGGGTAAACAACCACAGTGTCTGCCACAGTTTGGCTACCTTCTGGTGGTCAAGGAAGACAGATTTTTTAAAAGTCTTGTTTCTAGTCTCCTCTAGCAATAAAAATAATGCAATCAGAAACATTTTTTTTTTTATTATCTTGCCATAGAGATGTGTTCAAATGTTCAGTTTTAAATGAATATAACCAAAGCCCATAATAAATTACTTAGCTGACTGAATGTGATAATTTGCAGAGAGAAACATCTTGGAGAATCATCTACCCCCATAGCTCTCTTTAACTTTAATGTATGTAGTTTCTGCTCAAGACACATTGGGTCTGAGCGGGTGAGTAAGGAGGGAATGTCTTCATTTCCCTAACATTCAGTTAGGGGTGGTCCAAATAAAAACACCCCTGTGCTTCAGTGTAATAGTCTTAGCCTCACTCAATCACCCATGTCCCCATGGTGAGGGGCTTTGGCCTAGGAGACAGAAATGGAACACATTTTGATTTGGACTTTAACTATGGCCTTTTTCTTTAGTCAGACAGCCAGCCCAGTAGGCCCTCAATTCTGCACTTCAGGTAAATTCCTGTTGTTAATTTTTTAATTTTGTCCATAATTTATGCTTTAATATGTTTATAAATTTTATTTCTGAAGTAATATACACATAATAACAGAAAAAAATAATACAGAGGAAATTCTTATCAATTATCGATAGCAATGTGTCCTACTCTAATCTTTCTAAACCCACTCCTGCTTCTCAGGGACAAATCTCTTATAGCTGTCTATTATTAGTTGTAGTTGTACTACTTTCTTTCCTTCCTTCCTCTCTTTCTGTTTTCATTTCTTTCTTTCTTCTTCCTTCCTTTTTTTCTTTCTCTTTTCCTGGAGTTCCTACTCCCAGACTCTTCTATTCTCATGATCCAATATAGACAGCTTTTTATGTTTGCCTCATAGCATTTATTCTGGGGCTTTCCTTTGCCATCTGGCTTTGTTAAGTTTCCTGTTTTTTAGACTCCTTCTCATTATCTTGACTTATTTTCTCATTTTGTTCCAGCTTAACTTTCAGTTTCTGTTTACGAAAGAGTTCATGGGAGGTAAATTTATGATATTTGTCTCCCCTCTGCACTGCTACACACACACACACTCACAGAGAGACAAACACACACACACCCTTTTTTTTTTTTTTTGAGATGGAGTCTCGCTCTGTTACCTGGGCTGGAGTGCAGTGGCACGATCTCGGCTCACTGCAACCTCTGACTCCTGGGTTCAAGCGATTCTCCTGACTCAGCCTCCTGAGTAGCTGGGATTATAGGCGTACATAACCACGCCCGAATAATTTCTGTATTTTTAGTAGAGACGGGATTTCACCATGTTGGTCAGGCTGGTCTCAAACTCCTGACCTTGTGATCCACCCGCTTCGGCCTCCCAAAGTGCTGGGATTACAGGCGTGAGCCACCATGCCCAGCCACACTTCTTACGCTTAATTAATAGTTTACTATACAGTTCTACCTAGATTGTAATTTCCCCTAAGAATTTCCCAGGCATTGCTTCAATGTTTTCTTGTTTCTAGCAATGGTGAAGAGAAGTCTAGTATGATAGTTAGCAAAGAAGGACTGGATAATCCTTTATAAGTCACTTACCTTTTTCTTATCTCCAAACTTTTAAAAAAGATTTTTCTTTTTAAGCACAGTGTTCTGAAATGTTACATGCATATATTCATTTTTTCTATTCTTTTTGCTGGTGAATCACTTGAAACTGTCATCCTCAAACTTTTTGGTTGCAGGACCATTTTATAGTCTTAAAAATTATTGAGATCCCTAAGAGTTTTTTAGATTTGGGTTATACATAACAATATTAGATATTAAACCTGATAAAATTAAAAAAATATATTATAAATTCACTTAAACATTACAAAATAAACATTAAGGTTTGTATGTTATATTTTTAATGTTAATAATTATATTTTCTTAAAACAATTAGGAGAGTGGCAATGGTCTACATTTTGCAAATTTTCTGAATATCTTAATATAATATAGCTGAATTTTCATATCTGCTTCAGGAGATGTTGTGTGGGTTCATATATATGCCATTAGAATAGAGAGGATTATTTTAAAAGCTTTTTCAGATGGTCGTGAACATTCTTCTTTTAAAATTACACCAAAACTCAACAAATGTTAGTTTCTTAAAGGTGAATAGCAAAGAGCATATCATTAAATTTTTATTTCCTCTCGTATGTAATTTATGGGACTAATTTTCACTACAAATTAATCATTTACTATGCATGATTTTGACTTTGCTTGTGGTGTTCACTTGAAAAACATTGCTTCCTTCAGTTATGTATATCTTCCCAGTGTAGACATATTTCATTATACCATATCAAAAAAAAATACATTCATGAATATTGCCAGAAATCTCATTAGAAAAATTTTTAGGTATTAGGAAACTGTCAAACTTATGGTATTGATAGAAGTTTCCCAACACTCTAATCTTCATTTGAAAGCTTTAATTTTATCATTGAAAATAAATTACCTCAGTTTTCTTATATGACAGTTTTTTATATTTCATTCATTTTTGAGTAAACATCTTTTCAATATTTAACTCTGAATAACCATAGTCTGTCAGTCATTCTTCAAAGATAAAATGATGTTCTATGAAAAAAGTAGCTAATTCTTTTTGCAGCTCAAGCAATCTCATAAGACATTCCCTCCAGGCAATTATATGTTGGTATGCAGCAGAAGGGCCTTACGCACTTTTCATTTTATGACACAATATTCAAATGTCATGTCCTAGCTTTAATAAAATTAATACTTTTTATTGATCAATTAAGGTAACTTTTAAGTAAAACTGCCATTTTTTTTTTTTTTTTTCCCCCCCCTGTGAGTGTATGGCAATAGTGAATTCAGTGATTCCTAGTACAGTTTAATGCTACTGGCTACTGGGTTTTTAAAACAAATATTCTACTTTTTTTTTTTTTTTTCCCTATTATTTTCTCAGGTTTCTTTGGTCTTTTTTCTCTATATTTTGGAAGGTTGCCTCCACCATATTTTCTGATGATTCTATTGAAAAATACTTTTTAGTAGATTTTTTAATCTCTAAAGACTCTTCTTTTGTAATTGCTCATTTTTTACAGCATCTTTTATCTTCTTGAGTGGCGTATGTACTAGAATCTCTTGCGTATGTTAATCAGATATTAGGTAATTTTAAAAAATAAGATTTTTTCTAAATTATTATTTGTGCACCTATGTTTATCTTAGTGTTTATTTTTCATTGTGCTGGTTTTTCCCATTGAGCTGGAGAGCCTTGATTTCCTATGATGTTTAACAAAGAAGGACTGTGTATCTTTAATGGATGTCTTTTACCTTTATGAGAGTAGAAGTCTTTTCACTTGGTATCTTCCTTGAGAGGAGCTCTGCAAGGCATTGGATACCGTAACTTGCAGGTTTATTTTAGGAGGGACCTGGGGGTCAGGATTTGATTCCCATGAATGCCAGAATGAAGAGAACTGTGTTGCATGGCACCAGCTTTAATATTCAAAACCTCTTCACTGAGTATCTTACTAAAGAGCTGTGGCTACTTATTTGAGACATTTTATCCGCTGTCAGCCCTCTGTGAACTAAGGCCAAAGAGCTAAGGAGATGGAGGTAGCATTACATATAAAAATATCTTTATTTCATTGCCCAAATAGAGTTAAATAACCTTATTTCAACTTCTAGGTAGAAATTGATTTGTGGTCTCAATTTGTGGCTATTAATTCTTTTCTTATTGATAAGTCTACATCATTCAAATCCTTTTACATTATAACTTCATTTTAAATTCCCGCATTGCCTTAAATATTTTCAATGTTCTCATGGAGTCTTGGAAAGAACACACGTTTTACAGATAGGGAGACAAAGTATGTAACTTTGATTAAGTTACTTAATCTTCATAGAGTCTCAGATTCTTTATAAAATGGAACGATAATAGTTTCCTTACAGTTTTGCTTTCACAATTTGAAATAATACAATATGAGGGGGAGAGCTCTTTTTTTTTTTTTATTTTAAATCCGTGGCACACTGTAGATTATCTGATATCAAATGAGCATTCAGTAGGTGGTAACTATAAATTAATACAGTTTTGGAGAAAGGGTCACTAGGAGAAATAGAGAAGGTTAAAAATTGTGAAGAGACCAGTAACGGAGAGCACAAATGATTAAAAGCTTACACACTTTTGGCCGGCCGCAGTGGCCCACGCCTGTAATCCCAGCACTTTGGGAGGCCGAGGCGGGCGGATCACAAGGTCAGGAGATTGAGATCATCGTGGCTAACACAGTGAAACCCCGTCTCTACTAAAAATACAAAAAATTAGCCAGGCGCGGTGGCGGGCGCCTGTAGTCCCAGCTACTGGGGAGGCTGAGGCAGGAGAATGGCGGGAACCCACGAGGCGGAGCTTGCAGTGAGCTGAGATCTCGCCACTGCACTCCAGCCTGGGCGACAGAGCGAGACCCCATCTCAAAAAATAAAATAAAATAAATAAATAAATAAAATAATAAAATAAAAATATAAACTTACACAGTTTTAACAAATAGAAGGTTGGAGAACAATGTATATTTTATAATTGTTGTTTAGCTATTTTGTTAGATTTTGCCATTTATTTACAAATACGTATAGTACAAAACTACATGATCATGTTTAAGTATGTAAATAATAAAAGCTGATTTTATATATTAATTTTAAATATGTTTTTGTTTATATCTTTATACTTACATATTATGTAAAATGTAATATAAAAATATTATATATTCTTTTCTAAGAAAAAAAAAGTTAAATTGAAAAATCTAACTGTAGAGGAGGAGGAAAGTTTGAACAATAAAACGTCACTGGAAGCTGCATTTTTAAATGTAACAGTGATTTTACTGTTACCCTTAGAAACCGAGTTTGGAAATATAACAAAAGAAATCAGAAAGTATTATAGTTTAGTAACTATTTATTATTATTTACTAAGAAAATTATACTTTCCTTTAAATAATATCTTTTCTTTTACTAGATAAGAAACTGTGGTGGGCAGACCAAAACTTAGCTCAGCTGGGAACCTGCAGCAAAAGAGACGGAAGAAACCCCACCATCCTACGAAATAAAACATCCGGGGTAGTTCATATGAAAGTATATGATAAAGAAGCACAGCAAGGTAAGTCACACTAATGAATTTGTGCCAGGTTTTGAATACATAATGTGCTCTTTTTCATACTAGCTCCTCAATTCAACAATAGAAAGTTTCTATTCTTGCTTCTAATAAAAAAGAAAAAAGGAAAATGTTGCTTTCTACTGTAGGAGAAATGCCTTTAACATAGGTGCATAATGAGCTTTGAAAGCATTAGCAAACCTGCCTTAGGAGTCTTAATTTGTCAGGTCTTCAAAGAGGTCTTATCCTGTTCTTGACTAAAAAAATACAAGAATAAGAAAATATAACTGGGCAAAATATATACAATGTATATTTAAGCCCAGAATCTGAATGAACTAGGGGCCTTCAAATGGACTACATCAACAAAAGAATTCCATATCCAAAAGCACTGCATTGTTTGGCTCTAAGCGTTCTGCATTTTTGTTTTTGCTTCTCCAAATTGTGTGCAGTGAAATGGAGTGAGAGAAATAACAGATGGTTTACATAGGTAGACTTGTCACACTGCCCAAGTGGCAATTGGATTAGAGCTGGCAGCCAGTACAGCCCCACATCTGCTAGTCCTTTCTTACTTTTTGCTTCATAATCCATGACATTAGCAGAATTCTCTTTCTTAAAACAACAACAAAAACAACCCCCCCCCCAAAAAAATGTGCTCTACTTTCATACATTAGTCTCTTCCATGAAAATCCTTAGCTTCACATACTTTTCTTAGGAAAAATTTTCCAGAATGATTTTGAACGCTAAGAAAGGGATTTTCATCTGAAGAATTTCAGGTATGTCGACCAAAGCAGAAAAGAGTAGGGGAAAAATAGAAAACCAAGGAGACTGCTATTTCTGAAGATAGGTGATGACCATCAAGCAAGCAGAATTTATTGGACATACCAATTGAGAGCGCTGTCTGCACATCAGGAGATAAAATAGAGATCAGATTAGGGTTTGCCTTCCCTGTGCAGGCAATGGGTCACATTGGTTTGGAATCTTTACTTGCCCCAGGCAGAAGAAAACATATTACTTATTCATAAAAATTAATAACTTTAGAAGAAAAAATTGCTTTAAACATTTATCTAAAGTATTTGTTGGGTTCCTTTCATTGTTGAGAATTTATGAACGTTTGTCAATTCATATATACAGAATGTACTTGCACCTAAGAGAATGAATATGCATACATATACATACATGTATAACCTGAGAATGTGTATTATACCCAAACGGTTAGCTATGTGTTCTCTGAATTTTTGGGGTCATGTCCACAATAATAAACAAGGATATTTTTCACTAGCAATTCAGTAATGACATTTTTCTGTATCAAAATAATAATTATACTGACATTGAAGTCATGGGAAATAGATTATGTAATTGAGAATAAAATATTGCTACTCAGTAAATAAAACATTGAGGCATTTTCTCAGATCTCCATAGAATATAATTATGTGTAAAAACTCACAGTACTATTGTAAATCTTAGTGCATAACACATATATATGAGGCTGTATCTGAAAACATAACATTAGAAAATATGAGAGAGAGGGGGAGGGTATGCAAGAGAGTGAGAGAGAGAGAATTTCCAAACAAAGTATTTTAAAAAAATTACCCACTTTTCCAAACTGTGAACAAGCATATGCTTTGTTTTAAGCTGTAAATTAATATGTCAAATTTTCTAGATATAATTCCAATGAAGTTTGTAGGGGGAAACATTTAGTATATGATTCTCAGCGTACTTTACCCTTGTTAACAAGATTTTCCTCATCTTTTAAAGATTTGATTCTGTAGGTATAATTGGGTGTTCTATGCTCTATGAAAGTATTGCCAAATGAACAAGGACCTCTAGCACTTAGAAATCAATGGTATAATATGAATAAAGTTAAAATTTAAGCAGTGAAAATACCATTTTTACTAGAATATGCTGATAAAGGCATCTGTATTAAAGACAATCCCATTAACAGAATTACTGCGGGTAGCGTAAAAGCTTCATTAGTATGAAATATGACCAAGTTAGGACTCTTTAAGGCGTTAACATTACTACCTATTTGGATTTCAAAGTACAATTAGTGACTTAATATATCATTTTTGACAAAGATCACTGGAGAATTGAGACTTCTTGTTAGTCAAGTGTACTTTTTAGCTCCACTAGAGATTTGGGGCATGAGGTTTCAACATCCATATCATTATAAATTATTAAGCCAAGCTGGTATTTATAATTTGATAGATAACAAAAATTTAAAAATAAAACATAAATTTGTTACATAAATTATTACTTTTTAATTTTACTATATTTTTCTACTTTAAATTTAACAGAAAAAGACCCTTATTGTAAATAATAATTCATTTCATTATTTTTTACTTTTTCTCTGCTTCACTATTAATTTCTTCTTAGAGACTAAACAAAGGATACAGGAAATGTATATGGTTAGTGTTTAACATTAATTGTTGAAATATATTAATTTTATTGTTTATCAAAAATATAGTTATCTCTCTATATATCTGAATATTTATCTGAACTATTAAATATAATACTTACATATGGCTATTTTTGCAATTATATTAAAATATACAGCCCCAGACCCAGAAAGTCCTTTTTTTCCACATATTTTTGCTATTATCAAGGCTATATAGCCCCTCACATTCTTTTATTTATTTGTCTATTTTTTGGAATGGAGTCTCACTCTGTCACCCAGGCTGGTGTGCAGTGGCACCATGTTGGCTCACTGTAACTTTCATCTCCTGGGTTCAAGCAATTCTCCTGCCTCAGCCCCCTGAGTAGCTGGGATTACAGGTGCCCACTACCATGCCCGGCTAATTGTTTTTGGATTATTTTAGCAGAGATGGGGTTTCACCATGTTGGCCAGGCTGGTCTGGAACTCTTGACCCCAGGTGATCTGCCTGCCTCGGCCTCTCAAAATGTTGGGATTACAGGCTTGAGCCACTGTGCCAGGCCACATTCTCTTATTTTTAGAAGTTCATTGTCTTTCCTAACTTATTTTTCTTTACTTGTATTTTTTTTTTTTTTTAGACAGAATCTTATTCTGTCACCCAGGCTGTAGTGCAGTGGTATAATCTCTGCAACCTCTGCCTCCAGGGTTCCGCTATTCTCATGCCTCAGCCTCCCGAGTAGCTGATATTACAGGCGTAGTCACCATGCCCGGCCAAGTTTTGCTTTTTTAGTAGAGATGGGGTTTCGAGGCAAGCTTGTCTCAGAACTCTTGGCCTCAAGTGATCTGCCCACCTTGACCTCCCAAAGTGCTGAGATGACAGGCATGAATCACCATGCCTAGCTTCTTCAATTCCCTTATTTTTCTTTCTCTCCAAATGTTGTCCTTCATGCTTTATAGTTAAGTATCATCTGCCGATTTCTTCCCAGCCTTTCAGTCTTGGTAGTTGAAACACATCTGCATCTAAATACATCTCTCTAAAAGATTGACATTACATGAATATACCCATGCTTTCTACAAAATGAAATATGGAGATTGTCAATATAGAATTATTATAAATCTAGGCTGGGGGCAGTGACCCATGCCTGTAAAACCAGCACTTTGGGAGGCCCAGGTGGACAGATCACTGGAGGTCAGGAGTTCAAGACCAGCCTGGCCAACATGGTGAAACTCTATCTCCCCTAAAAACACAAAAATTAGCCAGGCGTATTGGCTGGTGTCTATAATCCCAGCTACTCGGGAGGCTGAGGCAGGAGAATTGCTTGAACCCAGGGAGCAGAGGTTGCGATGAGCCAAGATTGCACTGCTGCACTTCAGCCTGGGCAACAGAGTGAGACTGTCTCAAAAAAAAAAAAAACAAAAAAAAAAAAAAAAAAAAAAAAAAAAAAACTATAAATATAATTGTTTTGTTATTTGATAAATTAGAGAAATGAAATTTCATCTTAATGTTATACGTCAGTTTGGAAAAAATGTGGAGTGAATCAGTTATTTTTTATTAGTTTATATAGGATAAATGTAATCATTTCAAAAGTTCAGGGCCATTATGTGACCCTACATAAAATGGAGTTCATCAATGGCCAAACTGGCAGATACAGGACATGAGCAGCGAATGTGGTAGATCTCCTGATGAGAAATCTCCCAAGTTGAGAGTATTTCTTTTTTTTTTTTTTTTTTTTGAGACGGAGTCTTGCTCTGTCGCCCAGGCTGGAGTGCAGTGGCGCAATCTCGGCTCACTGCAAGCTCCGCCTCCCGGGTTCACGCCATTCTCCTGCCTCAGCCTCCCGAGTAGCTGGGACTACAGGCGCCCGCCACTGCGCCCGGCTCATTTTTTCTATTTTTAGTAGAGACGGGGTTTCACCATGGTCTTGATCTCCTGACCTTGTGATCCGCCCGCCTCGGCCTCCCAAAGTGCTGGGATTACAGGCGTGAGCCACCGCGCCCGGCGAGAGTATTTCACACTTCAAAAATGACAGCCCTCATGACAGGTTCGATTGAACAATTAAATCCCATCAGACTATATTGAATTCAGAAGAAGAGAAATAATGAGCTGCATTGGTATTTTGAAATTTCCACAGAGAACTATTGATATAGAGCTTTCATCATGCTTTGTAATTCTCACTGGATTTATTGCACTTCATATCAGTGCTTTAACATCCAGTAAATGGCATTGCATGCTCTAGAATAATAAAAAAGCTGTAAAAATGGAATATTTAATGAACTTTCTTGGTAAGATTGTAAATTACTTAACTTCACACTACCAGCATTAATTAGCACATTGGCCTAGTAAATTCAGTGGATCATCTTCAGTAGGGATTCTAGAATGCCTACCTGTGATTACCTGGCTAATATTTGTCATTGGTACTATACAGAAATAAGAGGAATTAACATGCCAATTAATTAGATGACTCTTATGGCTGTGTTTTTCATACATTTTGGGAGAACTATGTTTCTATGAATGGGAAAATTTATTTCCTTGCTTTTAAAAATTAATTGAATACATATAAACATACATACCCCCTTTCTCTTAGATGCATAATCTTTGAGTGGTTAGTAATAATTTAACAACTATTTATGTGACACATTCGGATGAAATATTCTTGCAAAGGAAGTAATTGTAGAGTTGAAGTGAAATTTAAAAATCAAAAGAGAAAAAGATTCTGGTTTGTCTGATCTTAAAATATTACAAAGGTGTGTGAAAATATTTATGACAAATCAATTTCTTTTTGCTTTTCTGTAACTATTAATCTTCTGATGTATCTCTGTTGACTTTTTTGAAAGGGCAAATTCAACAATAATTTGCTACTTTAAATTATTCAAGAAAATAAAATGTAATCCTAACCAATATGAAACAACTGCATTTCAAAATCAGTATCATACATATTTGTTAAATTATCAATATTAAATAAAACTTTATTTTTTAAAATTTCATTAAAGGAATGTGTTTTGTTTTCATTCTATGCAGGCAGCAATTCTTGCCAACTAAACAATGGTGGATGCTCTCAACTTTGTTTACCCACATCTGAAACTACAAGGACGTGTATGTGTACAGTGGGATATTATCTCCAAAAGAACCGCATGTCATGTCAAGGTATAAGTTCATGGAAAACCTTACCCCTGGTTCATTTACTTCATTAGTCGTTACATACCATGCAGACTTTAGGCACCAAAGTCAGTTAAACATTAGAAAAAAAATTAACCAGGTATTAGGAAATGGTATACTGTTTAGTCTCATATGTGTAAGATTTTAATATTTGAAATATTTAAAATATTGTTCTGCCTTATAAGACATTCTAATTTTTTAGTTATTTTTAACAACTGCAGTTTATTATCAAATCTTTAACCAAATCTAGTAGAAGCTACCTTCAACCTGAATAAGCAAAAGTTATAGTGAAAGGCAGTGCTTGAGGCTGGAATTAATGTAGAATTTGAACTAAATAATGTTTACTTTAGACTATATTAGAGAAAGCGCTAGAAAGAACGTGAGGTCTCAGGTTTGCATAACTGAGGGAGAAAAGCACTGTAAGAGAATTGGTACCTAAAAAATATTGTTTTGCAGTCTCTACTTCTATTAGTCCCAAAGAACTTTGTTTCTAGGATGATCTTTTGTATCTAATGATCATAGCTTAATTTTGTCTTTAAAAATGTTCCAATCTTATTTGAGAAATATATATGTATATTAATATTATCATTTATTTTATTTTAAATCCAATATTTGTATGATACGTATTACATACATGGCTCTGTTCTAACTACCTTAAACATATTAATTCACTTAATCTTCATAACCTCATGAGGTAGGTCTCTTATTTAGAAATGAGGAAACCGAGGCACAGAGAAATTAAGCAACTTAATCAGGTTACATGGATAGGAAAGAGCAGAAACAGATTTAATTCTAGGCATTCTAGTTTTAATAAGAAAAAATATATAAATATTTTCTAATATATTGGCAAAATGCATAAGCTTTAGCAGGTGTACTTCTGGTAGTTAGCTTAATATTTATGTGCCTGTTTTAGGACAGGCTTTTGATGCTACAGAAGTGAGATATTAATAGCTAATTAAGCTGCTGATGTATTCTTAGTATGACAAAGATTTATGAAGACTATCTTCATAAATTTCTTAATTCAAGAAATCTAAATGTCTATTAAAATATCAGTGATATAGTAATCTTAAATCAGGTTTATTATCATCTATAAGTAAAGAGATGTTTGGATTTTAAGGAAAAGGTAATAAATTTTGGTTGAGGGATGAGGTAGGCTTCCGCGAATAATCTAACTCAGTGCTTATGAAAGTGTGGGGCCCGTACCAGCATCGTCAGCACCAACTGGAAGATTTTTAGAAATTTAAATGATCAGGCTTCTGGGAGGGGGATGGTGCCCACTAATTCATTTTAATAAATTCCTATTTTAATAAATCTTATGCATAAGCAAATTTGAGAACTACAAATCTACCTACCTTTCATTAGTCAGGAAGTGTAGTGGACAATAATTTTTAAAAAGGCTAGGAAATACATTTATTAACATAAATTAAGAATTTTTAAAATAATACAAATGAAATTATTTTTATTTTAAATATTCATCCTGGGCTTCCCTTCCCCCACTTATCTCTTGCCCTGCATTTAGGTATAGAATCATTTCTTATGTACTCTGTTCATGAAGGAATCAGGGGAATACCTCTTGAACCAAGTGACAAAATGGATGCTTTGATGCCTATATCAGGAACTTCATTTGCCGTGGGAATAGATTTCCATGCAGGTAAATAGCTTTTTAGTCATAATTTATGCATAATGTATTCACTTGATTTATTAAACATGATGAGAATACAACATTTTCCTCTGTACTTTAACAGTCAAGGTGAGAAATAAGAAAGCAGCAAATAGATAAATTTTAAAGCCAATCATAAATTGTTCTAAATATGTAATGTCTGAAAAACAATCAAGTAAAATTGTCCGAAAAGTATAGCATTTGAATTGTAATTGCATTAACATATCATGATTGGCACTTGGTTGCTTACTTTTATTTCTCTCTTTTTTTTATTTTGATACTTTACTTTTATCTAGTTATAAATATAAAGACATATAAAGCATGTTGACCTATTATATACTAAAATATAATCTTATTTAAAATATAATCAGGATGTGATTTTCTATTGTAATACAAGCAGTGGCAAATGAAATCCAAATAATAGAAACAATTATACATGCTAAACCATTGAAAATTATTGTTGAATATAGTATGTATCATTTGGAGTCAGATTTTACTTTACCTTCTTATATTTTAGCAAACAGTGAAAGGAAGCAACAGGAAGCAAAGTGGACACTAACATTTTGCTGCGGCTAATATGAACAAATGATTGGGAATTAATGGTAGACACTGTTGAATTTGCTGAAGTAAACAAGTTTTTTGGTGCTAATTGCTAAATTCTGCCATAGCATAAATATTTGGTATTCACATTAAAATTCAGATTTACTACCTTCCACTTGAGGACTTAAACTTATAAAAAGAAATGGTAAATCGTATGTTTCCTGAATTCACGTTTCAGTGTTGAACATGTAAATGCATGTCCACAGTGTTTTTATCTGTGTAAAGACTTAATTTTATCTAATGTTAAAACACAAATAGCTATTTGATTTATAATCTTAAAAAAAAAAAAAAAAAAAAAAGAATCTTTGTAATCTTGCCCCAGCATGTGGGCTTCTGGTAGTTGCTTATTTTCCCTCAGCTCTAACACATTTTGTTTAATCATGTATTAATAAAATTCTTAACTACAAGTTAGTGAATTACTGGGGATCTTCACAAATGGTTCAGAAAGGACTTTTCTTAAGCAGATTGTTTTGCACCAACTGTTTGGAATTGAATAGAGGCAAATTTTTAAAACCACCTTTATCAAAAGGAAATACAAAGAAGTATAACATATTTTATTAAGCAACATGTTAATTTTGCTAAAATTTCAGTGAGATTTTTGATCAGACTTTAATCAAATCTCATTATTGGTGGAAGGCTAATTACCTCTACAATGAATAATCTACCTTGTCTGTTAGGTACATGCATTTTATTCATTAGAATTTTATTGTATAGGATTTGTTAAGTGCAAAACTAAGAAAACTTGAACTTGTAAAAGATCTTATGCATACAGTACATTCATATATTTTTACTAGGTGCATAATCCTTTGTTTCAGCTGGAGCATATATTCAATTATTTTGAATACTCCATAATGAGTTTTGTACATATTTCATAAATTTCCATGAGGAAAAAATATTAATATAAGCAATTTGATCTAAATGTCCTGATAAGATCCTTAGTAAATCTTTCGCTTTTTAAGGGTAAATGGATCATTTGAATGAGTTAAATTCACTCTCCAAGGTTTATATTGGCCCTGAAATGGTTACGTTTAATATCATGTACCATGATGGAGGATATTTTTATTTGCAGAGAATAGGACTTTCTGTTTCAATATGCCCAATAATTGTTAATATCATAAACTTATTTCATGTCAAAGTGACTTTTCCTAAGGAGAAGTTACCTGTTTTAGTTAAAACTTTGTTCTTTACATTTTGCCTACCATATTTTTATTTCCTGGGGAAAAATTATTTTCAGAAAAGCTATTTCTTCTTCTAAATGTAAAGGGATGCAAGCATATGGAATAGTCATGTAGGTAGAATGTTCAAGAATCTATTAAAATCCCTACTGTTACTCAGAATACAGCAGTGAAAAACTTTCTTTAAAACCAAAGAAGGTTAGAGATCTACAGGCCAGGGAAGCATAGTTGGAAGAAACCAGAGTTTAGCCACAGACAACCTGGGGTTCTAATGCCAGCTCAACCACTACTAGCTTTGTGATCTTGGGTAAGTTACCTAATTTTTCTGAGGCTCTGTTTCCTTACTTTTTTGGGGTGTGGGCATGTTTAGATCAAAGTAAGCAAATGTTTAACAAAGTACCTGATATACGTTGGTGCTCAGAGAATGTTAACAAAAATATCAAATAAGTGGGAAGTAAAATATTGTAGAAATTATCATATTTTATTATCATATTTTATATATTTTTACATATATATAAAATATATTATTTTGTATTTTATATTTATATAATTTTATATATATATATATATATATATATATATTTTTTTTTTACAAAGATGCCCTGGAAGCTACATTTAAATTTCTAATTAGCTAGGATTTTGTTTGACTGTTCTCTCAACTAATATTATATATTCTATACAGTTATTTGAATAGAAAAATGGGTGTTTCTTCACTACTCTGGGGTGATAAACATAGGTTAAAAAAAATCTCCCTGTTGAGAATAAACGTCATCATCATCATCATCATCAGTCTGCAGAGCTGATGCTTAAAGATTAGATATCAGCAACTATTTACAATATTAAATGTCAATCTAAGAGGCTGGCATCCAGTGCTTAGACTGAACTAACTGAAACACTAATGAAGGTCATGATGGTGGTGGTGCTCTCTGGAGCTTTCTAATGCCTTTTTGCATGACTTTTGTTACTTCCATCTACTTTACAGTCTGATCCTTTATTAATTGTGTTTTATGAAAATATATTAGGATCAGAATAAGTGTCAGCAGCTTGATTTATAATATCTTTATAGTGATGATATACAAGCTCTGTGACTTCGTGGAGGGAAGTTACAGAGAGAGAGAAAGGAAAACCTGGATTATTACTCAGAGAAAGAGAGAGAAAACAAACATTTTTTTTGTTGTGCCAATCTCTACTTATTAATCTTTTTTTTTTAACATATTTCACCTGACTATAGGTTCTTTCTTGATTCATTTCTTTTGCAGATATTTTATTTCCTCTTCTTCCATTAACATTTACCCCAGGGACATAATCTCTACATTAGGATCAAAATGGAAAGGCACAGTTGCCTCTTATTCTAAACAAACAGCCCCAATCATACAAAGGAGATGCAGTGGAAGAGAATTATTTGCAAAGTACAAGTATCGTAATTTAATAATACTATTTCATTACCATGATCTTACACAATGAATGTATTGTCAAAACCTGTGCATTTCATAAGAATTAACAGATCTGAATCTTTCTGGGTTTGGTCGTAATAAATTAAAGCTTTCTGCAATGAACAAATTGTTTCTTCTACCAGATGAAGCAATTCTGGATACTCTCCACAGAAATAAATAAGACACTGTGGCTAGATTTAAAATGTTCAAAGCATTTTTATCTCTTCACTGGAAAAGTCCCATTCCAGTGGGAAAAAAAAAAAAAAAATGAGCTTTGAAAATCCTTGCCTGCTGAGTGATATTCCTCCTGATAAATGAATACTGCATTTGATGCTTTAACAGATATATTTTAGTTTGGAGAAAAGCCTTCAAAACAAAGCCCATTGCTCTACTTAGTTAAGTGATCTTCAGTAAGTAATGCTTTATTCAATTCAGTCCTCCCTCCCCTTGGACTACTTATGACTTTTCCTTAATAATGAAACGAGAGGACGCTGCTTGAAGAGGACATTCTACTCAGAGAATAATTATTCATCTGGAAAACTTCACACTTACATTCTTTTTTAATCTTTTATCTCTTTTATTCAAATTTAGGTCATCCAACTCAATGATGCAACAACTGTTGGTTACTATAATATCTACCAGGTTTAGAATTTCACATCTAAGTTGCTAGGGAAGATAAAGATAAACAAGGGCCCAGCTGTAACAGCTCATACCTGTAACCCTAGCACTTTGGGAGACAGAGGTGGGAAGATCACTTGAGTCCAAGAGTTTGAGACTAGCCTGGGCAATATAGTGAGACCCTGTCTCTATTTAAAGAAAAAAATAAACACAGAATAAGGGTCATTATTTGGATGTCACTGTTTGGCACTCACTATAGGAAATATTTTAATATTTTTTTACACCATCACATAGTGATCTGGCTGAGACAATACAAACACTGAAGGAACATATCAGTATAGATTTATCTGAATCCACAGAATGTATAACACCAAGAGTGAACCCTAATGTTAGCGATAGATGATAATATAAACTATGGATGTGTTGGCTTAAATTCACCTCTGGCAAATGTATCACTCTGGTGTGAGATGTTGATAGTGGGCAAGGCTGTTTGGGTATGGGGGAAGGAATATGTGGAAACTCTACTTTCTAATCAATTTTGCTGTGAACCTAGAACTCTAAAGATTAAAACCTATTTAAAAAACACTAAAGGAGTATATGTGGCAAAATATCATTGCCACATTTATATAGTGAATGTCATCTATTTACATGAAAGAATCCCTCCTTAATAGTCCCACAACATTCACATTTATCTTTGAAACGTAGAACTAGAAGGAGTATTTGACACCATTTGTAGCACTCCCTCATGACACAGGTAAGGAAACTGGAACCCAAAGAGATCAAGGGGCCATATACTAATGGAGTATACTACTCCCAGTTCTTTCCACTGTGCCATCTTGCATTGGTAACCACTGAAGCAAAAGTTTATTTCGACCATTGTTGGCATTACTTGATGATGCTACATTGCACTTCTGCAAATTTGTGCTAGTAGAAGATCGTGTATTATTTTGATTTATATACTGAATCATGTGATTTTTTAAACCCATTTAATAATTGAAGCTAGTGACACTCAAATGAGTCTCTCTCTTTTTTTTATTTTCTATGCCTGGAAGCTTATAAAAAGAAACTATTTACAAAAGTTTTCTAGTAACCACTTTGTCACCAACCAAGGCCACAGAAGAATTATAGAAAGAATTCTTTTTATGTCAGTAGCAGCAATAGTTTAAGAAATATAATATTGTTGCTTTGGGACATTTTTGCAGTTTTATGAAAACCATTTTCTTGGCTACAAAGTGAATTTTTAGGGCTGTTTCAATTTCTTCTTGTGACAGTGAAACTAAAACTACTTTTTGTCATTTCAAACTTTCTTCAATAATATATTTTTTAATCATGTAAGCAGTTTGTATAGATTTGTAGGTAGTTAATTCAGTAAATCTTTCAAGATGTAATATCACAAGAAAATAAAAACTTATCAATACTACCTGAAATGTAAATATCATAAACATGCATAACATAAGGCATTTTATGTTAAGTAAATTACTGGAAATATCTCACAGATCCTTTTTGGGTAATTTCTAAACTCAAAACATAAAAACAAACCTCTATTAGGCATCTCAATTTATCAGTATGTTACCTGAAATTAAAAGCCCGAGAAGATGCACAGTGATCACCTACTAAGATTAAAACTGTGGTCAACTTATTTGAGATCTATATTATTTTCCATATTATTGAGAGAATCTCTTAGGCAAGTCTCATGCAACTTCAGGCACTCAGCACTCCTCAAGAAAGGGAAAGATCTTGACACCAACTTTAGATTAATCCGCATGAAGCACATCAAATCTGCATTAGGAAACCTTTCTTTTTCCCTACCTGAGTTACTTTGTGCTGCCGTATTTCTTTTTAGCTACTGAGACTTCTCTACAGTGGTACATTCAGAATTGAATGTACCACTCTTTCTCCCCACTCTTCTTTATCAAAATGGAGCTGCTTCTCAAGCTATTTTCTAAAGGCCTGGTTACTTCAATTCATAGTAAATTATTAGTAGCTGCTTAGAGATTGACAAGTTTTTAAATTATATATGTTTGAGCAGATCACAGTGTCTTAACCCACGGGCAACATCCAGATAAAACACCCCTAAAGATATGTGAAAAAAGTATTTTTATAGATAGGTCAAGCTATTTTATAATTTTCAAATTACTCCATGCTCTGATCTTTAGAGGATAGATTGGTACTTGTTTATTTCCAGAAACCCAGCCCTAGATATGCTGACAGATTAAGTGATAATGAGGAGATCTCTTTTAGCTTAGGTACGTTGGTACCTTTGCTATGTTTAACTGTAAACTTAAACTTGAAAAAGTGCTTTTCTTCCCATTTTAAGAAAACTGAATATATATTAATCCATTTGTCTTTTTGATAGCATTTATTTTTTAAAAAGCTGTGATTCAGCTTCTGAATTTTTGGGCCATTAATTTTTAATCAAGTAGACAATATTCTAGTTAAAGAAAAAGGAAAATTATTTAATTTGTTTATGGACTGGTCATAAACAATGGATCTTTAATTTCATTTTATCATTTGGCCTTATTTTTATCTAAGGGCAACAAGGAGTAAGTGGATCATTTTGAAACTTTAAGGTGAAAAAAATAACTAATTGGTTCTGTGAATTCCTTGGTATTTTTAGAATAAGACCTTGGCAGAAATTGAAAAAGCCTAGTAATGGAATTAAACACCTATAAGAGGATTAGAAAACTGAGGGATTGGAAGAGGAAGAAATTAAAATAACAAGAAACCCTTAATATTTGTTGCACACTTACTACATCACAGGAGTAAGGTTAGGAAACTTTGTGCATTTATGTCATTTAATTGATCAAAATAATCTTTTGAGGAAAGTGGTATTTTTATTTTAATATTAAACTGGGTTTCAGGATGAGATATGGGTATAGGAAAGACTTGGTTGCTTTGAGATGTTCTAATTAAATTCTGCATTCAGGATTCTTTTGGGTTTTTGCCCCTGAGATTGACCTCAAACACGAATTGCATAAGCAATGTGAAATAATCCACATCTGATCCCTAATAGTTTCATAATGAGAATCTTAATCTTATTGTAATTATGATTGGGAAAGATAATTGATGGGCCATATTAGGGCTCAGAGTTTGAGAGAATCTTGATAATATGGTCAGTGTAGGATTGCCCCTGCTAGATTGAGGGGCAGAAGACTCGTGGCACAGCTTCATCTGAGACTCAGATAGTTAAGGAGGGCACCATCACCATCATCATTATCACTATTATGATTGTCATAGAATGGAGGAGGAGAAGAGAGAGAAAATCATTTATTCTCCTATGTTTACTTTAGTTACCTATTACTGTGTAACAAATTACTAACACTTGGTAAGACAAAACAATGCTTATACTCTCATAGTTTCTATTGGTCAGCTTGCTGTGTCATCTGCTTCAAAGTTTCTTATGAGACTGCAATCACAGTGTTGCACAGAGATGTGGCATCATCAAGGCTCAGTTAGGGAGGATTCACTTCCAAGCTGGCTCATGGGACTGTTGGCAAGATTCTGTTTCTTGCAGGTTGTTGAATAGAAGACCACAGTTCTCTACAGAATATTTTCTCAGTTCTTTGGCATGTGGGCCTTTTTACAGGGCAGTTCACAGCATGACCACGAGCTTCTCGTAGAGCTAGTGAATAAGAGAGTGGGAGGAGGCACTCACAAAATGGAAGTAAGACTTCTTGTCTCCCAATCTCAGAAATGGCATCCCATCACTTTTGGTATATTCTATTTATTAGAAGCTACTAAGTAGATCCATACTCCACTCAGAGAAAGGGACTCGGCAAGGAGTGACTACCGAGTGGTAGGGGTAAGAGGGGTCCACATTAGGGACTGCCTATCACAATATTATAGACCTTTTATGTATCTTATTCCCACACATTATTTTCTGAAGGGTGAACTCTGATGGCAGGTTTGAAATATCAGTGATGTTCCTGTACGGACAGCTTCTGTGTTCTGGCTGAAACCATGTGAGAATGAATTATTAATGTGAAACATTATGGTCCTTGTCTTGATCCTCATTTTGCCTCCAGTTAATAGTAGACTGTAGATGACTGGAGAAGTCCTTTGGGTAGAAATTAAAGACAAAGCTTAAATAAACTGCCAAATGTTTCACAAATGGAATAGAACAAAGCTGGGATTTAAATTCACACATATATATTTTTTCATCATTTGCTTTCTCCACACTGCCATTCATAAGTTGAGTAAGGGAAGATTCCACAAATATCCAAGAAAGGATGGAGTTTGTGTGTGTGGTGTGTCTGTGTGTGTATTTTGTTTTGTTTTGTTTTGTTTTGTTTTTTGAGACAGAGTCTCGCTCTGTCGCCCAGGCTGGAGTACAATGGTGCTATCTTAGCTCACTGCAACCTCTGCCTCCCAGGTTCAAGAGGCATTTCTCCTGCCGCTGCCTCCCAAGTAGCTGGGATTACAGGTGCCCCCAACCATGCCCAGTTAATTTTTTGTATTTTTAATAGAGACAGCGTTTTGCCATGTTTACAAGGCTGATCTTGAACTCCCAAACTCAGGTGATCCACCACCTTGGCCTCCCAAAATGCTGGAATTACAGGTGTGAGCCACCGCGCCTGGCCAGAATGGGTGTTTCACAGCAACAACAACAAATTTAAAATATGCAATATAAGGCCACAGGCCAGAAATATCTAACCATTCCACGTGTGGGATTCAGAAGGCCAAATTAGGGAGCAAGGTAGTCCTAGTACTGAGAATTTGACTTAGTTGATCTATGATTGTTTATCAAATGTGGAAAACTGTGGACCCCAAAGTTCACTTTGTAATATCTGGAAACATTGTTGTCATATTGGTATCTATTGAATAAAAGCCAGGGATGCTGCTAAACAATGCCCTGTGCATGTTTAGTGTCCTGTTCCTTTCCCAAAACACAGTATTATCCATCTTGAAATACAAATAGTGCTAAGGTCAAGAAACCTATACCAGGGCAAAACTAAGATTATTTTAGGTGATTTTGATGTGTTCTACTGCTTTAGATCCACTGTCCTCCTTGGCAGTAGCAAATCCCACTGGTCTTTTCCTTTAGGCTGCTATTTGTTATCTTGAGCATCTTGTTCATTAGTACCTAGCTTTTCATGTCACGAGTTTGCCACATTTGCTTTTGGCTACCATTCCAGAAGAGTCCTTCAACAAAAGCCAGAAACTTCTTCCAACCATTCTTTGAAGTTTTTGTCTAGTGTCTGGAAAAGGCTTCATGATATGGTAACTTAAGCCAAATATTTTACTTAAGGACTCTTCAGCACTGTGGCTCTTTAATTAATAAAAGCTCTTTCAAGAATTTGCTTATAGCTGTCTAGGATTGCCTGGGAATTAAAATTGTGTATTTGTATTTGTATGAACACCTTTGTATGTGCATATACACCTTTGTGTATATCACCAATAGAATTACTATTGTAGTGACTTCATTCTTTGTCACCAAGGCATGCTGAGTGTTTACTGGTGTTAACTATGCTTAGACTGAGTTCTAGTATTGCCTCAAGTATTCCTCTCCAGAGTTCCTTGGCCAGAAAGGGAGCTCCAAAGTACCTGGGAACAATTGCCAGTTCTTTATGCTTGCAATGGCGCTCAAGAGCAATGATATAAATCAGTTTCTAGGATACTGGGCTGTCTCCCATCACATGCTATGGCTAACTCAATGTGTCAGTGAATTTATCAAAGCCTATGTTAAAGAAAATAAAACAAATAAACCTAGTTCCATTAGTCTTAAAGTTTGTTTCCTTTATTTATTACTCAATTTTACTGAAGATTCAATGAGAAGAGCTAGATAGAGATTAAGTAGGAAAAAAACTGAAGTGGAACCAGAAATATAACTTGATTATCAGTGTCTAGTATAAAATACTAGACTAGATTACTTAAAAATTATGAATCACTGGAGTTGGAGTATTTTAGAGTTATACAAAGCAACCTCTTCTCAGTAGTGATCTCTCTGGGTCTCTAACAGCTTTTTGACTGTTCAACTTCTAATATTAGTAGCATCAACAGTAAAAACCTATAGGCTATTAAAAAAAAAAGCAACAACAACTGTTTTCTCAGTCGAAAGTCATTAAAACCTATGTGAAAAGAATCAGAATTAGACTTGAATAGTTTGAGCAAAAAATATAGATTGTATTGTATAAATCTGCTCTGTTCTTCAGGGGAAAAAAAACAAATAAACATTCACAGGAGGGATTATATTTTGCTGCTTTCCTTACAAATTAAATATGAGATAATGATAAAACTAATGATCCGATCTAGTAATTCAAAGCTCTAAACATATGTAAAAAGTTATCTAAATCCTGAATAAGAGAATTCATAGTTTTTATTTTTGTTTCGTATGACATATTATTCTCATTAATAGAGAATAAAAGAGCTAAGATTTATTAGCAATTCTTAATAACTTATTTAAAATATGACCATAGCCTTATAATTTTTTTTCTTTACTCTTCTCTCCTAATATTGTTTCAGTGGTAAAACAACTCATGTTTTGAGCTCACTGGCTCAGATTTTAATTTACTGATAGCAATAAAGGATACTAATGGGTCTATTTGCATACTCAATTATTTTTAATATTCATTTAATACCCTATTAACTAAAAAGAGTGATGATTTAAATTAAAAAATAGACATCTATTAGCTCAATCATCATTAAACATTATTAAAATGAGTTGGTAGAATAATATCAGTTTTGCAATCACTTATTGATGGCAAACTTCAATCCATGGTTAAATACTTTGTTTAAATTTTTAAAAATTTAAATGTACAGCAAATTTGTAAAATTAGAAAACGTGAAAGAAAGTTGAAATAAAAATCACCAATACTACAACAGCACAGACAGCAACTATTAATATTTTGGTATTTAATTTTCATGCTATTTTTAAAATACAAATAAATTTTATTATTGATGTGATTGTTTCTTGTTTCTTTTACTTACCATTCTAACATGAACACTCTCCTATGTTATGATTAACAATTTGTAAATACTATTTTAATAGGAATACATTATATTATGTGGATTAACATAAATTTTTTTTAACATTTCCAGTACTTTCGGATATTTGGATTGTTTCCAAGTTTTGGCTGTAAATTTTTATCATTTGTGATAATGTCTCAAAATAGAATTTTCTTTATTTTAACTAACATCTTTATTGGGATTTATTTTACATACGTACAAGTCAATGATTTTGAGTATATTTACAGAATCGTGCAGCCATCGTTAATATGTAATTGTAGAATTTTTTGTCAAGAAAACAACACCTATTAATAGTATCACTCATATTTTTTCAAACTCCCCAGCCTCAAGGCAACCACTTTATCTTTTTTAAATTTTTATTTACTTTTTGAGACAGTATCTCGCCGTGTCCCCCAGGCTGTAGTGCAGTGGCATGATCTCAACTCACTGCAACCTCCACCTCCCAGGGTCAGGCGATTGTCATGCTTCAGCCACCTGAGTAGCTGGGACCACAAGCGCGTGCCACCACGCCCGGCTAATTTTTGTATATTTAGCAGAGACGGGGTTTCGCCATGTTGGCCAGGCTGGTCTCTAACTCCTGGCCTCAAATGATCCGCCAGCCTTGGCCTCTCAAAGTGCTGGGATTACAGGTGTGAGCCACTATGTCCAGCCTGCTTTCTATCTCTACAGACTAACCTACTCTGGACATTTTGTATAAATGGAATCATATAATATGTTGTCCTTTATGACTGGGTTCTTTCACTTTGCATAATGTTCTATTTTGTAATATATATCAGTACTTCACTGCTTTTTTTTTTTTTTTTTTTTTGGCCAAATTTTTCCTTTTATCGCTATAAGACATTTATGCATTTATCATTTGATGGACATTTGAGTTATTTCCACTTTTTTGACTATTACAAATAAAGCTGCTAGGATCATTAATGTTTCTGTGTGGACATATGTTTTAATTTCTCTTGGGTATGTACCTAGGAGTGAACTTGATAGGTCATATGGTAACTGTTCAAACCTTGGAAGAACTGCCAGACTGTTTTCCAAACTGGCTGAAATATTGGCATTCACATCAGTAGAGTGTGAAGGTTCCATTTTCTCCAAATTCTCTCTAAGCCTTGTTATGATCTGTAGCCATTCTAATTAATATAAAATGGTATCTCATTGTGGTTTCTCTTTGCATTTTCCTGATGCCTAAAGATGTTGAGGATCTTTTTAATGTGCTTATTAGCCATTTGTACATGTATATGGAGAAAGGTCTATTTAAAGATTTTGATCATTTTATTACTAGGGTCTTTGGCTTTTTAATATTGAGTTGCTAGAATTTTGAATATATTCTAGATGAAACTCCTTTGTAAGATATGATTTGCAAAAGTTTTCTGCCATGCTGTAGTTTTTTTTTTTTTTTTCTCTTTTCAAAGGTGTCTTTTGAATCACAAAAGTTTTAAATTTTGATGAAGTATAATTTAGCTATTTGTTTGTTTCGTTGCTTGTGCTTTTTGTATCATATCTAAGAAACCATTGCCTAATCCAAAGATACTAAGATTTAATTCTATGTTTCTTTTTAAATGCAATGTTTTCACTATTAAATTTAGATTTATGATCCACTTTTAGTTAATTTTGTTATAAATATATGGATATCCATGTGGATTTGCATATGGATATTTACTTATCCCAGAATCATTCTTTCCACTATTAAATTGTCTTGGCAAGTTGTTGAAAATCATTTGATTGTAAATGTGAGGCTTTATCTAAATTCTATCTCATTGATCGATATGTATATTTTTATGAGTATCAATTGTCCTGATTACTATAGCTTTGCATTCAGTTTTAACATTGGAAATGTCAGTCTTTCAACTTTGTTCTCATTTTTCAAGATTGTTTTGGTTATTTTTGCGTCCTTGTATTGCCTTATGAGTTTCAGGATGAGCCTGCCAATTTTGGCAATAAACTGGCAGAGATTTTGAGGGAGATTGTGAGGAATCTGTAGAAAATAACTGGAGACTACTGTGATCTTAACAATATTAAATCTTCCAATATATCAATGTGATAGCTTTCTATTTATTTGAGTCTTTAAAAATTTCTCTTAAAAACGATTTTCAGTTTTCAGAGTATAAATTTTATATTTCTTTCATTAAATTTATTTCTAAATTTCATATTATTTGTAGTGAAGTTTTCTTAATTTTATTTTTGGAGTTCATTATAAATGTGTTGAAGTGCAATTGGTTTTTGTATATTGATCTTCTATCCTGCAGCATTGCTGAATTTATTAGTTAGAAAAGATTTTTAGTGAATCCTTTAGGATTTTCTGTATACAAGATAATAATTTGCAAATAGAGTAAGTTTACTTATTCATTTCCAACTTAGGTGCTTTTTACTCCTCCTCCTCCTTCTCTTTGTACTTCTTTTTTGCCTAATCGCCTTGGATAGGACCTTCAGTACTGTGTTAAACAGAAATGTTTCTTGTCCTATTCTTGTTCTAGTCTTGATCTTAAGGGGAAAATATCCAATCATTATCCACTAGCTGTATGATATTAGCTGTTTTTATTTTGTAGATATCATTTATCAGGTTAAGAAAGATGCCTCTATTCCTAATTTGTAGAACATTCTTATCACGAAGGGATGTTATATTTTATTAGATGCTTTTTTCGTGTCTACTGAGATGATCATATACCTTTTGTCATTTATTCTGTCGATATGGTATAATAAATTAATATATTTCCAAAATGTTAAAGTTAACTAATTTTGAGTACAAATGAAATAAATATCATCTGGTCATGGTGATAATTCTATGTAATCGTTTTCTGGATTGAGTTTGCTAGTATTTTGTTGAAGATTTTGTGTCTATATTGATAAAAGATATGGGCCAGTATTTTTTATTTCTTATGATATCATTGGATTTGGTATCAGGGTAACAAATATTCTGGCCTCAGTATGAATTAAGAAGTGATTTTTCATAATCTGGTTCTTGGAAGGGTTTTTGAAGAATTTCTTCTGCAAATATTTGCTAGAATTATCAAGTGAAGTCATCTAGTCCTTGGGATTTGAGGAATTAGATTTTGATTTACACTTCAGTTTCTTTAATTGTTATAGATCTGCTCATATTTTCCATTATATTTTAGTTAGTTTTGATAGTCTGTGTCTTTTGAAAAATTTGTTGATTTTATCTAAGTTATATAATTTTTGGCATATAGTTATTCATAGTATTCCCTTGTATTTCTTTTTTTATTTCTATATCTACTGTATCAGTAGTGGTGTCTCTCATATTTCCTTCTTAATTTTAGTAATTTGTTTTTTTCTCTTTTTGTCTTTGTCAGTCTTAGCTACAGATTTGTCAAATTTGTTGATCTTTTCAGTGAACCAACTTTTGATTTTGTTAATATTCTCTGTTGTTTTTCCTCACTGTATTTTTAAAATTTGCACTCTAATCTTTATCATTTCCTTGTTTCTGCTTGTTTGATTTTTTTTTTTTTCTAGTTCTTAAGAGAGAAGATTAGGTTATTGATTTGAGATCTTTCCTTTTGTTTAAGGTAGGCATTTGCAGCTATAAATTTTTCTCCAATAACTACTTGAACATCATTCCCTAAGTTTTGGTATATAAAGTCTTCATTTTCACTCATCTCAAAGTATTTTCTAATTTCTCTTGTGATTTCTTTTTTGACTCATTTGTCATTTAAGAATGTGTTGTAGAATTTCCCCCACATTTGTGAATCTCCACGATTTTTTGTTGTTGTTGATTTATACCTCAACTTAATTGTGGTCAGGGAACATACTTTGTATGATTTCAATGCTTATTGAGTTTGATCCCTTCATTTGGTAGCATATACACTATTTGCTGGCTGATAATGCCTTTTGACATTAATTACTCCACTCTGATACAATTAAATTCTGGCAGGGATAGTTTTTGAGACCACTGGTTGAAGTTTCTTCTCACTCCAGAAGAGCTCTTCTTTGCTGTCTTTTTCCACAGTTTTGTTGGACAAGTTAGTGAACCTACCGTTTAACTTGCTGTTCTCATAAAACTACAGCCGGCTCTTAATTGCTTAAAACAAAAACCTCCATTGTTTTAGATAGCAGACTTAGGCTTGAACTCTGCACACTCTGTTTCAAATAAAATCGGTAATTTTGTGGAGAGGTTTGAAGTTCTCCATTCTTATGGACTGCTTCTACCTGTGAGCGAAATCTCTGAGTTGGTACTCTAGCACTAGGCAGGATGTTAGCCTCTGGTTTGCCTCTCTTGGCATAGAACTTCTCTCCTGCCAGAAAGGTGGGGCAAGGGCAGTGGGGCCCTTGGATTCTTGGCCTTTCTTGGATGGGAAAGTCTTCCCCATGTGAGTTCAGGATGGGTAGAGGAAGAGAGCTCTTGAACTCTTTCTATATTCAACAGGAGTTTAGGCTCAGCAATCTAGAGTTGGAGGATACAAGAAAAGTTGGTGTCGTGTTTTCCAATGAGACTTTTTATTGGGAGCCAAAGGTAAAGTGGACCCCAATTTCTTGGCCACTCCTGTCCATAGTAAAACTTCCATTAAGCTGAACTGAGGTGGTGGAGGAAGCAGTAATACTATTTAGTGCAAGTGCCACAGATTCTTATTGTTCTAACCTAGATTTAGTAGATTTTCTTAAATAATTTACCTTCTTTTGGTTTATGCCCTTAGGTCAAATTTTAGAGATTTTTTCTTAATTAAATAATTCTTACCAGTTACGTAGGGGACTGAGTCTACATAGGGGGCTGAGTCTACGTAGGGGGCTACGCCAACATTCTGAAAGTGGACTCCTTGACATTTCCTATTATGCTATAAATCAGTGACATTGTCTAAACTCTCTGAAATAGTGTTTTCATATTATTTGTATAGGAAATGTGAGATCAAGTAACTAAATCTTAGTTTAAATAATATTTTTTAGGGAGATAAATCATATTGTTTTCACTGAAGTCAGACAGGAGTTTGAAGTAGAATTTACTACAAGCCTTTAAATGAATGCACAAACATTATGTAATTGTTATAGCTATAAAAATGAAATTATAGCAAATTTAACTGAATACCAATTATAAATATTTTGTTACACTTTTGAAATTTCTTTGATCTAAACTGGAAAATTGTGTCTATGACCACACTATTCCAAAATCATAGTTAAAAATGATTTGATGTATATGACATTTTTGAAAATGCAAAACTATGGAGACCGTAAAAGGATCAGTGGTTTGCCAGGGGTTTGGGGGAGGATGGTATTACTAGACGGAGCATAGAGGAGTTTTCGAGCAGTGAAACTACTCTGTTTGATATTATATTGGTGGATACATGTTATTATACATTTGTCAAAATACAAAGAATGTGCAACACCAAGAGTGAACCCTATTGTAAAGTGTGGACTTTAGGTGATAATGATGTGTCAAGGTAGATTTATCAGTTTTAACAAACATACAACTTGGGTGTGGGATTTTGATAGTTGGGGAGGCTGTGCATATGTGGAAGCAAGGGATATATGGGAAATCTTTTTACCTTCCTTTCAATTTGGTTGTGAATCTAAAATTGTTTGAAAAAATTAAGTATATTTAAAAATAATTTGATATATGCCTGGGCATGGTGGCTCACGCCTGTCATCCCAGCACTCTGGGAGGCCCAGGCAGGCAGATCACTTGAGGTCAGGAATTCGAGACCAGCCTGGCCAACATAGCAAAACCCTGTCTCTACTAAAAATGCAAAAATTAGCTGGGCTTGGTGTCACATGCCTGTAATCCCAGCTACTTAGGAGGCTGAGACAGGAGAATATCTTGAATCTGGGAAGTGAAGGTTGCAGTGAGCTGAGAACGTACCACTGTACTCCAACCTGTGTGACAGAGTGAGACTCTGACTATTAAACAAACAAACAAACAAAAAGGTATTTTAAGTTTTTAAGTTGTTATAATTACCTAGAATTAGATTTAGTAGAGTTCTATTTATTCAGTGATTAAGTGTTTTTTTATTTGTTTGTTTGTTTTTTCAAGAAATTATTCTGCCTCAGCCTTCTTAGTAGCTGGGATTGCGGGCACGTGCCACCATGCCCGGCTAATTTTTGTATTTTTAGTAGAAACGGGGTTTCACCATGTTGGTCAGGCTGGTTTCAAACTCCTGACCTTGTGATCCGCCTGCCTCGACTTCCCAGAGTGCTGGGATTACAGGCGTGAGCCACTGTGCCCAGCTTATTCAGTGGCTAAGTGTTCTTAACTGACAGAATCCTCTTCCATTCAGACTAAAAAAAAAACAAAAAATGTTGTCTATAATAAAGCTCTCCTCCTGTTACTATTGTACTATGTATATATATTCTACATGGGTATTCGTTTTTTTTTTCTCTTGTGTTTAGTAATAACTTTTCTGATCACCCCATGATAGTGGTAGCTTTAATTTAAAAAATATTTCAGAAAGGAAAAATGAGTCCTGGGGGTAACAATCAGGGCAGCTTGGTTTAAACATCTTTCTCCAACTAGAGAATCTCTTTTTAAAGGTTGATAAACTTGAAAAATCAAATTTCTATTTTATTGAGGGAGATTCTGTCTCATCAAAATGGTATTTACATATGTCTTAGGTGTATGTGGCAAATAATTCAGAGGAAACTTGAAACCATGGGACTATGTCATCAACTGTAATTAACATCTGTGGGGGAAAAATAAGGTATTAAAATATTATTTTTCTTTACATCAACTCAGGTATCAAAGGATGAAATGAAAATTCTGTATGAAATTTAAAGATAACATTTTACTTCAAAATATCCCAGAAGTCATGGTAGAAAATTGGAGGACCATTGTGTGCTGTTATGATCATCAAAAGGATTTTGAAGATTATTTTCTTCAACTTTAAAAATCCTAGGTTCATCTATGTTGCTATAGTTCACTTCCATTTATATGTATTTTGTGGAGATTCTACTTACATGTAATGCATGCCTAAAAAGTTATAACTGTGGCCCGGCGTGGTGGCTCATGCCGGTAATCCCCTCACTTTGGGAGGCCAAGGCGGGCAGATCACCTGAAGTCAGGAGTTCGAAACCAGCCTAGCCAACATGGTGAAACCCCGTCTCTACTAAAAATACAAAAATTAGCCAGACAGGGTGGCAGATGCCTGTAATCCCAGCTACTTGGGAGACTGAGGCAGGAGAATCGCTTGAACCTGGGAGGTGGAGGTTGCAGTGAGCCAAGATTGTGCCATTGTACTCCAGCCTGTGGACAACAGCAAGACTTCTTCTCAAAAAAAAAAAAAAAAAGGTTGTAACTGTGAAGGCAAATACTCTAATTTTATGTCAGGTCATAGATGGGTGTCTGGAGTGGTTTCAGTTTACTGGGAAAATATTCTTCATTCAAAAGAAGCAACATTTAAAGACTTCTAAGAATTGCTTAATTTAGGCCACTGAGATATAAAGTTCTTTGCATATTTGGTCATATATTAGATATGCTTGAGGAGAGTCCTCTCATGTTTGTGTCATGTTTTTTGTATGACATAATAGAGTCCCATGAAGTGCAGAATTCATGTCACTATAGTCAGTAAGTTACAAGGTTAAGACTGATAAATGATATGACCTTGTAAGGTTTATCGTTTGTGGAATTAAGTTTTTCCATTGGTAAAATGCAAATAACTCTATTAGAAGAAATGGGTAACAGTGGGCATTCATGTTTTGTTTAATACATTTCTCTACACTGGAAAGTCATCTGCTTACTCAAAGTGATTTTACTTACTCAAAGTGATACAGATATAGATATATATGCACACATATGTTTGCACATATAAATGTTCTCTGTGGATGCATAATAACAAAAATATAAAAACAAATCATTATACATTAAAACAGATATGAGACTTGAGATAAGAATGGACAAATGGACTGGTTTACTTTTTATACATTTGTTTATAGTCAGATTCCTCCCATTTGGTCTTAGGGAATTCTTCATGCCCTGTTTCATTGTATTCACCATAATCAATGTACCATATATAGTCTATTAGACTTCTGGTGACCACTGGAAACATTGATTCTTATTCACTAGTCAGTTAGTATTAGATGGGGCATTAGGGTCAAGGATGGATATGAAAAAAGGGCTACATTATTATGACTTAAATTTTTGTGTGTATTGATAATGTACTGAAATATGTGTGTGTGTGTGTGCATTGTATATACAGTCATGTATCACCTAATGACATCTTTGTCAACGATGGACAACATATACAAAGGGAGTCCCATAAGATTATAATGGAGATTAAAAATTTCTATTGCCCAGTGATGTCTTAGCCATCATAATGTCATAGTGCAAGATGTTACTCACATATTTGTGGTGATACTGTTGTAAACAACCTGCACTGTCAGTCATATGAAAGCATAGTGTAAAAAATCATGTACAGTACATAATACTTGACAGTAATGATGGTTTATGTTACTGGTTTATTTATTAACTATACTTATTATTATTATTTTGGAGCATACTTCTACTTATAAAAAAAAGTTAACTGTAAACAGCCTCGGGCAGGTCCTTCAGGAGATATTCCAGAAGAAGACATTGTTATCATAGGAGATGACAGTTCCATGTGTGTTATTGTCCCTGAAGACCTTCCAGTGGAACAAGATATGCAGGTGGAAGTCAGTGACATTGATGATCCTGACCTTGTGTAGGCCTAAGCTAATGTGTGTTTGTTTTTAACAAAAAAGTTTTAAAAGTAAAATAAATCAATAAATTTTAAAACAGAAGAAAGTTTATATAAAAGGATATAAAGCAAGAAAAAAAATTTACAGCTGTACAATGTGGTCCTATTTTAAGGTATATTCTTACAGAAGAGTAAAAAAAAAAATAAATGTTTAAAAGCTTAGGAGAAAAGTTACAGCAAGCTAAGGTTAATTTGCTATTGAAGAAAGAGTTTTTTTTTTTTTTTTTTTTTAAATAAATTTAGTGCAGCCTAAGTGTGCAGGGTTTATAAAATCTGTAGTAGTGTACATTAAAGTCCTGGACTTTCACATTTACTCAACACTCATTCACTGGCTCACCCAGAACTAGCTTCATTTGTGATAAATGCTTTATATATATGTACCATTTTTAATCTTTTATATTGTATTTTTGCTGTAGCTTTTCTAAGTTTAGATATGTTTAGATACACACATACTTACCAGTGTGTTACAAATTGCCTGCAGTATTCAGTACAGTAACATTTTGTACGGGTTTAAGTCTAAGATCAACAGGCTGTATACCATATAACCTAAGTGTGTAGTAGTTTATACCATCTTGGCTTGTGTAAGTATATTTTATAATGTCCACACAACAACAAAATCACATAATAAATTATCCTTGTTATTAAGTGATACATTACTGTCTGTGTGTGTGTGTGTGTGTGCATATATATATATATATTTTTTTCATAGAACTTAAACAATTCCTAGCAATAATATTGTGTTAACAGCTCTTGGTATCACATCTGGTGTTCAAAATGTAAATGACCCATGATAATAACTATGTTGTTAAGCAGAAAGACTAAATGGCATGGAACAATAAACCTGCCCTATGTCCTGAAAATTGCACACCTTGAAAATAGTCTTGCATTTGCAATCACATATAACCCTCGATACTGAAAAATGTGGTGATTTACTCATTTCAATGGTTTACACACTTTTAGAGTTACTCATTCCCTATAAGTTCCCCTATCTATTCCAATATGTTGACATTATGCTAGCTGTTTCAGCTCACTTTTAAGCCATTCTTGTTTCCATTTAATCAGAGACTTCACAAGATTTTCTGAGATGAAAGAGATTTAAGACCTTACCTATTCCAACCTGATTATTTTTCATATAAGCTAAAGGAGATTGCTGTAGATTGTATTTCCAAAAATGACTACACCGATAACTCCCATACCACATACTTTTCTTGCAACTTGACACTGAAATTTCTCCATTGAGGGAGATGGAGTCTATGTTCTCTCCACTCGAATATGAGCAGGACTGTGACTATGGGGTGCTATGTGCATTTTGAGGCTACATCATAAAAAGCTATATGGCTTCTAAGTGACTCTCTGTCAAGACTTATGCCTTGGAAGCCTTCAACTGACATGTGAAAAAGTTCAGCTACATTGAATCCACATGCTGGAGAGATCATGCAGAGAGGCCGCATAGAAATAGAGTACCTAAGAAACCCGAACTGTTCCAGCCCCAGCTGTTTTGAGTTTTGCCACCTGGGTGAATGAAGGAACCTTCACATGGCTACATTTCCTAGCATTCTTTCCATCTCAGATGACTTCAAGCGGAGCAGAGACTTCAGGACAGAGAGAGCTGCTCCTGCCTAGCATTGCCTATAATGCAGATTCGTGAGCAATATTGATGCTTTTTGCAACTCATTTTTGGGATGGTTTATTACACAGCCATAGAAACTGGCGCAGAGACCCAGAGAGTTTAAGTTACTTGTCCAAAATGCACAGCTGCAACAGAACTAGTTTAGACTACATGTATTTTGAATCTGAGTTTAATACTTTTTCTATTTCACCATGTTTTTTTTTTTAATATATTAGGATGTGTTTTCAGATTTTTCTTAATTTTTCAAAAGTCTGTTTGAAAGGAAGTAGTACACATTTGATTTTTTTTTTTCTTCTTGGGAGCATATATTCTTTGTTGTTAATGAACATAGGTTTACACTGAAAGTAAAGGCCAAAATATTTTCCTTTTATTCTGTTGCATAAAATGACTTCATTTTGCCAGCTGCTGGCAAAAATCTGACTAAAAGTCTTTAACAAATAATCAGGAACTCACAACCCCCTCATATGCATGTAGCAAGAAATTAAGTGCTCAAAGGGAGGAGGAGGCGGCGGGTGGGGGGAAACATGGCTCTCCTGTGTGCATTTGCAAATTCAGAATAATCACAATAAAAATACAGAATTGATCACAAGTTAACCTTGTGAAGCATAGCTTGCAGTGCTTTGCGCACTGGAATTTTTCAACTATGAGTCAAACTAAATTGGTTTTCAGGATTTCAGTCTAGGTGAGTAGCAAAAAAAAAATTAGGAAAAACATCTACATATTTAAGCTTCTTAGCAAAACTACATTTTCGTTCAATATTAGATAAAGGGAATAAAAAAGTTATTTGCTGAATTTTTAACTTAGAAAGATTAAAAATGATTTGTTTTAGTTTCCTGCTTTTTAAAAAGGCGATAATCTTAATTTATTGTATTTTTGCCAACTCTATAACTATGAAGGAATAAAGGGAACTTATATGTGGGGGACTGAAAAAGTGCTGAAGAGTTTCTCCTACTCCCACATTTCTTTCATGGTAGAGTAGAAAGATAGCCTTCTTTCCAGAAGGTCCCTCAGGGTGTTTATTTATGAAATTTGGGAATCATATGTTATACTCAAGGCTGGACAACTTCCCATATTGTGAATTCTCACAACCACCCTATGTCATAGGCCTCATCCTCATTTTAAGGATTTGTAACCCAGACTCAGAGAGGTTACTTGTTCAAAATCACCCATCTGATATGTTTTAGTGTCAGAATGCATATCACAGTCCCCTCTCTCTTAAATTCAATGCTCTTTCCACCTTACCATACTGTCTCTGCTAAACAGATTAGTCTATTGAATTACTTCATTCTTTGGGTCTGATGAGACAAGCTCAATATAATAATCCATAAGCTGATATAAGTAATCATCTATAAACGAACTATATAGTCATTGTGAAGCCGCGGGTCAGGGACTGGTTTTTATACCAAGGATGGCAAAATGACTATTACCTTTGGTAGGCAGTGAAGAAAGATCACGCAGTGGGGCATCTGGGTTCAGGAAGAAAATCTTTCATGAAAGGGAACAAATTTGATGGAACACAAAAATAGGAGGGAAAGGAAGAGAGAGCGAACTCACAAAATGAGATGTGTTAAAACACACACACATACACACAGAAAACCCAGAACAACTTTTACTCATCTTGCAACTTGTTTCTGGGATAGCCATAATTTTAAAGAAATAAATGAGAGTTCATTATTAACTTGACAGAAGAAAGCTTTTTTTCCTACTGATTTAAAAGATTAAAAGGTTGCCTAATCAAATTAGATTGATTCTTTTCCTGCTGTAAAATATAATATAAAGTAAAATGTTGGTTTTATTTTAAATAATTTGAGTAACAGAAATTGACCAATTAGACTTATGTATTGATTTTAAATTTAGTGTAGTTGATTACTTTGAAAGGGTTTACCTTCAACTTATTGAAAAAACTACATACTCTTCTCTTATATTTCAGCCTTCTTTTAATCGGGTGTTTTGGAAAGAATACCATGAACTAAACCTGAAATTTCTTAGGGCTCCAAAATTTGCATATGTCTCAGCTTTCAAGAATTTTCTCAGTAAAAGTGAGCAATCTATGACATGTCTGGTTACTTTGTTTTACTACCTGGCTAATTTCCTTTTCTGTTTTTAAAGTAATAATACATAATACATTTGACTTTATTCCTTTTAAACAGTAAATAATTAGAAATCCAGTACTAGTACTGTTTTGTGCTCCTATCAGTAGCCAATTTCATTGATTCAGCAATAGTGAGCACCTACTGTATGTCAAACATTATTCTACATACTAAGGATGCAACAGGAAAAAAATGGGCAAAATCCCTGCTCTCCTGGAGATTGCATCCTAGAGGAAAACCTGGGTAAGAAACAAACAAGCTTCCCCAAAGTATACTTTGATGTCAGATAATGATAAATGCCTAGAAGAAAATCAGTTTAAGGAAAGCAGATTACAGGGTGAAAAATCTATAGCAGCTGCATTTTAGATCATATGTTCAGGAAAACGTCTCTAAGGAGTGAATTTTAGCAAATACTTGAATAAAGGAAAAAGCGAGTCTGCCCAGAAGCATGGAAAGGCAGAGGTTCAGTAAGCCCTGAGATGGAGGCATGTTGATGTGAACTAAGGAGACAAGTAAATTGCTGCTCTGTGAGCCGGCTGACAAGTAAATTTCCTCACGTTTGTGTGGAGCTTGACTTCATGTCTTCTGCTTCTTCGGTCGTATGCATGACTTGGAAGCAAGAATACAATCTTGATTCTCTCCAGATAGAGTTGGGGGCTTTAGCTTCTATCATCTTTAACACTGTTCTTCGGATCAAAATGGAAATTTCCATGAAATTTTATTATATATGCTTTTATTTTTGTTCTGCCATTATTTTCTCGTTTTTAAAAATAATTCATTGACAAATGAAAATTGTGTATATTTGAGGTATGCAATGCAATGACATATGTATATCAATGCAGTGCAATGATATGTGTTTTGTATAATGGTAACCACTATCAAATTAATAAATACATCTATCACCATTCATGCTATATCTTAGATCCCCAGAACTTGTTAATCTTATAACTGCAAGTTTATACCCTTTGATTAACATCTTCTCGTTCTCCTCACCCACTGATAACCACTGTTTTAGTCTCTATGTTTATGGATTTTCCTTTTTTTTTTTTTTTTTTTTTTTTTTTTTTTGAGACCAAGTCTCACTCTGTTGTTGCCAGGCTGGAGTGCAGTGGTGCGATCTCGGCTCACTGCAACATCCGCCTCCTGGGTTCAAGTGATTCTCCTGCCTCAGCCTCCCGAGTAGCTGTGACTACAGGCACCCGCCACCATGCCCGGCTAATTCTTTGTATTTTTAGTAGAGACGGGCTTTCACCATGTTGGCCAGGATGGTCTGGAACTCCTGACCTTGTGATGTGCCCACCTCAGCCTTTCAAAGTGCTGGGATTACAGGTGTGAGCCACCGCACCCAGCCTGGATTTTACCCTTTAGTGACTAATAACAGCTATCACTTAATACATGTGTACTGTATGCAAGGCACTGTATTAAAGTGCTTTAAGTTTATTAATTCATTTAATCCACATCAGAACCTTATAAGGAGGTGCTATTATTATTCCTATTTTACAGATGGGGAAACTGAGACACAAGACAGGTTAAGAAATTTCCTTGAAAGGATATTGCTGCTAAAGGGCAGGTTTGGATTTGCTTTGGATTTTGAATGCATGCAATTCTGGATCTAGAGTATGTTTTTCCAATCTCTGTTTTTCCAATCTCTAACCTTTCTTTTCACAGTTATATTAAGGAGGTCAAATGTATGAATCTGCATTTTTTACTCCAAGCATTTTTATGTTGTTTCTTTTAGAACCACAAAGATAAGCCATCTAGTTTGGCAAGCTTTGGTCATTTTCTAAATAGGTTAGATAGCTGCACATTACATTTAGTATAGTGAAACACTTTGTTATTCATGAAGTTCTAGTCCATTCCAAAGTCAACTATTAGGAATTTATTCATTAGTTTAAAAGTATCAAACACATATGGAAATATAAGGTTGTTTTGGCAAATACTGTTTGCATTTTAGAATTTATTCCATCTATTTCAAATTCATAATAGAAGTGTTCACTCACTAATAAAAATAAAAATCTTTCTCTAATTTTTAATTAGTTTATGTTTATTTTACTGCCCAAATTTCCCCAGTGGTAATGCTGAAGACACCCATTTTGCCTTTTAAATATAATTATGAGTCATAATGCAAATTTTCTTACCAATTGTTATGCATTATGCCATATTATTAATAGATAGCTATCTTATATAATTTTTAAATTATATGTAATTTTTTGGTATAAAGTTCATAATAACATAAATTTTAAGAAAAAATATTATAATAGCATTACTCTAATAATGTCAGTGGCAAAAATCATTCATGGAGCTAGGTGGCTCACATCTGCAATCACAGCAATTTGGGAGGCTGAGGTAGGAGGATCAGTTGAGATTAGGAGTTTGAGATCAGCCTGGGTAACATAGTGAGACCCCGTCTCTAATAAAAAAAAAAAAAAATTATAATTGATAAAAAACATAGAATTCTGTTTCATGGGACCATGTAAAGTGTTTCTTGGATTCTACCATAATAAATGTAGCGGTTGTGTTGTTTCCTTCTTGTCATCTGTTTTATTGAATAGCAAGATTTGGGACATAACATATATTTTAATTATACCTAATTATTTATTACACAATGATTTATTTTTTTAAATGCAATTCTTGAACTATTTAGAATAATGATAGTAATTGACTTTTTAAAATTAGAACTAAAAATGAGAGAACTAGATGAAGAACTACATGAAGAAGATTTCCTAAAAGAAAGGAGCCATTCAGTCATCTTTCTGTAACTTTCAGTAATCAGTTTTCTCACTATTATATATTCCTAATAACCTACTTTACTTTGTGAATTTAGATGTTCCATTACTAATTGCATATACAGAGGAATCGGAGATTTGTTTTATTTTAGAGTTGTTGAACAAATTTATGTTTTACAAAATATCTTCAAAAACTGAAAGCCATGAATGGATTAAGATAGTCAATTAATAGGAGTGTGTATGGAATATGATGCAGCCATAATAAAGAATGAGATCATGTCCTTTGCAGTGACATGAATGGAGCTGGAGACTATTATCTTAAATGAATTAATGCAGAAACAGAAAACCAAATAGTGCGTGTTCTCACTTATATTTGGGAGCTAAGCATTGAGTACATATAGATACAAAGAAGGGAACAATAGACACAGAGGCCTACTTGAGGCTATTATCTTAAATGAATTAATGCTGAAACAGCAAACCAAATAGTGGATGTTCTGACTTCTGTTTGGGAGCTAAACATTGAGTACATATGGATACAGAGGAGGGAAAAATAGACACAGAGGCCTGCTTCAGGGTGGAGAGTAGTAGGACGGTGAGAATTAAAAATCTACCTATTGGATGCTATGCTGATTACCTGGGTGACAAAATTATTTGTACACCAAACTCCTACGACATGCAATTTACCCATATAACAAACCTGCACATATACCCACTAAACCTAAAAGAAAAAAAATACTAGTGTCGTTGCTGAATATTGACAATGTAAGTTTCTTGGGACAGATATTCCGTATTTTTCTGTCATCTTCAGAGTCATGTGGGCAACCTGATCTTAATCTCTTCTAAGTGTTTCTGTTCAGTTATAATATATATGGTTATTATATATAATATACTGATTGATCAAGTGTTTTCCTTTGCCTGGCATAGCTTTGCTTTGTCATATGTGTTATTTTTTGGGTTGGGGTGAAATGAAATGTGTTGATGATTCCTCAAATGTCTGCTTGCCCTGGACATGTGAAGCTGATATAATATAATTTCTAGAAGACTTGCATATGGGCTAGCCTTTCTTGTGCTTTGAAGAATGGTGGTCATTGAGCATAATGCTAATAGCTAATACACATAAAACTTCTCGCTTCTGCTTAGAAATGTTTTGTAGTTTAAAGTTATTTGCAGAATCATTCATTCTTATGGGGATTACAAATAATCTCTGAGATGCATGAAGATACCTGTTATGGGCTGAGAGGTGTCCCTCAAAATTCATTTGTTGAAAGTCTAACCCCCAGTACCTCAGTATGTGACCGCATTAGGACACAGGGCCTTTTAAGATGTAATTAAGGTAAAATGAGGTCATGTGGGTAGGCCCTAATCAAATATAATGGGTGTTCATATAAGAAGAGGAGATTAGTACACAGAAAAAAATGCAGAGAGGAAAGATTGTATGAAGATAAAGGAAGAAGATGGCCATCTATAGGCCAAAGATCAAGGCCTCAGAATGTTGGCTTAATCCTGCCACACCTGCCAACACCTTGATCTCAAACTTGTAGCTTCCAGAACGTGGAGAATAAATTCCTTTTTTTCTTTTTCCATAGGTTTTGGGGGTATAGGTGGTGTTTGGTTACATGAATAAGTTCTTTACTGGTGATTTGTGAGAGTTTGGTGCACCCATCACCCAAGCAGTATACACTGAACCCTATTTGCAGTCTTTTATCCCTCGCCCCTGTCCCATCCTTCCCCTCAAGTCCTCAAAGTCCACTGTATCATTCTTATGCCTTTGCATCCTCATAGTTTAGCTCCCACATATCAGTGAGAGCAAATAATGTTTGTTTTTTCAATCCTGAGTTACTTCACTTAGAATAATAGTCTCCAATCTCATCCAGGTCACTGTGAATGCTGTTAACTCATTCCTTTTTACGGCTGAGTAGTATTCCATCATACACATATACCGCAGTTTCTTTACTCATTGATTGATGGGCATTTGTGTTGGTTCCATGATTTTGCAATTGCAAGTTGTACTGCTATAAACATCAGTGTGATCTCTTTTTATAATGACTTTTTTCCTCTAGATAGATACCCAGGAATGGGTTTGCTGGATCAAATTGTAGTTCTACTTAGTTTTTTAAGGAATCTCCACACTTTTTTCCATAGTGGCTGTACCAGTTTATGTTCCCACTAGCAGTGTAGAAGTGTTCCCTGATCACCGCATCCACACCAACATCTACTGTTTTTTGATTTTTTGTATGTAACTACTCCTGAAGGAGAAAGGTGATATCACATGGTGGTTTTGATTTGCATTTCCCTGATCATTAGTGATGTCGAGAATTTTTCATATGTTTGTTGACCATTTGTATATCTTCTTTTGAGAATTGTCCATTCATGTCTTTAGCCCACTTTTTGGTGGAATTGTTTTTTTCTTGCTGATTTGTTTGGGTTCATTGAAGATTCTGGATATCAGTCCTTTGTCAGATGTATAGATTGTGAAGATTTTCTGAGAATGGGGAGAATACATTTCTATTGTTTAAACTATCCAATCAGTGGTATTTTTTATGGCAGTCCTAGCACATTAATACAATATCCAAATGTATTATCTAACAAATAATTACTATTATTCATTTGTTCTATTGTAGATATTTGATGAACATTATAAGAATCTCAGTATGTGGTATTATTTGTTTAAGATGAAATGTATAAGTTTAATCTCATGTACTTTTTTTTGAGATAGAGTCTGGCCGTCACAGGCCGAGTGCAGCGGCCGGATCTCAGCTCACTGCAAGCTCACTTCCTGTGTTTACGCCATTCTCTGCCTCAGCCTCCTGAGTAGCTGGACTATATATGCCTAAGCACTACCAAGGTTGTTTTTTTTTTTTTTTTTTTTTTTGTATTTTTTAGTAGAGATGGGGTTTTACCCATGTTAGCCAAGATGCACCATCTCCTGGACTGATCTGCCCGTCTCGGCCTCCCAAAGTGCTGGGATTACAGGCTTGAGCCACCGGCCCCGGCCAATCCTCATGTGCTGCTAAAATCTCACGGAGGTAGGACTGTTCTTGGAAACTCTCCTTTCTATGTACAACTTCTGAATTTCTTATGCTACAGAATCTACTCTTTATCTTTGTTTCAGCTTTTGGTACTCTGATTCCATCTATTTCTGTTTCATGGTACCTATTCTGTCTTTTTTTTTTTTTTTTTTTTTGCCCCTTTGCAGGGTTCATATTCTTCAGCCAGTTATTTCAGTAATTAACTCTAAATCTTTACAGTTGTTGCTCTTCTGGCATCCCTGCTTTGCAATTCCCCAAATCTCTGTAAAGGCTACAACCTTCTTTCTACATCCTCACCCATATGGTGGCTCACATGTCTCTATCTCTTTCTCAAAAGATACCTTTAAAGCTTAGTTTATTGAGATTACTAAGCCAGTGTAACAAACTCAAATGATTATATTACGGGACTTAGAGAAGTCTCATGTATGAATAAAGTAGTTATGGAGGCAGGGAAGCTTAATGGGGAATGTGGCAGACCATATTGCACATGCCTCATTTTATACAGATGTGACTTAACTACGCCTCACTGATATGATGCAACGTCGGTGACCCTGTATTGCTGGTTCTATTTATTTTATCTTTTCTAAGAGAAGCAAGTGCTATTATAAAATAGCCAACTCTAATCTAAATAAAGCATAAGTATTTTCTGACCATTTTGAGTGATTTGATGTAGGCAATTAGTCAGGAGCTTCTATACTTGGCCTCATCCACATTTCTAAATATTCATATCTTAGACATGTATGAGGTTGGTTGGGGAGAGTGTCTGTGAGTAAAGATGGTGATAGAGACATGAGATTAGGAGTTGTGATGGACTGTGATGCACACTGACACCTGTGGAGGAGAAAGGGAAGGAAATTTTAGCAGAGCAGTTCTAACAAATTTTTGTCAAGGCTGGTCAGGAGTCCTTAAGCCAAAGTTGCCATTCAAAGGAGTTCTGCATTTTTCAGGAATAGATCTGCCTCAGTATTTATACCACACTCAGTCTTTGGCGGGGGACAATGTGGGAGCTGAGGCCTTAGTGTGAATGAGATGTTAGATTTAGTCAGTTATGCTCTCCCCATTCAGAAATTTGGGAATTGCATGTTATTGGCTGACACAGACCATCCCATGTGCCAGACAGATCTGTCTCTTCACAGGTTTGAGAAATAGCTCCTCCATAGTTCCTGTAGGCCTCTTCCCTGCCCTCACCCCACCTGCCACCTGGGGAAATTTAGAGAAGGGAGGTTAATGAAACTACTTACAAATGTTATAGTTGTAATTGATCTCAGGCCACGGTGGATACAGGGTCATCATCCATGCTAGTATGGTGACACCCCTTTTCACCTGCTGATCCCTAGATACAAGAAGTTCAAAGTGGCTTGGCAGGAGCTGCAGCTTGTGGTTCGGAGTATCTTGCTGTGGCTCTTAGGCAAAAGTGCACCTTCTCTCTTTGGTAAGAAGGAGCTCCAACTCTACTGATCTCTGGGTTTCAGGGAAAGGAAGCACAAAATTCTCCAGTGCATCATTGAGAAAGATAGAAAGTGAGGCCTCTGTTTTCATCTCTGCATTGGAAAAAGTGCATGCATCAGACTAATGGCTGCATACTATATACCTGAGGCCTTATTAATCTGCTCTAGCCTGAGACCTCATCTGGTGTAGCAGCTGCCACCAGGGCTATTACTTGATTAAGCCTGTGGAAGCCTACAATAATTCTCCAGCGTTCATCTAGTTTTCGCAGGGACCAGACTGGCAAATTAAACAGAGATGTAATAGGAACCACTACTCCTGAATCCTGTCTTTCATGGTGACACTAATCTCCTCTATCCACCCCCATCCTCCTTGAGATGAGTTTGTCGTTTTTACTCTCTTGACCATCTGGGTTGAATAGTGGTGGTGGTGGGGATAATTTTAGGGATGTCCTCTTGGCCTTTCCACTGTGATCACTCTTACTTCAGAGGCAATAAACTAGTGTTGGTGTTCACCCAAATGCCAGGTTTGTCCATTTCAATTAGACACACTGGGACTAAGAAAGTGATTCCTACTGGATCTATGGATCTAGTGGGCCCACAAAGAGCCAGAATGTAACTGGGGCCCATTTATCACCTAGCTTTTGTAGCACATTCCCATCTCCCTGTAATCTAGGGGTCAATGATGATGCTTTACACCTTGGGTCATCAACATTTACTCAGACGCCCTGACCAGTAACCTCAACATATCAAAACAGTTACCTTTCTCCAGTACTGAGTGACCCAAGTAAATGGTCATACGTCCTTTTGGTGAAAGATCTGGGAGGATCAACACAATTATGTAATTGCCACAGTGTTGCAGGTTCCTTCTCCCTAGGGCCTTGGCTACTTCTTCAGTTGCTGGGTTCTGGAACTAAAAATTGGTTTAGGTCTGAGATCTGTGCAAGGGATCATAAATTTTTATTGAGGCAACAAGCCTCTGGCTTATTCTCTTTCCTTGTATGTTTTTTTTTGCAGCGGGGAGAGGGGTGGAAGGTGGCTGTTGTAGATGTTAAACAGCACTCTTGTTTGGCTGCCAATCTTTTTTTTTTTTTTTTTTTTTTTTTTTTTTAAATATTTATTTTTTGTCCTTTTAGTAGAGACAGGGTTTCACCGTGTTAGCCAGGATGGTCTCGATCTCCTGACCTCGTGATCCACCCGTCTTGGCCTCCTAAAGTGCTGGGATTACAGGCGTGAGCCACCGTGCCCGGCCAGCCAATCTATTTTTGACCTTAACAATGCTCTATGAACCAGCTCCACAATTCCTTCAGGTCAAGCCTCCCTCCATGTTCCTTCAACTTTGCCAGTCAAGGTAGTTATGGCCTTTTGGTTTCTGGCAGGTAAGCACAACAATCTGACCTCTCTTATTTCAGGCAGTAGGGGGTGAGAAGGGCTCAAAACAATGGATATTATTGAGCCAAGCTTTGGGACTGCCCCTCCTACTGTAATAGATTACCTGATGAGTAGAGTCACAGCTGAACTTCTTAGTGATGCTGATTCCCCTACTGCAGCTACAGTACTATCAGCCTTAGTGAAGGGAATGCCCCCTGAAGCTTCCCATGGAACATAATACTTTGGTGGGTTTTCTTTTCTTACATATCTATTTCTATATCTCTACTTCCTTCCTTCATCTTCTCTATTCTTTCTTTTACTATCTATCAGGGAAGATCAGATATTTCTACATGCAGAAAGGCATAGTTTCTCCATGTGTTTAAGAGCCTGTCTAGCAGAGATGTTGCCCCACAGCCCGGGGCCCTTGCTAGAGTGTTAATTCCCTTACACCGAGAATGTGCCTCAGGAACTTTGGTTTATCCAGTCTTATATTCTAGCCTGCTTTGATCAAGTACCCTTAAAATTCAATTGCAGGGATTTTCCCCTGGTCCTTTCTGGTTGTGCAGGTATTTCTCACAGCTGTGTTGGTATATAATCTCTTTCTTCCCTTTTGAGGCTCAGTAATTCTCCAGGTGGGTTATACTGGGAATTAACCATAGTTATCAGCCAAGCAGCCAGGACAGAAAGTGAGTGCATGTCCTAAAGAGAAACCTGTTGCCTTGCAGGTGAGGTATTTCTGCAATATCTACCAGCACAAGGGAAGTACTAGCATAGGGAGGACTGTGCCACCTCTGCAAACTCTGCGAGTCCAAGGGGTGTTTCAGGAGCCAGCCCCCTCAGAAACATGTATCTAGATATCCTTATCCCATCTTTCAGGTTCCCAGGTTTTCCAACCAGGTCCCTGGTTGTAGCATTGCCGATCTGCCTTTGCTGAGCATTTAAACCTCTCTGGAGCTCAATTAGAGCTTCTGTTTGCTCTGCTCAGCTGTGTCCATTTTTCCACTGTGAGAGTTAAGAGCCTCTTTGTAATCTACCAAATCTGGCTCTCACATTTAGTCTTAACTGCTTATTAACAGCTGTCAGTTTTTAAATTATCTGTCTGTAGTGTGTCATTACAATGTAGCAGTAATCAGCCCACTCTGCTGTCTTTATAAGCATTGTTTCCTCTATCTTTTTCAAAGGCATGACTCACTGCACCTGCAAGGATGTTTCCCCTTAGCAACTTCCTTGTCACTTCTCATGAAATCTTTAGCAATTTCACATCGTGTGCATGGGCCGGTCATTGCCCTACATGCTACTCAGAACTGTGTCCTCTTTGACACCTGCTCGGGGATAAGGAAGCCAAACCTAAAACCCTGTCTTACTGTTCATTTTCTCGGCCCACCCCTGCCATCCTTTGTGCTAGTTTGGTTTTTTGGGCAACAGAGTCAAGACAGGATTAGATATGTAAGATTGTTATTGAGAAATACACCTGTGAGAGAAAATGAAGCGAGTTGTCTGTGAGGCAGATCTGAGCTGTATGAAAGATACAGGGGAGGAAGTCAGGTCAGACAGGAAAAGTCTCAGGCTATGGTGCAGTTTCAAGAAAGTTGCAGTAAGGCTGGTGGAGAGTCATTGTCACCTGTCAAGCCGATGTGGTCTGTCAGAGGAGCTCCACATGTTGCAGGAATGGGCCTCCGTTAGTATCTCTGCTTCACACAGTCGTTAGCTGAGAGCAGCCTTAGCACAAATGTGAGGATAGATTCAGAACACAGAAGCTGGAACCATCTGTCAAATATTTACCCTAAAATTAGAGATCATAGAGGCTAATATTCAGTACTAAGGGCTGTTCTGGGACATTGGGCTTTTACTGCTAAAATCAGGAGAATCCTGGGCAAACTGGGATTGTTGCTCATTCTAGCTGTGACTGTTTTATCATCATAATCACAATCACCATTGAATACAATCCTAAATTTCTTAGTACTAAAAGTCATTGTCTCATAACTAACTAGATATTTTACACAAATCAATTCATCCCTCCAACCTGGTTTCTGACTCTTCTCTGTCATTCTCCTCATATTCTAATGAACAGCATATTCCCTTGTGCCACATTCTGAGAGTTTCTTCCAACTCTAGTCCCCAAATTGATGTAGCCTTTACCTTTTCTAGATTCTCATTCCAATTTCTGCATATTTCCTAGGGGAACTTTCTAATTTACAGTTATTCATGTGCATTTCTTCTTACCTTTCTGAATTTCATTTTCCTGGAGAGAAAGATTCAAGTCTGATTTATATTTGTGTATGCACTATGATAGGAAAGGTTCCTTCACAGTAGCAAATACTCGGTAAGAGTCTGTTTTCAATTTATCTACCCCATTGGATTGTCACTAAACTTTTTTTTTTTTTTTTATACCACATACTATGGTTACTCATCCTATGAGATATTTTCTATATTGTAATTTCATTGAGATTAAGCAGGCATATTCCCAGGGCCTGCACCCAAAAGGCACAATATATTTTAGGATGATACCAGATAATCTACTTACAATTTACCATCGGTGATTTGATTAGGAATGTTAATTAAATTCTTCTTACAGCAAATGTTGGTATATTTTATTCTTTTATATTGAGATATAATTTATCCATAGTAGAGTGTTCAGATAGTAGTTTGCCTTTCATTCAGTTTTGATGAGTAAAGAACAATAAATGGACTATTTCTGTCACTTTAGAATGTTTCCTCCTGTTCCTGGCCACCTATCCTCAGAAGTGATCACCAATCTTATTTTTATCACCATTGGTTAGTTTTGCCTATTCTGCAATTTTATATAAATGGAATTACATGATATGCATTCATTTGTGCCTGGTTTCTTTCACATCACATAGTATTTTTGACATCCATCATGTTTTTGCATATATTAGTAGGCTGCTCCTTTGTGGCATTGAGTAATATCCATTTTGTGAGTATACCAGTTTGTATATCTATTTCTGCAATGATAGATGTTCGTTTTTGTTCTAGTTTTTGGCTCTTATGAATGACACCTTGGCCTTTCTTATACACAACTTTCTGTGGACATAGTTTTCACTATTTAGCTTTAAGATCTAATAATCAATTTTCATACAAATGGAGCACTTATACATCTCTGGGACAAAAAACAATGGGAATAAAATAGGACATATATTATAAGATTTATGTGGTCACACTCTCCCTCATGTGTGTTTTAAAGAAAGTGTTATTCATACCATACATTGACTAAATTTATGTTGGAGGGAAGATTGCAGGTCCACTCAGTCACTGACAAGATTTCCTGAAGCACTCAAGATTCCTTTTGAGTTTCCTTTTGTAGACTCCTATCCAATTATCTACTAGTCTGTCACTGTTTTTCTTTTAAGATCTAAGAGGCTTATAGCTCAAGGTAATATAGCAGGAGGAAAGGATACACACAGACACACATACATGCACACAAGTGCACACAGAGAGAATTGTTATATCTCTACTTTGATAACTGAAAATATTTCAAGATAGCTATTTCAGAACAAGTCTTTGTCCTTGATCTGCCCTTTTTAAGATGTTCTATCACAAACTTTCTAAAAATATTTTACTGGTATTCTCACTGAATCAAAATGTCTTAAGGAATCTTGTTTTCCTTTTATCTCTCTAGGATGCATAAAAATAAAACCAAAACCCTGAGCCTTTCTTTTTAACAATTAAATTATATGTCTCTTCATTTACCTGATAATGCCAGCTGATATGGGGCCCTTCAGTTTTGTTTCGTTTTTTTTTTTTTTTTTTCCATTTCATCCTAGTTAGTTTTCTAATCTAATATAATCTTTAACTTTTGGTCAGCGTGAGCATGGTTTAATTGAGGTGAAAAACATCCTTTGCTTGAACTGATTCAACACTTCTTATATTTTCAGTAACCCTGTTCCTGATTCTGCTGAGACCAAGAATATTATTAATTCAAATATATATTATCCAAAACCTATCTCAAGTGAATATTTTTTTCCTTCAAGATTTTTTTAAAGCCTATTTCTGCGCTCCTAACATAGAAACATTGTAAGTGAAACATTGTGCAGTTTGGGTAAGGTATTTGCTGAAATTGGAGTTTTTTAATTTTCTGCATGCGTAGGATATTAAGAGTGCCATCCAAGTAAAAAAAAAAAAAATCAAAGATTAGACATACCTTTTAGATATATTTTACTACCATAAAAGTTTCAGAATTGATTGCAATGATAATTAAAATGGGGACTTCCTTTCAATCTGGTGGAGCACTTTTTAAACACTTTACCATGGAAACTTTGAAAGATTAAAAAAAAAAAAAAGTAGAGAGAAGAGAATAATGAACCCCTCCCATGTACCCATCACCAGCTTCAATTCATGACCAGATTGTTTCATCTAATTTAAACAAACCCCAAGCATCACATAATTTCATTATTGAGTTATTCTAAACAATATGAGACAATACTATATTTTCTGGTGTATGGCTTGCCTAACACTTTTGTAATTTTAAGTATTTGGAGTTACAAAATTGCTTTGCTTTGACCCTTGAGTTTAAACTCCATGGAATCCTATTTTGGTCATTTAACTTACACTTGCTATGTAATTAAATTCATTATAAAATGATACTATAATGATGGCCTTCCACATGATTTTAATATTTTACCATAGGAGAAAATATATAGTTTAATAAATGCTTATTGCTTTTTTTTTTTTTTTTTTAGACGGAGTCTCTCTCTGTTGCCAGGCTGGAGTGCAGTGGCACGGTCTCAGCTTCCTGCAAGCTCCGCCTCCTGGGTTCAGGTGATTCTCCTGCCTCAGCCTCCTGAGTAGCTAGGACTACAGGCATGGGCCACCATGTCCAGTTAATTTTTGTATTTTTAGTAGAGACAGGGTTTCACCATATTGACCAGGATGGTCTTGATCTCTTGACCTCTTGATCCTCCCACCTTGGCCTCCCAAAATTGCTTATTTAACTGATTCAATAATCTTCAAAATATTATTACCTTATTAAATTACTTATATTCTTTCTCTTTTTATCTTATTCTTATTTTACTCTTCTTTGCTCTAGATGATACTATGCTAATAACTGTTATACTATTCGCTTGATTCTATTCCTATTATTGCTTCTTGGATATCCAGCAATGTCTTGCTGGAGGAAGACATTGTGAGTCTGAGATGAATGGGAACAATCTCAGTCAACTGGAAAGGCAGATGCGTAAAAAGTGAGCTGTGCAACCTGTGTGTTAAGTATAACTATAGAGAGAAGCACAGGTTATTAGAGGAGCAACAAGAAAGACAATGACTTAGACTGTGATAGTCAGTAAGGTTTCCTGGCAGAGGAAGAATATGAGTCTTAATGTCTGAGTATTAGTTTCCTATGAAAGATAAGGAAATGCAGAGGAAATGGCAGGAGAAAAGGTAAGGAGGTGAAAAATGACATGTGTGTGTACTCAGGGAGTTGGGGCAGCTACAAACAGGCTAGTGCTGCTGAGTCAAGACAGAGGCAGGAAAGCGTGTGAGATAATACCAGAAAAGCACTTATGGTCTAAATCAGTCACTTCCAAGAGGGGAGCAAGGCACACACTCTGGGAACTGAATAACATAATTGAGGCTAGGCACGGTGGCTCACGCTCGTAATCTCATTTGGGAGGCTGAGGCTGGTGGATCACGAGGTCAGGAGTTTGAGACCAGCCTGGCCAACACAGTGAAACTCTGTCTCTACTAAAAATACAAAAATTAACTGGGCACGTGGTGGGTGCCTGTAATCCCAGGTACTTAGGAGGCTGAGGCAGGAGAATCGCTTAAACCTGGGAGGTAGAGGTTGCAGTGAACCAAGATCTTGCCACTGCACTTCAGCCTGGGAGAGCGAGCTAGACTCTATCTCAAACAAACAAACAAACAAAAAACATTGAATATGGGGAAGAAAGTATTATAACTGTTTATATTTAATTTTATACTTTATGTTTTAAAAATTATATTTTTGTTCATGTCTCTATATGTGTACATGTATAATGGATTAAAAATAGATATCAAGAGTGAGTGATCAAAGTATTTTAGTCATCAAAAATGTTTGTATGCTATTGAAGTGGATTGCCTTGTATGATTTACTAAAGAACCTGAGCTTCATTAAAAGCTCATGAGGTACCTAAGGACATAAAGAATGTTAAGCAAAAGATCTGATTTGCATCTTAGCTATAATATCCTGATAGTTGTTAGAGTGTATTTGAGAAAAATAAAATTAAAGGAAGACGACCATTTAGGAGGCTTTTGCAATCATTCAAAACAGAGATGGTGAGAACCTGGATGAAACTGTAGTGGTATATGTAGTTTTCAAATAGAAATAAATGAAAGAGTTAAAACACAGAGGCCTTGCTGATTGATTGGATGTGGTTGTTAGGTGAATAAGGACAAAGAAGGAATCAAGGATAGCTCTCAGGTCTTTAGTTTGCTTGAAGGGGAGTATGTTCCTCCCATCAATTGAGGGCAAGCACAGGTAAATGAGAAGACTGAAGGCAGCTCTGACAGGTTCATTCAGTGACATGTTGAATCTGAACTTTTTTATTGTAATAATGCAGTCATGCGTGATCATTCATTCATCTAGCTTCTGTATATGTATATCCGAAATGTTGCACTGTCTTCTCAGTAGCTAACTATGAAGAGAATACGAAGCTTTTTATCAGTGTACTCCCAATACAGGTTGAGGAGCAACTACAACTTACTATAAAATGATAAGTAACATGAATTGCTACCAAATACAAGAGGGTGACTGAGTCTTTGGGAAGATTGAAGGAAGCTGCTTGGTCACTTGTGTGTCTCCTTTACTACACATGGTCTTCAATAAAAAGTATTGATTTGCACTAAAACAATTTTTTAAAGCAGAAATTCATTCGTAAGAAGAATCACTGTGTATTTTTTTTCCTGAAAGTCCAAGCATAGCACATTTATATATTGTAGTTTATTATAATAGCTGTGATTCAATAACAGTAAAGTCATGTTGGGAAATAATTGTATTATAAGACTCATATATCTATGTGTCACCTGTGAATTTGGCTAGCCCCTTATACAGTAAGCATAGGCAATTTCAAGTAATTTTTAGAGCAAATTATCTGTGATGGTAGTAACTGTTAACAGTAAACTTAACTTCACCTTTCTAAAAATATGGGATGCCTTTGTGCATCCAAATCAACGTTAAGTTTTAGTTTAAGAAATCACAAATGATGTTGTTGAAACATTCCTGATTATTTTTAAGGAATTTTCTATTTCTGAGTTTATTTCTTTGGGTGAGGTTAATTAAAATTAGATTTTTCTCTTTTTTTGCAAAGAAAACACCAACATATTTTCTCTTCAATTTTAAATGCATAAAGACAATATTATGTTAAACTAAACCTAATTAAAACTTCAAAAGTATATGAAATTGCTACATTTATTAGTATCTGTATATCTTATTTTGTTTTATCATATATTTTGTATTTTAGTTTATGATAGTTGATACTTTATTATGCTTATTAAATACTAGGCATTAAGAGCTTTAATACAGATGGATTCATTTAATCTTTACAATTTATTACTTCCATTTCGTTCACATATTAGGACACTGAACAGAAAAGTTAAGTAGCTTGTCCATATCACAGAGCTACTATGTAGCAGGGCTGAACTCAATGTCTAAACCTTTAATCATTATGCTACATTCCTCTATTCGTTACACCTCTTAAGTAAGTTACTTTTTTCACCAGGGCTGATGATGGAAAAAAAAATTCAAACATATTTGTTGAGAAAGCCTCTATTTTTAAAGTATATATTTCTTCTTTGTCTGATTTACTAATTTGAGGCATAGTTTAGAAACCGAACATTTGAGGAACAAGATTTCTGCCTTTTTCTTATTCAAAAATGAAAGTGAAATGGAATGGTGGTGTTTTCTGAAACAGGTTGCTGGTCCCTGAAGATGTATTTATGCAACATTCTGTCTCAATTTTGCAGCTTACCTTTGTGAGGCTAAAACAAAATAAATAAAAACAATTTCTCCTTGGAGCTGTTATTGGTCCTTTTCTAATCTGAAGAAGACTAGAAGATGACAACACATTTTAGTTCTTATGTGTTACCTGAAAGTCAAAATTAGCCACATTAGGGCTGCAAGAACTAACTTAATGTATGTGAAAAACAGCACAGTGCAATTGCTTTGAAAACTAAAAACAGTTATTGCTTAAGAAAGTGTGAAAGATTCTTTTCATTACCTTGAGAGGAAACAGTTCAAAATCAGAAAATGGAATTTTTTAAAATACTTTTTTTATAATAAGTAATGTTTAATGCAAATTCCATTCAGGACACAAAAGCTAGACAAGCATATATTTTTTATTTGATAAAATAGTAATTTAAAAGAGAATGTACATTATCTAAGGTTTCATAACATTGTACCTGAAGGGGATTAAGATATCTAAAATTTTTGAAGTCTGCAGATTTCATTTTATTTACTTGCAAGGATGGAGTTCTTAGTGATTTGTTACCATAAGAAAATTGCCCATTAGCATTTGTATTGATTTGCCTTTGTCAAAAATGAAAGAAACAAATGTAATTTATTAGCACTTTATTATTGAATCCTTTTTAATATGTAATATCAGGAATCTGAGTCTTTATTAATCTGCAAAATATTTGAAGGAATGCTTTCAAAAATTGAAAAGAATAGAAAGTTCAACTTAATTCCTATCTGTGCCGAGGCACTGGATGGATTCTGAACTGGCTCTCATCATAGATTATGCTCATCACTCTGGCTGGAACAATTTTGTTGTCCCCTCCTGCTATTCTGAAATTGACCACTTTTAGTAAATTGGTCCTTTATCTGAACTTGGTTTCGTAAATTATTCTTGCACATCTTATCTAATCCAAATGCTACCCAGTCTTCAAGTATTAGGAAAAGCTTCACTTCCTCCATGAAGCAATCCCTGATGACCTTCACTGATCTTGCTTTCCTCTCAATTCCTAGAACTTGCAGAGCCTTCTCCAGAGGTTTCAATCAGCATGAGATGGCTCAGTTATATGCCAAAAATGGGTAATATATGTGTGGAGACATTGATCCTCAGGGAAGAAAGGCACAGCATGAATTGGTCTGAGATTTTAGGCCTGTCCCTCCTGTCACAGGCAACCTTCTACAAGAAATTATTGTGCCATAAAAAATATCTTTGTTTTTGTGTGTTATATTGTGAAAATGGTTGGAATGTTGCAGCTTCATCAGTAGTACGGAGCCTTTCTTTTTCATTGCACAACCTACTCAAACAAAAAGAGATTTCACCTAAAATGCAGGTTTATTACTAAATTATTTACTTATGAATCATATATCTTATTACTGTATTAAAGATGATTTAATATATATACACAGATAAAAATTTTTAAAAGATGAGAAATAAAAAAATAGCAGCCAAGATTTTAACATTTTCTTGCATTGTCTTGGATTTTCTTGGTATCCTAGCCATTCTCTAGAGTGTGTGTGCCAGACTTTGAAGTCACTTGTCTATATGATTTGATGTATTTAAAAAAAGTATCTAATCTTGTTCCAAAAATTATTCTATGTAGCTTCCAAAAAATGAGGAAAATGCAAGATGAATAATTAAGATGTGAGGAAATGAATACAAAGAGAAAAAGAAGGAGAAAAATAAGATAATACTAGAGATAAAATGCACATATTACACTTCTATAGTTTTGCTAAAAGTTAAAAGTAAATTTTTTTAAATTACAATAACTAGTGCAAAGAAGGAGGTATGACCAACTTCAGAGCTCACAATCTCTATATAATTTGCAAGAAAAAAAATCAAGGATTAAGTATCTATGGCATATGACATATATGAACCATACATTTGTCACATGCCAAAGGTGTGACCTTTCAAAAGTCACCTTCTTTAATATATTTTTGGAAGGAAGAAGCTTTGTCATATCACTCCCACATTTTTCAATTGCCATGCAAACAGGAATGTAGCCAGCTTATCAGGAATGGAGGAGAATCAAAACAAAGTAATCTCTCTCTGAGCTGCCTTGTGCTTTGGCTTGATTCATGCATAGATTGAACAGCAGTGATTTCTAAGAGACCTGGTGCCTATATCAGAATCAACTGATGGTATTTAACTTTTTTTTTTGGGCAAGTTAAAGACTTCCCTCAACTGGAGAAAAAAACTAGCCTCAAATCTGATATCCTCCCATAGAAGACCAAGTCAACCTCTCTCTCCTTGAAAATCTCTTTAGTAGTGAACCACTAATAGCAAATGGGATAACAATGGGATTGTAAGGGGACGAGGGGTTGTGTAGCATTTCATAATTGAAATCTCCTTCACAAGATTATTGGCCCTGTTAAATAAAGGTGATTTTCTTCCTATCTGCGCCTTTAATGAGTTAACTAGTAATTCCCCGCCTGTACCCTACTCCTGACTAAGTAGTTTTAATCCTCTGAGTTGTGGCTGCCTCTTTGGTAGTTTAAAACATTCCTCAGGTGATTCCAATGGGTAGCCATTTGAGAACTACTGGATTTAAACTACGCAAACACAAGCTGGTTGCCAAGATTGAGGCGAATGGCTAGAAAGGGTTTTTCTTTGCCAAATGGCTAATCAGAGAGGGGAAAAATGATAAATTGAGATGAAAGGAAAAAGAAGGAGGAGTCAAGGATATGATGTGAGGCTGGGACATGACATGAAACTGCCACTGAATCCCTGTGGCAGGTGTGGTCAGAGCACCTTTTAAAATAAAGATAGCTAGTTTTCAGTTAGGAATTTTTATGCTATTATAACAAGTGTCCTTATGGCATGTTTCCAGAAATTCTATTTCACTGTTTGCATTTCATGTTTATATGAATGATTTTGTATATCTATATGGGTGGGAGAGTGGGAAGTGAATGAAGAAAAAGGTCTGGTCTTGATATCTGGGTTGAAACGGCACATAACAGGGACAAAATATTGCAACAAGAAACATGATAATTGAAAAATGTAGACATGATATGAGAAAGCTTCCTCCAAAAATATATTTAAATGAGTAATTTTTGAAAAAATAGAAGATGGTGGTTTGGATTAGTGTTAACTGTTATATTTCTCAAAATTTTAGAATAGTAAAACAGGTTGCTTAATAAATTGTGAAAGATTTTAGTTCCCCAAAGATATCATTATGTTAGATAAATTAGAGGTATTAATGCATTACATGACCTTAAGGCAGTTTTGTAAATGTTGCAAAAATTATATTCCTGGGCCTACCTATTAAGTTCACTGATGATAAATGACAGTAAAAAAATGTGAAGAATACTTACATTTCTGACTCAAAAGAGGAAATTTATGTGTAGCCAGATCATCTGGAAGTGATAGTAAATAATTAAATCTAAGTAAAAGTTGGTAGTTGTGGGGTGGCAGGAAGAGGAATATTATTTTTTTTTCAATCTCAATAATTAAAGCAAGTGAAGATTCTATCAGTACTGTGACTGTATATTTGCTTCCTACCGCCATAAGCTTTTTTTCTATATAGCAAACAAAAGTCAAAGATCCAACAACAACAAAATTCTAACTACTTTCTCTACAAGGGAATAAAGACGACATTAACTGAAAGTAGTGTAATAGCCACATATAATAGCTACATCCTGTAGAATCCAAATCTGAAGTTTATGAAGAAATTGAAACACACTTTATATAGAATTTTTCACAAGTTAACACATAATTTTGGGGTAGAGCACCATTGTCTTTATTTTTAAAATATGGGATAGGGTTTAATAGATTCAATAAAATAGCAACAAATAAATTAGATAAATTAAGCTAAACATAAACTTGTAAATTTTGTTGTTCATAAATTGGAACTATCCTTAAATTATTTTTTGTTTTGTGTATCTAATTTGAGTTTTGTTTTTTTATTATTATTATTTTTTATAGAGATAGAGTATTGCCGTGTTGCTCAGGCTTGTCTCAAACTCCTGATTTCCAGCAGTCCTCCATTCTTCGCCTCTCAAAGTGCTGGGATTATAAGCTTGAGCCACTGTGCCCAGACAAACTTGAGCTTCTTAATGAATTTTATATAAACTCTAAGAAAAGATTATCCATCCATTTATCCATTTTCATTTCTGCTAAACCTGGGTCTCCTGAATGTCCATTCCATGACCTCATTCCTTTCCATTATCCATTTCACATTACAGAAATCAGTCCCTCATTCCAGATCCCTTTCTTCCATCCAGACCACTCCCTGGTTTTACTCTTAGAATATTTTAGTTATTTGTTGTTGTTTAGTTATTCCTTTGTCCCTCCTTCCTTCCTTCCCTTCCTTTTCCTTTCCCTGCCCCTCCCTCCCTCCCTCCCCTCCCTCCTTCCACTTCCCTTCCTTCCACTCCCTCCCCCACCCTCCTCTCCCTCCCTCCCCTCCTTCCCTCCTTCCTCCTCCCTCCCTCTCCTTCCTTCCTCCTTCCTTCCTTCCTTCCTTCCTTCCTTCCTTCCTTCCTTCCGTCTCCTCTCTTTCTTTCACTTTTTGTTATAACTCCTCTTAATTCAATAGTCAATAATTCTCAGCCTTTTCATCTTCAAAATTTTTGCCTTACCCACGCTGCACTTGCTACTGTTTGAATAATAATAATAATAATAGTAATAGGAGCTGGTGATGTTTACAACAGTTTGATGTTCTCAAAGTTAAGGTTGGATATAATTATTTTTACCAGAGTTGTGGTTGTTTGTCATATTTATTTTCCTCCCGGATTCTCAGACCAAAGGACTATAGCTTGACAATTCATGAGAACTACTCTAAGATATACACCTTTTATACATGTAATATTCATAAAAGATTCATCAAAAAAGCAAGTGTCTTGGGATTTTTCTCTCAAACGCTCTCAGCATTGATGAAGAAGATGAAATAATAAACTTTCCTTTACTATTTAATAATAGTTTAGAACATCTTGCTTTTATTATTACTAATATTACTAATAATAAACATCTTATTATTAAACAGTAAAGGGAAGCTTTACATTCTAAAGTCATTGCTTAGTTAAAGCTGGTCATTTGCCCCTTATCTGGTAAAGTGAGCACTACCAGCCAAGGTAGATAAGCATGTTGAACCAGTCTCTGAAAATAGAGGAGTATTCAGGGTGCAGAAGCGTCCAACTGTACTAAGAGGTACTAATGGTTGAATTAGCCAGATATGAAGGGGATGGTAGAGTTCAACAATAATTGAAAAAAGTATAGATTCTAGATTCTTAATTAGGAGAGCATTGAGATCATTAATGCGTTAAAATAAACCCTATCTACTAAAGGTATCGCTCATATATCTCAGCAATTCTACCTCTGGGAAGGTACCCAGTAGAAATGACAGTGTATGTCTCTTCTAAGACATAGAAAAGAAAGAATTTTCATAGCATTAGTTATAATAGACAGAAATTGAACATAATCTAAATGTTCAAAATGGATAAATAATTTGTGGCATTTTCACACCATGGAAAAGCAAGATACATTCAATGGAAAAGATGAATCTAATAGTCATAATTTTGAATGAAAGAACAGGCCAAAGAGTACATACTGTAATTTGCCATTTATCAAAAATTTAAAACTAATCTAAGGTACTAGAAGTCAAAATAGCAGCTGCCCACTGGGGAAGAGAAGAGATACTCCCAGAAGACACAGAGGAGCCTGTGTGATGCTGTCAGTGATCTTGATCAAGGTGGTGGTTACATGGTTGTGTTCCATATGTAAAAGTTCATCAAACTGTACACTTAAGATTTATATACTTAGATATATATAAATTATAAATTACTAAGGCATGACAAAAAGTAAAATAGTTTGCTTCAGAAGGAAGTTTCCAGTGGTATGTCAGAAGTAAATCTTTGATCCAATTCAACACATTTGTCACTAGCTTGAATAAAGATGAAGAAAACCTACGTTTCAAATTTGTGGATATCACAAAAAAGTTTCATTGTGTAATATATGATTTTTTAAAATGTCAACAGGCAGGATCCATGATCCCGTTTAACAAGCTGACATTTAATAGGATAAATGTAAAGTCCTATAGTTTAAAAAGAAATGTGACATAAAAGCCATGAGTAGCATGTTCTGGGAAAAATCATATGCTTTATCATTTTTAGAATCAGACAAACAGAGCTAATTAAAGTGAGCAAAACCTACAGGGGAAAAGGAAGATCTTCATAACAGCTAGCATAGGACTGTACATTGAGATACTGTATTCCCTTTATGTGAAAGTAAAAAATAAAATCTTAGCCTTAGAAGATCATACCTAGAAGAGATCCTAAAGGTTATCTAAATTCTGCCTTCTGTTATTTAAGTACATAAATGTAGTTTTTACATGCATATATTTATATTTTTATTCATATTTATATATGAGGAAAATGGGGCCTGAAGAGAAAAAGTAACTTTGTGAAATGTTCATGGTAAATGCAGAACCGTGACAAGAACCTAGCCCTACACTCCTTGTTTTCTACCCTGTTATTTTATCTTCCTAGTGTGCTGGTGATTATTTTAGGACAGAGCATCACGGTGAGCTTATATACTATATTTTATCTGGCATTTTTTACATATTTATGCTGTTTTCTGAAATAGAATGTACATTTAGGCCAGAAAACCTAACTCTGAATTTTCTAGGACCTAAAAACCCATAATAATGCAGAGTAGAGTGTTTTCACAACAGTTGGTCAACAAGTGTTTGTTAATTAATCATAAGAATACAGACAACGGTGAAATAACTTTAAAACACTTTTATTTCCCTTTTCTTATTATCAGACAGAACCCTGCGTTATTTAGTCTCTAAATACTCAGGGAAAACTTTTCTCTCAACTTAAAAAGTGTAATATTTCTCATTGTCCAAAGGTCTTTCCCTTGTTTTACAGATAAATATCATTATGGCAATATATGGTTTTCCCTTTAATTCTGACTTTAATTGTAATTGTAATGCACAATAACTGGCTGCTGATTTCCTGATATGGTCCTTCTTGAAAATGACTTCAAAGACTCATATTTGTCTTATTATATCTGTAGAGAGGTAATTATGATTGTTATTATCTTAAATTACAAATTCTGTTTTCCAATCCTGTGATTATATTATATGTTCCCAAATTACCATATGTCTTAAGATAGTTTATTTTTAATTTTACTCTAGAATGTAAACTATGTGATTATCAGGATAGTGTCTGTTATGATCACCACCATATTTTATGCCTACAATAATTCTTAGCACAAACTATGAATTCCATAAGTATCTATTGAATGGAGGTAATTAAAGTTAAGAAATATATTTGGAAATAAGAATCAGGACACAGTTCTGAAAATCTTCTCTTTCTATCTTTGCATCTGTCTGCATTTTGTATCTTTACAGTTTGTTGTAAAATGTTATCCTCTTTTAACTTGATTCTTTTCCTAATTAAATCATTCTTTACCTAAGTTGTGTTTATTTTGCAGATGTTCTGAGATATTAGAAAACATGTTTTCCTATTTTAGCATTTTGTCTAGTGTGTGTTTGTGCAGGTATACAACATATATGTGAAAAAAAAATGATGAGGAAAAGGGATTTGGGCATCAGTTTGTGATTTAATTCTTCTATACTCTTGGTTCTCCTTAATGCATCATCACATGATTAATTTACTCATGAGTTTCCCAAATGTACTTAACAGAAAGGATACAAGAAAATGTGTTAGTTTCCCAATGCTGTGATCTCATGGTCTTCACCATTTAGAGGTAGCCTCAGTATTACAAAGTGTCTATAGTACATGTGACCATATTGAGAAAAGTTGGGTCAGATGCAGTCCTTATCCATGAAATATTTAATGGTCTAGTTCTAGGAAGAAACACAAAAATGCAATTTCAGTTCAGTGTGACAAAGATATGATCAAGACGTCATGGTGTATATGGAAAGGAATGATTTATGATTATATATTGACTAAAATTTTGCAGCACTGACAAAGCTATTAGAAAGTAATATGAAATGAAGAGATACCTTTTTTTATTGTAAAGCTTGTCCTGATTTTCTTCTTTGAATTCCTGCAAAAATACTTGCCTGTATGGCTTACATGCTGCTCATCTTACACTATTTCTGGTTCTTAGCTATTTCTTCATGTGCATACCTTCTGTTCCTTAATGAGCTAATAAGCATTTTTATGGCAAGCAATGTGTTTTCTTTGTATCTGCCTCCCAACCAGTCTTTATTCAGCATATCACATTACCTTATTACTCACTAAATGCTTACTTTGAGCTTATTATGTGTCAGAAAGTATTCCAGATAACCAGGGATAAAGCAGCAAACGAAATAAAGTCCCAGCCCTCAAAGAAAATACATTCTGTGAGACAAAAGAGAAACTCAACAAACAAACCAACAAATATATAATGTGTTTGATAATGATAAGTGTTATGGAGGAAAATACGTTTTGGTAAGAGGGAATAGAGCATGGTAAAAGAATAATTTTTATAGAATAATCAGGAAAGTTGCAATAAACGGGATATTTGAGCTAAGACAGCTGAGATATCTTAGGGAAAAACATTCAAGACAAAAAAAATTATGCGAAGACTCTTGTACTGAAGAATATTTTCTTTTAGGAATAGGAAGATCTGTTACTAGAGATGGGTAAGTGAGGGGAAGAGTGGAAGGAAATCAGGAGAGAGGGTTGGAGGGAGTTGATAGATCATGAAACTCATGAGGAGGAACTTTAATTTTACCTTGGATGAGATGGGAAGTGACTAGAGAGTTTGGTATGAAACAGCGGAGAGAAAATCTTATTTACATTTTTTTCTTGTGGAAATGTCTCCATTCTAACTTATTTATATTTTAGAAGTGTATCTGCAGCTATACTTTTCTAAATGGCAAAGCAAGACTCATATGGAAAGGGAAGTACAGGAGCAAAAGTGGTAGCTAGGCAACCAATTAGAAGGCTGTTGCAAGACTTCAGGTGATAGTGGTTATTGGTTTGGTTACAACGTAAGTAGTAGATGGTGTGAGGTGGTTGGATAATGGATATGTTTTGAAAGAAGAAAAAAGTGAACAAAAATACTTGGTAATGGATTAAATGTGAGAGTATCTGGTGATTGATTGGAAGTGGTGCATGTGCAAACATAATCAGGACAATCCCGATGTTTTTAGTCTAAGAAACAGAGGATGGAGGTGCCAACTATCACACCACCATGGAAAGGGGAGTTGTCAGGCTGAAGACTTCAAGAGAAGCATGTTTCGTTCAGAATTTGTCCATTGTACATCAAGAGTGCCTTATCTACAAACAAGCAGAGAAACAAAGGAGACAGTTGGACACACGGGTCTAATGTTTAGGGAAGAAGATTAGATTCAACATGCAATGCTTAATATTTATGCAAAAATAAGACTTATTTCTGTTGATTCATTTCCTGGTTCAATAATGAAAAAAATGTTAATTGATGCTTTTACAAAACGAGAAAATCCAACAAATCCTTGCTTCCCAGACATATATTTGGATAGGGTATCTCTGATGTGTCTGACTTAACCATTGTGGAGAACAAGGACTATTTGCACTCTTTTCCTGAACTGGTAAAAGTAAAGACTATATTTCATTTGAAACAGAGCCTCAAAGCTTGCTGATAAATGGCTTTATTATACTAATTGCATTTTCTTTATTTCCATAGTCTGTCAGTGTGCCAGAGGGAAATTTTATTGGTCTTAAAGGATTTGTTCTTCAAATGGCCATGTAGGTCGCAACACAAAAACTTACTTAGTTGCTGGCAAATTTATTATTTAATGATTCGTCCCCAGTGTCTTTCTGGTGGCTGTGTTTAAAATCATTGGTCTATAATTACTACCTTTTATGCATATGCATGCACATATATTTCATTTATAGTCTTTAGACACATTTTTCATTCAAGTATTCAAAAAGTACTCTTATTTAAAGACTCTGTGATCACATAGAACAATCTTCAAGTATTCTTAAGCTCATTTGGACAATGACAGTTTGAAAAATAATGTAAGGGTCTTGTAGCTGACATCTGAGAAACTCATACCTTAGAAGGAATAATTGGATTGTAAGGCATTTTAAATACTTTGTACATTCTGAGTGGCCTTATGCTTAAAACACTCTTGATATAATTGAAATGCTCGTATGTTTCTTTCTAACTTCTCTCTACTTTGAGGTTTTGTGGAGTTGATTATCCCTAATAGTATTATTTTTAAAAGAAGATTCAGACACAGGTATAGCATGAAGAGAAAAATTGTGGTCCAAAATAACATGGTTTGGAATCAAAGTTGCAAATTCATGCAGGATAAGGATTTATTGAGTTAAGATAAGTAGAGAAATTAATAAAAACCAATAAACAATGCAATAGATTATTTCCATAATTTTCAAAAAATACTTCAAAAATCATTTGACTGAAATAGAGGTTCTTTCATGTTTTCATGCTTTTTTTTTTTTTAACTATTTGTATTAGTAAATTATCCTGAAGAATACTTAAAATCTAGTGTACCCAGGATGATATCCTAAAAGATACAATTACAATATGATCCTAACACCTATATTGATACCTTTTATAGTGTGTATGTATATATATTTTTTTCTGTGTCTTACCCATAGAAAATGATACCATCTACTGGACAGACATGGGCTTCAATAAAATTAGCCGAGCTAAAAGAGATCAGACTTGGAAAGAAGATATCATTACCAATGGCTTGGGAAGAGTGGAAGGGATAGCCATTGACTGGATTGCTGGTATAATCCATGGCTTTTTATCTTTTTGTTTCACACCTATTTTGTTAGGGGCTCAAAATGCTTCATAAAAAATCTTTTCTAACTCATAACAGTGTTTTTTTTTGTTTTGTTTTGTTTTGTTTTTTTTGTTTTTGTACTTCCAGCCACAGGGGTAAATAGTTTCTTTTGCTTTTGGCTTCGCTCCTTCTAATGCTTTTGAGCCTTTGGATAAGGGTTTTTATGTAGAAGTAGATTATGTAGTGTTAACTTTGCCCAAATCTCCTGAGAGCTCCATAAGGCAGTAAACAAAAGTGTTAGAAGTTCTCTTTTGCCTGAAGTCAGTAGAAAGTTAAAATAGGTCTTTTCTTTAGGTAGGAGAAGTTTCAACTTCTTTTTACCATGTAAATATATCATTATATGGTTTAAACCAGAGATGTGTGAGATTAGAATTGAAAGTATTTGCATATTAGTTTATTTACAGCTTTCTGCTTAGGAAACACTTTTAAAAAGAATGTAGGAAGTAAACAGTTTCTTGGTAGTTATGTGAATGCTCAGAAATTTAATTTTACTCATAACAAGTACATTTTTTTTCTCAAAACTGTATTATAAATACCTCTATTATTTCTCCTAGGTAACATATATTGGACAGATCATGGTTTCAACTTAATTGAAGTTGCAAGACTCAATGGTTCTTTCCGTTATGTAATTATTTCTCAAGGCCTGGATCAACCAAGATCTATAGCTGTGCACCCAGAGAAAGGGTAATTTTAAGATTTACATATATCTTCCAAGTTTTAAGTGAGTTTCCTAAGTTTTGTTGAAAAAAAAATTAATTACTTTTAGCTGTAATGTCTGAGACAAAATCAAGAATATCTTACCTAAGCAGAAAAAAATGTTTATATTCACTTTGTTCATATAATTTAGTGCATATTTGATGAAGTCACATTTATTGTAGATTTCTTTTATGTGTGTGTAAATCCAAATAAAGGCACCAACATGATTCTAGATTCCCAATTTAAAGCTCTTCCCTAGAATTGTTTACATAATTAGGTGTTCAGTTATGTATTGAATGAGTAAAATAGCCATTTGCTAGCCCTCCTTGCTCTCCAATATTTCTAAAATTTCCATGTTTATTCATATGTCTGTGGTTGTCAAACATGTTCATCTCAAACATTTTTTTCTTCTCCTTTTTTCTTCTTTTTTTTTTGTTTTGAGTTCTAAATAAGTATAACTATCTGTTTTGACATTTTCATTTGGATGAAATGTACATATATAAAACTATACATATATAAAACTGAAATAAATTTAATCTGCCACCAAGTTAGGCTTGGTTTTTCTTCTAAATAAGTCTATTACCAATCCACCACTCTCTATCTTTATCTTTACCCTAATTAAATTTGATATTATCTTATATACTCAATAACATCGTAATCTGTCTCCTAAACTCACCAAAGCCTAGAGTGATTTTTTTTTAAAATATACATCTGCTTATTTAAAGTCTTTCAAGGAATTTGTATTGCTTCATGTGTAAAGTCCAAAGCCTCTGTTATGATCCTTCTTAATCAGACTCTAATAATTTTTAGTCTGAAACTCCTGTTACTATCTTTTTCCTTTCTCAGTCTCTGTTTGTCTTCTCTTAATTTGTAAAATATTTCTTATTCTATTCCACTTCCAGCCTTTGCCAACCTCTCCTTTTTACCTCCAATGCTCTTCTTCTATTTTTAAGTTGTTAAATTTTATTTGACCTTACTTGGCTTTGAAAATAGTTTAGTTGTTGTATGGACCCATAGCACCTAGTATTTTTATTTTATACATTATTTGTACTAATATTTATTCATTTACCTGGTAGCTATATGTGTTTTTGTTTGTCTGTTTTTGAGACAGACTGGCATTCTGTTGCCTAGGCTGGAGTGCAGTGGTGCAATCACAGTGTTGGGATTACAGGCATGAGCCACCGTGCCTGGCTGTAATAAATTATTATAGCCTTAAAAGATAAAATTTGACCAATTGCTTGACTGTGAATCATTATTCTAAGGCAAGAAGGAACATAGTTTGAAAGCTATGCAATCCCATAGATACACTGGAAATGGATGTTTAGTTTGTTTCTAATAAAGTATTTCTTTGCTTCATAGTTGCAATAAGTTGATTTATATTGTATAGAACCCATTGTGTCTGCCCTATTATAGATTCATACAGCTCAATTTAACAAGCCTCTTGCTGCTACATGTCAATCTGTGAATTTCCTTTCATTTTTTATTCAAACCTATTGTAGACCCTTAAGTTGATATTCCAGAGCTTCTTTTTCTTAAGTACCTCTTATCTCTCCACATCCATCTTAGCATATGACTATACCTACTTGTCTTTAGCTTGATTGAGAGCATTAGGCAAAAGAATCTTCATATACTCTAGTTTTTATTAATTTATTCAATGAACATTTATTGAGTGCTAGGCACTGTGTGCCAGGACATGTCAGCATCCATCCATGTCATCCTCAGCCTTCAATTCAATACATCTTGACAACATACTAGTACATATGAAAGACACTTGTAGACACTGTGAAGTATGCTGGCATGAATAAGATGCTGCCTCTATTCACAGTGAGTTTTCTGTTTAAACTGAAAATTTAAACAAGTACACATTTCAGTTAAAGGAATAGCGTCACTTTGTAAAGACTTATTTTCAGGCACAATAAAAAATTGATCAAACTCAAATTTAAAGCTCATATCCAAATGTCATGTTGAAGTAATAAGTTTCATAAGATCACTATAAAATTATCTTGGGTTTAATGCAAAAATGATAGCATATAATTAGAGCAGGTAGTAAAAATGAGGGTGGTAGCAGCAATAATAGTAACTAGTAGAAGTTTTATGGAGGAGGTTAGAAGGAAAAGGAGGTTTCTGAGATGGGGTAGGTATATATTGCATGAAGAAGAAATAGAATAATTAAATATTTGGTAGTGGCAAAGCAAAAACCATCAGCAAGAGTATAGGTACATGAGTTACACATAGGGAAGAGCAGGTGATGTGGCTGGAAGAAAACTTGGGTCCATATAATTGTTGGTAGGACTCCCTATATATTTTTTTTTAAAAATGTTGGGGTCATGCCTTCTCCAGTTTACCAAGTGAACTCCAAACCAGTCCTGGACCCTCTCACCTCAGCCTTCCCTTGGTCTCAAACAAAACGTAGAAGCTAAGATCAGAGGTGTGATGAGAGTTTATTGAAGTTGTAACATTCTTAAATGTAAAGCATCCTTAAGAATGGTAATTTATCATCCCTGTGGATTAGACAAAAGGGTTCTTTCCCTGCCCTCAAGCCAAGTAATAAAGAGAGCTAGAGACAAATATGTAAGAGGGAGGCTAAAATAAAGAGAAAATAGCAGTAAATGAAAAAAATATTCTATACCTTTTTCACTGCAAATCCCAATGCCAAAGGGAGTCAGATCAAATTTGGAGAGAGGGAAGAGAATGTGCTCTAAAATTAATCTTAACTGCATGATACTGTTCACTTAATGGTAATTGGCTGGGAAGTTATGGGATCTTTCTGAGACAGCAAAGTTTGGAGAGGAAATACTCAGTAGAGCATACATGGAATCAGTAGTTGGATAAATATAAAGTCATTTCTAACTTATTCCAACAGAGTTCAGGCTCTGTAATAAACTGTGATAGTGTATGAGATTACCCAAGAAAGAGTGCCCAAAAAAGAAGTTTAGTAACAAAAATCAAGAATGCTTACAGATAGGGGATAAAATGATTAGGAGAGAGAGAAAAAGAACAACAACAACAACAAACAAACAAACAAACAAAAACAGCCATTTTGAGTCTTTGGAAATTACTGAACTGTAAAAGTCAAGGAAAGAGAGTTTAAGGAACAGTGTGCCAGCAATAAAGAGGTCAGGAGACAGAAAAAGCAGAGAACAGAACACGTAACTGGTGATGAGGATGGTATTGCATATCTTTATGAGCTTCAGAAGATGAGTAAGGATAGAAGCCAAATATAAAGAGTAGACAAAAGAATGATTAGAAAGTGGAGCTAGCAAATACAGAATAAACTGATGGAAACTGGGTGATGAAGGGAAAGAGAAGAAATAAAAGATAAGTTGAGGGGATTGTAGGGTATAAGGTTTTTCTTAATATGGGGATATTGCACATATTCATAGGCAAAGGGGAAATAAACTAGTTGGAAGAAAGAGGATGGAAATGATTGTAAAGGGGAGACAAATTCCAGGGAGCATAGGAGGAGCCTTGACAAGGAAGAAACAATAGGGCAGAGCAGGCGGAATCAAGACAGAAAGCAGGGAGGCAAGATCTGTATCTTACATTGGGTATCCCAGAAAGAAATTCTAGAATGGGAAGTCAACTTAGGACCTGAAAGAAGCATCGTCAGTCGAAAAGGGGAAGAAAGAGATCAAGCAAATATTTAATTTTGAACATAATCTTGGCCTCAGACTGATTCCTGGAGGGACTCTAGAGTCTAAACTTTACCTCACAGTGATGGAACTTGGTATTCGGACTCCAAAGTAGTCAGCCAGTGGATAAGGGCCACTCTGGGAAAGCAGATGCTCTCAACATTTCTGACTGTCAGCACTTGTGGGAGAAGAGATTCAAGTGGCCCAAAGATAATCCTCCAAAGAAAGTTGTCTGTGTGAGCTGTTAGGGACAAAGGTCATTTGAAAGCTCAGAAATGGTAAACAGCATCTGAGGTTGTTTATATGGAGCACTGATGGTGTCCACTACAGTTTGGAGTCCCCACTTAGACATTTATTATTTTTACCTTTGCCTCTGAGGTATTTCTAAACTTCTTGGTCTCAAATGCCTGTATCATTTTAGTTAATTGGGAGGATTAAATGAGGTGGGTGCTAGTTCTTTTCCCCTTCGGAGATGGAGTGAAAGAAGAGATAGAATGTGGAGATCAAATGTATTTCAGAGGTTAAATTGATGAAACTGAAGAAAGTCACAACTGCTAGTCTATATTTCTAAGGTTTTCAGCTTTAAGTGAATAGGTTAAGTTTTTCCAAAGCTATTGTAGTCAGTATTTCCCACAATAATGAATCAAAGAATTTTCAAGCAACGTGAGACTAGCCGGGATGGATTTCTAGAATCTAACCAGGAATTTTATATGACATTGAATAATAATGCTCGGCAATGTACATGTAGTAAAGAAAATAGAAAGAAAATACGTACCAAAAGGAACAAAAGGTTATAGATCAAAGTTGGCAGTTGTAATGGGTTAACTTTGAGTTACCAATCAGGTGGTGAGGCCTGCAAGCTCGTGGTGAAATAGTGGGAAGTCAAGAGTAGACCAGGGTAGGAGTAGAGAGATAAGGTCCAGCTGGTATGAGTGACCCACACAGCTCTCTACATTAAGCGAAGGTGATGCTAGGGAGGTCCCTGGTGCAATAGAGATGAGGTACTATGATCTTGGGTGTTCGCACGTCATTAAGTTCCATAGAATGTCAGCAGTGGAAGGAGAAGATGAAAAAGCTGCCAGCCGGTGGTAAAGCAATAAATAAATGGTGTGTAATTGTGATAGATGATAATGCAGTCAAGGAAAACAGAATATGTGAATTCATGCTGTAAATGTTTAAGTGAGTATAACCTCAGAGAAAGGTTTCTTTCTTCCTTAAAATGACTTCTCTACTTCTATTCTGGATACAAATATCTCCTCAGACATTTCATGCAAAAATCATTCTCTTCTATTTTATCATCCTTAACTTGTTCCTTTCAATGAAGCCTTTCCCTTTTGCTTTCAGATAGGCTCAGGTCACTCTCATTAGATAACACGTTATTAATGTTATTACTTTCCACATGTTTTCTTCTCAACTTCTCAGAATCATGATCTATATCCATTGTCTCATCATTTAACTCCTAAAATGGATTTCAGCTTCTGTTGTTATACAAGAATTTCTAAATTTATTTGCAGCCAAATCCAGATATTATTATTATTATTATTATTATTATTGCAAGTTTTATACCATTTGCCTTCTCCAGGACAGTTTTCTACATTGATAGTCTATCCAAGGACCCCTATTCTTCTTTAGCCTTCTCTGTCCCTGCATTTTCTGGTTTTCTCTGAGGCCACTCTATATAGCTCCTGTGAGCATTATATTTTATTCTCTTTATTCTCACTTAAGGCTTAGTGTGCCATTTTCTCTATTACTATATTTCTCTTTTAAACCCATCTAATCCCATGTTTTTAAAATGTAAATCATGCTTATATAGTGAAATATAAAAATATAATAAATACATGCAAAATAGTAATAAAATATCTTCACCCCTTTATTTATATTTCTGATATCCTTTACAGTTATTTATTTGAGTATCTGTCACTGAAACTTAAAATGTCCCTCTACCTCTCATCTGCTGCCTTCCTTTCTTAAAAATGGTATCTCTTTTCATGTTATCACAAAAGAGGTTGAAACTTTAGATTTTCCAGTATTTTTTCATCACCTATTTCCATCTGTCAACAAGTCTTCTCATTTCTTTGCTCCAGATGATTGTTAGATTTTTTTTAATTTCTCTCCATTGCAACTACCAGCTCAGCACTGACTCAGCAGGAGGATCTCAGTAAATATTCTTGATTTCTTAATTTTGAGACCTCAAAACGAGAATTACATGTGAGTCCACAAAACAAGAAATCTTTGACATATGTAGCACTATTTAAATATTATTTTCTCATATATTTTTACCTCTTCTTAAAAGCATTTTTAAAATACTAATTATGTCACATGGATACATTTTTTCCATATTCATAGTTAATAGTAGATATACTTATTTAAATGTTAAACTTATTTCCAGGAAGTATTTATTACTGCTTGGAAATATTAGAGAGATATGTCTCCCTATACTTTTTCCATATGTTTATTGACTTGAATTTAGAGAGAAAATAAAAGACTTAAAAATGAAGTCTTGTAAAATTATTCAAACATTGATTTCCAGGTAATACTACATAGACATTTAAGTGTCAACATTTATATCATAGGAATAAAGTACAGTATTTTAATATTCTGTTTGAAGCTAAAACATGGCAGATGGTGTTGCCAAGGGAAAATGCCAACCACAATGGAGTGAATTAGCTGAATTCAAAATAAAAACATGCCTTGAAAAGTGGGCACAAATCCTGTTTTTGAACAATAGAGACTTGAACTCTTTTAAAATGTAGCCAAATGCAAAATAGGAATCATGTATGAGTTTAGTTTAGCTTAAAAAATCAGTTTCTTTCATCTATCATTGACTCCTCCTCCTCCTCCTCCTCCTCTTCTTGTTCTTCTTCTTCTTCCTCCTCCCCCCTCCCTTTCCCCTCCCCCTCACCCCTCTCACCCCTTTCCTCTTCCACTTCCTCTTCTTCCTCTGGTATTACTTGCTTTGTGAAAATTGAAATATAATAATTTTCTCCATGCTAAGAAGTCATTTAATACTAACAACAAAAAGATGTATAGGAAGCCCCATTATGATGTTAAAAATTTTGGTTAACTTCCCATGGTATGTAATCTCTAACTGAAACACACATACTGTAATTTTGTTTTATTTCCTTTTAAGTACCAGGATGTATGGTGCCTCTCTTAATTTAGCTCTATATTTCTGTGACTGTAAATAATGTGCTGAAAAGTTTTTCTTTCCATAGCAAAGATTCAAATTTACATGGAATCTCGCTGTTCTATAAGTACATATTTTCAAATGGTCTTTGATTATGTATATAATTTTTTAGTATGCTCAACAATTTATAAAAGGTCTTGGTTGACAGCTTAACACCTGTTAAGATAACAAAAGTGTAGTGTAGTTTGATACCATCTCTTAGAGTATATTTTGCATCTTAAAGCAAGGGAACACATATGTAAAGGAAATGGAATAAATTTGATTTACCATAGGAATGATGCTGGGTAAGATAGGTTGCAAGTCATGAAACAAATTAAAAACTTCTGTATAATATTTTGATAATTCTAAGTCAGCTCATGAGCTCTAGAAGTATAAGCTCTGGGCAGCTAAATGTTAAATATTTGGTAAATTCATAGTTATAGGAAAATATCAAATATATATTGAATATACAAAAGTGCATAAACATGAACTCTTCAAGAAAATTATAAATGTGAACAAGCTAACATTATATGTACATGTATATGTTAGGTATTTAAGTGAGAAGGTGAGCAATGAAGCAGGGTGTAAATACATATATAAAATGAAAACTTAACTATAACATGGTGCAAGTTTAATGTGCTATGAAATATTATATATGTGTGTGTGTGTGTGTATATATATATATATAAATATTTTTTGTTTGTGAATAATTTCCACTTCTCCAGTGTGTGCTATTCATACACATAATAATTGTCCTATATAATTACTCAAAATCACAATGTAGTGAATCAAGAAAGGTTCAAAGGTAAACTTAGGAATAGCAGACCAAGAAAGAGGCAAATTAACAAATAAGTTAAATATTTTTGAAGCTTAAACAGAAAGAACAACTCAAATGGCCTATATCTTTATTTTGGCCTAAAAGAAAAAAAAAAATATTTCGGAAGTTGTTTACAGGAAAGACAACTTTTCTCACCACAACACTTCAACATTATCATTGTTCAATCCCCTACATTTACGACTTAAAGAGACTAGCAAATGTTACATATTTCTAATCAGCATGTTTCTCAGATACTTATTTACCCATTTACCTGTGCCATTAAACAGTTAACTTCATGAGGGTATCTAAATCCAATTTATTTTGTATCATCAGCTCCTAGCACATAATAGATACCTAATTAAATATTTGTTGATGAGTGCATGAGTATAATGCAAGAATAAGTTTGATAATCAACCACAAAACCAACAATAACAAACAATTTGCAAAGTGCAGTAGTGTCCAAGGGTAGACTGCTTTTATATTTTCATCCTTTTAGCACAGCATTCTGCTCCCTGTGGTTGAGTGCTTTTTATATTACAGGATTCTTTAATCAATAGCAACATAGTTAAGACTTGAAAAATGATTTGGGATAGGCCTGTAATACTTTCTCAAACAAAACTGCACATAAATGAAGAAACAGAAAATGTGAATAAGGCCTCAGAGAAAAAGAGAAAGCTCTACATTTCATTTTATTCCTCAGGGGATAAAAAATGTCCCTTTACTCATAAAATATGTTCAAACTTTTATAATATTATCTTATTTTACTTATGATCTGAAGATGTAGCCATGAACATGTTGACTTATAAAGTATTCGGTTTGTATGAATTTTGAGTGATTCTAGTGCATCTGCTAAGAAGTTGGAAATTACAAGCAGCTTTTGTCAAATTAAAACCTTATGCTCATGTAAAGGCTAGCTACTATTGTTTGTCTGTAGGGTTTTTATTTTGCTTTCTTTTTTGTTTCTTTTACTTTTTGCAGATAGGATAACTCACTGTTGACCCCCACGCTAGGAGAGGACACAATGACATTCTCGATTCTCTTCTTGACCAAGGCCAACTGCCGACATAAGAGAATTACCTGATCTTCATTTTTATGCCAGCATGAACATTTTTTGGTTATCTCAGGTTTTCTTTATCATATGTGACAAAGGATCTAAATCATACTCACTTAGGGAAGGCAGAAAAGTAGGAAGAAATGGCACATTTATTGTAAAAATTGCAACTCAAATTTGAGCTCCAGGGAAACAGTTTAGCAGTCAAAGAAGATAATTTTAAATCCAGATAAAATGATTAATTCCAACTACTCTTGCTTTTCACAACTGCTCGTATATGTACAGTATAAGGATAAAATTTAATAATGTTTCTCTTAAAAAAATAGACTTATTTACTATTTTCTTTCTCTCACCCTATTATCCTTCTCATACAAAAATCAGAGCTTTGTCACCAATGTCAGCTTTCTCAAATTTATTCATGGGCATTTATAATAATTTGAATGTGTATTTTTTCAGCTTGAATATAACTGCTTGTGACAGGATTTTTTTTTTTTTTTTTTTCTGAAAAGTGTATACCTGAATCTAAACTAATTCTGATGTCAGTCTGTACAGTTGTCAGAAAATAAATACAATTAACTTTCAGGGTCCATTAAGAGTTTGCTAGGTCTTTGGGCGCTCCAGTGCTACCAAATGTGATCTTTTTACCTATTTATCCAAATGTCAATGATTAGTTGGAAATTCACTCGTGATATGTGTTCATTGCATCATTTTCCTGCCCAAAACTGTTAAAGTCTAATTAAGACAATACAGATATTTGTATTAAGACAATTACTGATAAAATTTCTATAATTCTGAAAGCCACATTTAAATGTCCCTTTTGAAATTATATGTTTTTAAATTTGTAAGTGCAAACTTATTTAAATAAAGAACTTTTCAGTTTAGTTTAACAAATACTACTTGATTATTTACATAAAATTCAATTTTACAATATAGCATTTGATTTGGACAAGTTTAATATTTTCTGGATTTGAGAAAGTATTTTTAGTAGGGCTCCATGTACACAGTTGATACTCTAAAATCAATTTTTCTTGGCTGTATCATGTAGTCAACACGTATTTCACAACTGCACAATTTGAACTCAAATAGGTTCAAAATCAATGGTAATTTTGTCACTCAATACTAATATCAGTAGGGTCTCAAAAACCAGGTACAAATATTTTCATTTCTTCCTATTGCTGAAGACCACATTTAGATACCAAGAATCTGTGTTCATTAATGATATCTCAGGTGTATCTACGTAAATTGTTACCTTAAATGACAGGTCTCTTCATGCAGTTTTACGAGCTCAGAGAGGGTTCTCTCTCTACATTTGGTTTATAATCCCCAAAGATTCTCAAGGTGCAAATTCTATTCATTTCTTTACTTTCAATTTCAGTTTAAGGAGCAAATAAATTATTATTTCCTTGACATAAAATGTTTGCTTAATTTTGATAGGTTTAAAACCTTTTACTTTTATTCAGTTGATAAATTATTTAACTCTAAAAGTGATTCCTACACAGTAAGATTTGGCTTCACGTATAATGATAGTATATCTAATCACTACTGTTTTCCACAGAAAAAAAATTGTGTAAATTCTGGATTAAAAAATAGTTTTACTTAGAATAATTTTATACATTTTTTTTTTTTACTTTTATCTCAGCCTCTTGCATAAAAGTATCATAAATTTAAAAGACAGAGATTACTTGGAAAAAAAACAGAGAGAGACTTCTTTCTCAATGCTAAGACTTTTTTTGTTATTTGTTTTGTGTGTGTGTCCTTCCTTCCTTCCTTCCTTCCTTCCTTCCTTCCTTCCTTCCTTCCTTCCTTCCTTCCTTCCTTCCTTCCTTCCTTCCTTCCTTCCTTCTTTCTTTCCTTCCTTCCTTCCTTCGAGTCTCACTCTGTTACCCGTGCTGGAGTGCAATGGTGTGATCTTGGCTCACTGCAGACTCTGCCTTCTGGGTTCCAATGATTCTCCTGCCTCAGCCTCCCAGGTAACTGGGACTACAGGCACGTGCCACCATGCTAGGCTAACTTTTGTACTTTTAGTAGAGAAGGGGTTTCACCATGTTGGCCAGGCTAGTCTCAAATTCCTGACCTCAAGTGATTCGCCTGCCTTGGCCTCCCAAAGTGTTAGTATTACAGGCATGAGCCACTGTGTCAGGCCTGTTTTGTGGTTTTAAATATGGAGATTTCTTGTTACACATCTTATAGCTAAAGAAAAATACCATTTGATATAATATCATTATATATTTCTGTGTTATCTTTCTATTTAGTGAGACAACGTATCCTAGGGAAGACAATTTAGGCCTGGATTAGTAAAGCCTGAGTGTGGTTCTTGGCTTGCCCTCTTATTGGCCATGTGGACTGTGGATCATTTACTTCCTAATCATAATTACTACAGCTCTGAGAATTAGGGCTAAGTAGATTGGTTGGTACACAAGTAATTGTACTTTTTGCCATTACTTTTAATAGCAATAAACACATTTATTTGTGCACCAACCTATAGTTTATTTGGTGTGTTCACTCAAAATAATATTTTTATTAGTGCATTTGCAAGTAGATTAATATTAAGTAAAATGTTTAATATACACATTTATTTATTTATGTGAACTTTGGAGTATATTAAAAATAGATGATGATAATCAGATTAGATGAGTTAGCATATGTCTGTCCTGGTCTCACAGTGCCTCCTTCACAGTATAACATTACCTGCCATTTTAATGCATATTTTTCCTAAAAAAGTTAAGTGCAGCAATGCATTTCATCTGCCAGTTAGTTATTTTATATGGAATAATATTTTTCATCCAATGAGAGCATACCTTAAAGTCTTAAAAATCTTGACGTTAATAAAAGTGTAGATTTTTAAATCTACTACTTCTTCGATAATATCTTACCAATAAAATATTAGTTGGATTTTATGCTACAAAGTTTTTCCTTTCTGATGTATAAAGCTTGTAAATATGATTGAAATTTTCTTCAGGATTAATATAATTGAGATTGTAGCCGTACCTCATTTTTGTTTGTCTGTAAAACTCTAACATGTTTATTTTACACAGCATTTTCAAGAAAAATATCAGCTATTAAAACAAATTAAACAATATAGATAAATAATACATATATTTTTATTTAGTTAAGTATCAATTTGTACTTAAATAACTCCAGTGAGTATAAACAAAATATAAGTCTTTAATTTTTCTGTTTGCAGTCTCACTGATTCTTATGTGACTATTCACATATATTATTCAAATATGCTGATGAGGCTGCAGGAAAAAGGGAATGCTTGTACACTGTTGGTGAGGATGTAAATTAGTTCAGACACTGTGGAAAGCAGTTTGGAGATTTTACAAGGAACTTAAAACTGAGCTACCATTCAAATAATCCCATTACTGGGTATATACCCAAAGGAAAATGCATCATTATACCAAAAAGACGCATGCACTCATATGTCCATCCCCCTGCTTTTTGCAATTGCAAAAATGTGGAATCAACCTAGGTGCCCATCAAAGGTAGATGGGTAAAAGAAAATATACATATATACCATGGAATACTATGAAGCAATAAAAAGAATGAAAACAGCCCTTTTGCAGCAACATGGCTGGAGCTGGAGGCCATAAACCTAAATGAATTGATACAGGAACAGAAAAGCAAGCACCACGTGTTCTCACTTATAAGTGGGAGCTAAGCATTGAGCACACATGAACATAAACATGGGTACAAGAGATACTGTGGACTACTTGAGGGGGGCAGGAAACTACCCATTAGGTACTATGTTCACTGTCTAGGTGCAATATACCTATTAAAAATAAAAAATAAAAATAAAAATTGCACCTATTAAAAAATAGGTGCAATATACCTATTAACAATAATTTTTTATAATTAGGAAATATACACCCAGCTTTTGAATCAATGCTTGCCATATTTTTAAAACTTTATTCACTGCTGGTGTCTGATAGTTGGATAAAACTTCACTAGATGTAACTTCAAATTAAGAATTAAGAAGGAATTACATTTATCTAAAAGCATGGATTTCTGTAGAGTCCTATGAATATTGAATTTTTTGAATGAATGCGTGAAATACATGGATTATACACATTCTGCTTTTCTACATTTTATTTGATGGCATGTTGTTTTATTTTGGCATACTCTATGTGTTCTTTCTGCATGATATTTTCTTCCACATCCTCCCCCATTACATTTTGTTTTAGAAGATTACTAAAATAAGAATTTCCGCTTTTGCATAAAACTGTATTTTAAGATGACTTCACAAGATAACATAAAATTCAAACTAGAATAGTTACATTTAGCAGTCTAAGTGGACAAAATAGAAAGTTGTGATGCATTCATGTCTATATTCATAAATTAAATATGTATTTACCACAAAATTTCTAATTACCTGGTGCTGAAGGAGTAACAGTGAATAAAAATAGAGGAGTGATCACTGGCCTTGTTGAGTTTACAGTCTACTGGGGGCAAAAAATATTTATAATAAATGATAATGTAAGGAAATACAAGTAAAAATTTTCCATTCTAATCTGTGCTGTGAAGCAGAGCACATGGTACAGGGAAGACACAGAAGACTTCTGGAAAGAAATAGTTGAGACATGAAAAGTAGGAAGTAATTAGGCAAACAGGTTGGAGAAGAGCATTTGAGACAGGAAAGAGCAGGCACAAAAGGTATTTTGGTAGGATGTTGAGTGCATCCTATGATTTCTATGACTGGTTAACTCTTTTTTGACGATAAAATTATTTTATTGGAAACAAACACACTGTATATTAATTTCTGAAATGTATTATTTTTGTTCTAGTGTGAATGTTACTGCTGTTATTATTAGTAATGTCTTTTTATATAGCTCTGCATACTACAGATAAATGTACATAAATACTACAAATTTACAATTTAATTTCAGCCTCTTATTCTGGACTGAATGGGGACAAATGCCCTGTATTGGAAAGGCTCGTTTGGATGGCTCAGAGAAGGTTGTCCTTGTAAGCATGGGAATAGCATGGCCAAATGGCATCTCCATTGACTATGAGGTCTGTTGGATTTCTTTTCAGTATTTAAAGTGCATTAGCTGACAACTTTCATTAACCCACTTTCAGTGTTCCTTTATTTTCTTAATAAAACAATCAAAAATAGTCTGTAACATTACTTCTCAATCGATATTTAGGAAAATAAATTGTACTGGTGTGATGCTCGCACAGACAAGATAGAGAGAATCGACCTTGAGGCTGGAGGGCATCGCGAGGTGGTGCTGTCAGGAAGCAATGTGGATATGTTTTCAGTTGCAGTCTTTGGGGCTTACATCTACTGGTCTGACAGGTAATTTATTTTTTTATAAGTATTTCAGTCTCAAAATGTTATTTCAGTGCCAGTTGCTTTACCCTTGTAGGATTTGCCATTTCTTAGCAAGGTCACACAAAGGATCTCACAAAGCCATGCAATTTCCACAGAAAAGGCAGGCACTATTGCTATTCCAAGCTCAAACATTTCAATGTCACAGACTAAAGTTGGTTTCTTTTCCTTCTGTTGGCCCATCTGTTATCTTCAGCTTAAGTAACTGGCTTGACTTTAATTAGTCGAAGATTGTTGATCATGTATGTTCAACTTTTTGGCAGAGCACATGCAAACGGGTCCGTCAGAAGGGGCCACAAGAATGATGCCACAGAAACGATAACCATGAGAACTGGTCTTGGAGTCAACCTGAAGGAGGTTAAAATATTTAACCGAGTAAGAGAGAAAGGTCAGCACTCTTGAAAGAATACATAATACATATATTTTATGTGATTTATCTCCAATTTTTAAAAAATATTTGTCAAACTTAGAAATTCTTATATGAGTCTAAAACCTCAAAACCTTATCTTTACATCTAATTTCCTACAAATATAATATAGTAGCCTAATACAGTAAATATGTCATATTTCATACAAAAGCATATTTGCCCAGGACAGCACAGGTACATGGACATGTTGCATACCTGGCATGTCTTGATTATAGGTTTTGGCTAAAGAATATAGAAAAACTTGATACATGTATTGATTGGATAAAAAGTAAAAGCATAAGTAGGATATTAGAGAGTAAAAGGCAGTTGAAATTTTTATACATAATATGAATCATATTATATATAAGTCGTTATGATCCCCAAAGGTCATGCTGTTAGTGTAAAATATTTCCAAAGTCATTACTTCCTTAAAATAATGTATTTTAAACTTATAGGACAATGATTTGGGTATTTAAAATGTGTTTACCTCCATTAAAATAAATTGTAACTAACTTGTTTATATCAAAGGAAGTTATAATAATGTTGGAGATAATAATGAATTCACAGAGAAGAATCAGACTGGTGAATAAATTTTAAGTGCATATTATATCTTCCCTTAAAATTGGAGTAAGAACTTATGCTCAACATATTTAGGAGGTTGGGCACATTGTAGCCATAGATTTATTTGATACTTTCCATGTCTCATAGATAGAGTTTAAAGCAGTGCATTATTTCTGGTGAGATCAATTCATGTTTTGAATGAACAATGTATGAAACACTATAATCTAAGGATCAAGTTTCAAAAAAGACTTGTATACTTAACTGGCTCATTAAGGGAAAATTTTGATACTTAACTTAGATGGTGAATGAAACAGAATATGATTTTCTAAATAAGAAACCCAAGATTTAAACTGCTGTGATTTTTTTAAAAAAACAGTACTTTTTAAATTTTTTATTAATCAACTTACAATTAAGAATAAAAAGAATACTCAACATCAAAGTTTTAATATTTCTTTATGGAGAATTTTGTTTGAAAAACAAAAGAAAAACATAAACACGTGCATGTGTGTATCATTTTTCTTCCTTAGGGACCAATGTTTGTGCCAGGGACAATGGTGGCTGTAAGCAACTCTGTCTTTATCGAGGAAATTCCCAGAGAACTTGTGCTTGTGCCCATGGATATTTGGCAGAAGATGGAGTTACTTGCCTGAGGCATGAAGGTTATTTGCTATATTCAGGAAGAACAATATTAAAAAGTATACATCTTTCTGATGAAACCAATTTAAATTCCCCAATAAGACCATATGAGAATCCACATTATTTCAAGAATGTCATAGCCTTGGCTTTTGACTATAATCAAAGAAGAAAAGGTACCAACCGAATCTTTTACAGTGACGCACACTTTGGAAATATACAGCTTATTAAAGACAACTGGGAAGACAGACAAGTAATTGTTGAAAGTAAGTACAATAATTTAATTTTAAATAGTTATATGGAAACGATATCATTTAGGTTACTAGAGACATAATAGTGGTAATTGCATGTAGCAATTACGTTTTCCTAGAGTTTATATTGAGAAATTAATGTGGCTATTATCATTCAACCCCCCCAACCCTACCGCCAAATGTCAAAGAAGCAATTAACTGCTAGCATGTACAGCAAATTATGATTATTAGCTTCTAATCATGGAAGGTTTAATATATTTTATCATACTGTTTCTTATAAATAACTGCACTAAAATTCATGAAAAATAGTTTTTCAGTATAAAACTGTTTTAATTGATTTTTTTTTTCCAGTGGGCAAATTGTATCTTTAAGAATATCTCTTCAGTAATATTTAGTTAATCATGGTTTCTCAAGCAAACATCAGAGATTATTTTGTGTGTATGTATATAGAAGACTTGATGAGGAAATGTTATAGAAATGATCTAATATTTTTAATGTTTTTATGGGACAAAATTATTCAAGCATAATGTTCAGTGTGGATTATCCACATAATTTAGGGAAACCTTTTTCTTGTCATTCAAGTTTAATGAAAACCATATTCTTATTCCTCACACAACTTTTTTCTTGATGTCTTTGTGTGATTTCCATATATTTCCCACTCTTCCAATTTCACTATATGGAAATCATTATTTTCTTTGCTTTCTAAATTGCAAAGTAATATATAAATTTGTTGTGGAGTGTTCAAATAATATGGATTTAAATATGAAATCCCTGCCTCATCTCTGAAACCATTAATCCTGTTTACTTACCCATAACTGACATGTGACATGCCCCAGAATATTGTTATGTGTGTGAAATTTTTAGTTATAAATGTGGAATGATACTAAATATATTACTCTGCTAACTGCTTTTTTGCTTACTATATATTGCAAAGTTTTTATTTTATTGCATGAGTCTTCATCTTATGCTTTTAAAAGCCTGTACCTAGTTCTATACTAAAGGTAAGCTAGTTTATTTAATCATTTTTTAAATAACAATTTAGATTTGAATAACTAAACTACAGCTGTCCAAGCCTGAATGTGTGGTGGACATTTTCTAAAGAATGAATACAGTGAGTGTGTCACTTCAAGGTAAATGATCTACTGTATGTGTTGCAAATGGTAAAAACCAAACTCTGAAGTAAAACATTAGAAGTCTTGTAACCACCACAGTAACCTTGACAGCTTCCCAATACTTAACAGGCTTTTCTGTTGAGATGGTGGTAATATTAATGCATGTGATTTTGGGGTATTGCATAATGAAATGTGTCAACATTTAGAAGATATGCATAAGTTAGAGAACCAATATTTTCAAATGACATGATAAAATCATGCATGAATAAATGATTTATTCAAAGTGCAAGATAGACCAATGAATTTTAATGTAATAGAGGATGAAAAGTTCATCACCATGTTTTCAGATTCCACACTGCAACTAACCTTTAGGTAACTACCACTTGTCACGTGTAGGTGTAGTATGAAAGAATACCCAGTTATCTGTAAAGGTTATTATTAAAACACTCTTCTCTTTTCCAATTACACAACTGTGTGAGGCTGGATTCTCTTCATATACTTCAACCAAAACAACACAATGAGAGGATAAAAAGGCAGATAGAAGAATACAGCTGTATTTTAGTAAGACAAATATATTTGTAACATTGTAAAACAATGATCTTTTGTTATTTATTTTTTTTTTAAAGAAATAGTTACTTTTCTTAGAAGGTGCTATTTAGATGAACACAATTAATGCATTATTCTAACTTTAAAAAAATTGGTAAATATTTAAAACAATTTATTTTAAGTTTAAATTTCTAATACAGTAAATAGATATAGACTTGACCTACATACACAGACTCTGGAGCCTTCAATCATGATTAAGAGTGTAAAGATCCTTAGACCAAAAAGACTGAAAATTACTCTTCTGGACTAAGTATTCAGAAAATATTTAGTACAAAGACATGAAAAGCATAACGTAGACAAGGAGTCATTTGGTGCAATTGAAATGCAAGTAATGTGGCATTAATTGGTGTGAGATGAAGTAAGGAATCACATGTTGAATGTCTTGGTCTGCCAAAATAAGCAGCTTTAAAAAGAAACGGTTTTATTTAGGTATAGTTTACACATCATACAATGCACCACCAAGTGCACACTCAATCTTTTTTGGTATATTACATTATAATTTTTAAAATTGGGATAAATATACATGTATATCCACATATATAAAACAACATTTGAGATTTTACCTGTTTTTAAGTGTACAATTCAGTGGCTTTTATTATATTCCCAGTATTTTGCAGCCATCAACACTATATTTCTGAAACTCTTTCATCACTTCAAGTAGAAACTTTGTGTAAGGCAATATCTCCCCATTTTCCCCTTTCCCTGGGCCTTGGTAATGGATATTTTCTGTCTCTATGAATTCACAAATTGTAGAAATTTCATGTAAGTGGAATCATCATATATTTGTCCTTTGTGCCTGGCTTATTTCACTTAGCGTAGTGTTTTCAAGGTGCATCCATGCTATAGCATGTATTAGAACTTCATTCTTTTTATGGCTGAATAATGTTTTGCTGTATGTACATACCACATATTTTTTATCCAATCATTTGTTTAAGGACACTTGGATTGTTTCTACACTTTGGCTGTTATGAATAATGCTCTAGTGAACGTTGGTGTACAAATATCCAAGATAAGATGATGAAAAAAAAGAGAGTGTTGTAATGCATATATATATATATTCATGTAATAGAGTATTAAAAGTAGTATTTATGTTTCACGAGATCACTCTGTGTTATGTTCAGGTTTGATGAAGTGTAAGGCTTGTGAGGGCCATGTCTGAAGGCAAAGATGCCCTAGGAAGTTTTGTCATATTTTAGATCCTGTTTCAGTAAATTAAACTGAAAACATTTTAATTAAAATATATACACAACCAAATCATTCTAATCCTCTCATCCAAAATCAAAACCAGTAGAATCCATGACACTTTACCGACTGTAGGGAAATGTTGAAACATATGGAAGGAAGTGAAACAGGACGGCCAGGAGTTTGAAACATTGATCGAGCCTGAGGTTCAAATCACAGTTTGCTGTTTATTTCCTCTGTGCTTGTAAGTGTTTATTTCCTTACCTACAAAATGGAAAATCACCCCATACATTTTCTAAGAAAATTTTATGAGAAAGGGTATTTAAAAAATATATAAATAAGCACGATTTTAATACAAAATTATATTACCGTATTTGTGACACATTTGTGGATCATTTAGGACAGCGATCTTCAACCTTTTGAACAACAAGGACTGGTTTGATGGAAGATATTTTTTCATGGATGAAAGCAGGGGATGGTTTTGGGATGAAACTGTTCCACCCCAGATCATCAGGCATTAGATTCTCAAAAGGAGCACACAATCTAGATCCCTCATAGTAGGATTTGCACTCCTATGAAACCCTAATGCCATTGCTGCTCTGACAGGAGGTGGAGTTCAGGTGATAATGCTGAGTCACCTGCTGTTCATCTCCTGCTATGCCTCCTGGTTCCTCACAGGCCACGGACTAGTACTGGTCTGTGGTCCAGGGATTCGCAACCCCTGACTGAGGATAATGATCTTTGTCTTAAATTATTTTTAGCATATGAATTAGGGTAGTTAGACAGTCAGAAATAATTATAATAATTATAGATATAAAATAGTGCATTAAGGTCTGACTAAAACTTAAACTTAGTCGGCATTAGTAGTTTGTATGAATCTTTCTGAATATCCTCCCTACCCCACCCCGCCTCCTACTAAGAAGTTGCCATTTGCTTAACCATTGCAATCCTCTCTGAAAGCTTTTTAGGCAAATGTATAGTTTAACTTGCCAGACTGAAAAAGAAAACAGATAAAACAAATCAAAATAAAACCCTCAAAACACCCAGTTATTGGCACATAGAAATAAATATAAGTAAGGTGTAAAATGTGTTTCCATCTAGGTATTCCACTTTATGGAATTTGAAGAACTATATATCGCTTTGTTACATGTCTAACTTGTTACCCAAAACTATATTCGTGTTTTTAAGTATTCATGTTTTAAATATTTAACTAGATTCATATTTTTAAGTATTAAAAATATCAGAGAGTTCTAAATTTCACAATCAGATTTAGACTTTGATCCTTCATATGGCTGAATATAAGAAATGGATGGGATAAAGGCTTTCTTCTTTAACATCCCAATTCACATAGAACGAACATTTTGACCTCAGGTTTAAAAGATGACAAGAGCCATTAAATACAATTCAATATTTCATTAAATATATTAAATGCAATTTATTAAATACATTAAATACAATTCAATATTAAGTGCTTACAGTGTGCCATAGATGATTAGGTGTGAGTGAATAAGGATGAAAATGTCTTCCTTCTAGCCTTTGGAAGTTCACAGTATAAAAAGAGGAAAATGCAATAGTTCACTTTTCCTATGAAGAATCAAGATCCCTGGCCAAGACACTGTTAAAAGTCTACACTTTCAGGCCATTTCTGACTTTAAAACCACAGTAATGATTTGTAAAATATATTTAAGATGAAAATTAGATAGAGATAGCGAATCCCAAAAAGCAAGATGGACTTTTCTTTAAGTGATAAACAGACCAGAAATACAAAGCAGAGACAATGACTGAAACAGAATTCTGAGATTCCAGGCTACATAGATGCTACAGAGAGACGGGATCTAAAAAAAAAAACTTACTTAAACTAAGGAGCGGGGAATGCTGCCCCACAGGGAAGCAAGGCTGAAATAAAGCTGTGTCATCTACTGTTAGGCCAGTGAGTTGTTGGAAGTGACTAACCCTGGAGGCTTAGAGGCCACAGAAACAGCCTTGTGTCCAGCTCTGATGTAAGTCCATTGCAAGTTATGGACTCTGCAAGCTCTCATATGCTCTGTGGAGCAAAAACTCAAATGAATTGTGAAAGAGAAGGCTACACTTTAAGGTGCAGAGGTTGAATGAAGTCCATTCTAAAACCACCCAGCAGAGAGAAGTGAGTACTAAAAAAGAGGTTAAAAAAATAACCCCTTTAGAATACTCAAATTCAATTTCCACAACACATGGATTCTTAAGAAAGACAGCTTAAAAAAATCCCACCAAGCAGAAGATGAATGGAAATGAAAATGGTAGAAGAATCTGAAGAATATTTACTTAGGGTTCATCAAAGAGGCAAAGGGAAAAAAAAGTACGAAAAGAACAAGAAATAGGGACATCCAGGAGGCCAAATATACATATGTCAGAAAACAATTTGTTAAAATTAAAACAATTAAATATCTTGGAAATAAAAAAATTACTATAATTAAAATTAAAAAGAAATCTCAATTGATAAAATAAAAATTATATTGGACTAGTGAAAGGGAGAATGCATAAATAAGATGCTATTTTCATTAATAAGCATTAATAAGAAATTAATTCATTAATAAAAATTAAGAAATTAATTAATGTTAGAGACAGTAAGATACAAAAAATCATGACAACACTTGTGAGGCTTAGAGGATAAACTAATAGATGTAATAGTCTTTTAGCTAATAAATGTTGACAAATGGCAAAGAAGAGAAAGACGGTAGAAAAGTAATACTCAAAGTGATAATGACACAGAGTTTACTAGAAATGAAGAAAGAAATGTCTCAACATAGAAAATTTGCTGTAAGCATTGAGAATAATAAAATTAAGTCAGTAATTGAAGAAAAACTGCAGAACAGCATGAAAAAAGGAAAATCTTAAGATGCTACCAGAAGTAGTAGACACTGTCTGCAGAGGGAAGACAATGGTATTTAAACAGACTTCTCATCAGCAACAAGAGTAAAATCTTCAGACTACTAAGGAAATATATAATTCTATAACTAACTGAATTATTAAAGATGGAGGGAAATAACATTTCTTTTAGAAATACAAAGTCAGTAACAGTATATCTATATGTTCCCACTAATAAAAAAAAAAAATGTAAAGTAATGGCTTAAGAAACTTAGCAGCTTCAAACTTAAATGAGTGTCCTCAAATACCTGTAATCCAAGTTAACAAATTTCACATTTTACATTGTAACGAAGTATATATGTTTCCGTTGTACCAAACAATATGCTTATTTTGTAGGATGTGTTCTGATGTTGTGTTTTAACCAAACATAGCATAGAGATGTTTTTAAAAAGTGAACATTGCTTAATATAAATTCAAATGGCGTACCTACATTCAATGACTAATTGAGAAATGTGGTTAGACCTGGAGCGGTGGTTCATGCCTATAATCCCAGCACTCTGGGGAGCCGAGGTGGGCAGATCACTTGAGGCCAGGAGTTCGAAATTAGCGTGGCCAACATGGCAAAACCCTGTCTTTACTAAAAATACAAAAATTAGCCGGGCATGTTGGCACATGCCTGTAATTCCAGACTGAGATATGAGAATCGGTTGAACCTGGGAAGCAGAGGTTGCAGTGAGCCAAGATTGCACCGCCGTACTCCAGCCTGGGTGACAGAGCATGACCCTGCTACTGCACTCCCCTCACTCGCCCCGCACCAAAGAAAAGTCATGTGATCTTTAAAAAGCTACTCTTAAGGTAGTAATAACAACAAACTATGCACAAAACATTAACATAGAAAATTATAAAACGTTTGCGAAGGACATAAAAGATCATCTTAAAGGGGGAAAATGTTACTTTCATGATGCAAAAAAAATCAATTTCTATAGCTATGGAAAATTAGCCCAAATTATCTGTAAATTTAATGTAATTCAAAATGCCGAAATGTCTCAGTGTGGTGGCACACACCTGTAGTCCCAGCTACTTGGAAGGCTGAGGTGGGAGGATCTCTTGAGTCTGGAGTTTTGAGGCTGTAGTGAGCTATGATTGCACCACTAAATTCTAGCCTGGGTGACAGAGTGTGACCCTGTTTCTAAAACCAAACAAAAAACAGCCAAAATGATTTTTTTTAATGAAACTGCACATGTTGTTAGTAGAATTCACATACAAGAGCAAAATGTCAAGAATGGCAAAGGCAATTTTGAAGTAATATGCATTTGTAGTCTCTCCTTGAAAAATGTCTTTATTATTAAAAAGCTAAAGTAACACAATATAATATTACCAATAAAAAAAAATTAAATGGAAAAGAACAGAGGGCTCAGAGGCAGATCCATCCATATATATATCTTGTATGTAAATTGGTTATACATTGCCTAGTTGGCATTACAAATATAAAATAATGAATTGAATGTAATGAATTATGCTAGAACAGTTTATATGCAAAGAATGAAACAAAATGTTATCTCCAACTCAAACTATATTCAAAAATAAATTTCAAGCATTTTAATGGTGTAAATATGATGAGCTTTTTTAATATCAAAGAATATAGAATATCTTTATAAACTCAGGGTAAGAACAGATTTCACAAATTATACACAGAAACAAATCAGGAAGTGTAAGTTTGGTATATTTTATCTCGCTGAAGTTAAAAACTCTTTGCAGCAGAAGCTATGAAGAAATTTAAAAGACAAAACAAAATACTAGTGGTGTATAGTTGTAATCCTTAAAAGCAACAAAGGATTACAACTGAAGTTTATATAATGTACCGTTACAGAGATGAAGATAAATATGGACAAGTTATGCTAGGGGACAGAAAAGAAAATATAATAAAGTATAGTCAATCTCTCCAATTATCAAGAAAATTTATAATGAAACAATGAGACTATCCACCCAAAATTTGAGAAAAGTTTTTAAAAGTTTTGTAATGAGGAGAAACCATACTTTCACCCACAATTGATGAAAATGACAATTTTGTACAACCACTCTGAAGAGCTATTTGCAATATTTTGAAATTGTGAAATGGTACATATACTTTCACCCAGCAATTCACACTTTTAGAGAGAATAATGGTTCATTGTGCAGTACTTAAAAAAAAAAAAGAACTAGTGCTACATCTATTTACATAGTTATCTTAAGCACAATTTGATTAATACAAATAATACAACACAATAAAAATGTTCTCAAATGATATTATGGTTGATGTGATGTTGAAAAATATGTAAACAATACAACATATTGTTTTTGAAATAACATAGTAATATTTTCAAATTTTAGCAATTTATTTTGATAATTATATAATCATTATGTGAGATGTTTTCATTAGAAATAGAGGGCAACTCCTTGTACTAATTTTTGATTTCTGTAAGCCTAAAATTAGTTCAAAATCTACAAATTAAGCACATTAAAAATCATACACCATCAACATCTTGCTTTCTCTGGAGAGATAAAAGAGAAAAGAAAGAGAATGGTATTGAGAGAACTCTGTATTTTCAACAACAGCTACAACAAGTTTGTTCTTAAAAATATGAAGCATTTATAGCAAAATGGTAAGGTTTGTCAAGTCATATTATTCTCTCTACTATACATCTAGAACATTTAATAAAGTAAATATAAATAAATGACTTTCAAGATAATCACTTTTAAATATTAACATAGATATCATTAGTAAATTAATTGGTCAAATCTCATATATATGCATGTTTGGAATTAATTGCATTAGCAACCATGTTGAAAGACATGATAGTTGCCTCCTATCTGCCCTTCTTTTCTCTAATTTATAGGCATTGACCTTTGTTTAATCTCCATCTTGATACTGTCAACAAATTGCCATGAGATATAATTCCCATGTTTGTGATTAGGATTCAAACTTGTAAATAATAGCTTTATAATATTTTTAGATTGCTTTTTCAAGACTCCTGGTAGCAATACTTCACTTTTTTGTTTTGTTTTGTTTTGAGGTGGAGTTTTTGCTCTTGTTGCCCAGGCTGAATTGTAATGGCATGATCTCAGATTGACTCACCACAACATCAGCTTCCCAGGTTCAAGCAATTCTCCTGCCTCAGCCTCCTGAGTAGCTGGGATTATAGGCATGAGCCTCCACACCCAGCTAATTTTGTATTTTTTTAGAGGCAGGGTTTCTTCATGTTGGTCAGGCTAGCCTCGAACTCCCAACCTCAGGTGATCCACCCACTTCGGCCTCCCAAAGTGGTAGGATTACAGGCATGAGCCACCATGACCAGCCAATATTTCACTTTTAAGTTATAATTATATTTCACTGGACATATCTTTCTTGCTTCTTTTAAAAGGGCTATTTGCTTATTTTTTAGAAGTGTTTCAAAACACATTTGATTTTGTTAATCTTTTTCTGACTTAAAAAAGCTAAAAATTCAGCTTACAGAATGCATGTATTTTTAATTTGCTTATAGAATACACACAGTCATTCTCAAAATGTAAGAATTTTAGCTTTTCAAGTTTCAGTTTTCATAAAACTGAAAAGGATACTTTTAGTCATCTACATTTATTAGCTAAATCAATTTTAAGATTACCTATTTAGATAATTACAATGATTGGAAAGGTCTAATAGAGCATTGTTTGATTAGGTACTGAACTTGCTAAGATAGGAAAAAGGTAAAAATAAAAGATGAAGTTGTCCATAGAGAGTTAGCAGGATGGGAAGCATAGGTTAATTTTTATGGTCCAAAGGAAGAGAAAGGGTTACATGGTCATTGATTATGGAGAGTAGAACCTGGAGTCAGTCATGATTAGTGAAAAGGAAAAGAAAATATGAAATATCCTCTTCATTTTGTTGCAAGTATAAATTAATTTCAGTCTGGCTTCCATGAATTCAAAATTTTTTGAGTCTATCTCAAAAGATGTCCTGTTGTAGATTTGGGGAAGAAAAATCATTTCCTCTATTCTCTTAGCTTCTGTGGCTGAGATCTGTGAATTAAACTGACAAAAGAAAGGTTAATAAGAGAAAAAGCATATGAATTTTGTTTGATGTTAATCTTTGCATGTACAAGGAGCCATTCATCGGAAAAAAGTAAAGACCTGAAGAAAAGGTTAGATAGAACTGGAAGAGTTATATGCCCTTTTAACAAAGCATGAGAAATTGTGGAGACCTTACGAGCCAAAGGAAAGGGGTTGGGAATTCTATGGGCTGTAAATTATAGGAAGATAAATACATGCTCTAAATTAATGAAAGATAATGGTTATTTTGTAAGGTTTTGTTTGTGTGGATTCTTCTTGGTGCTTTCTTCTTCTCTGGTGATAAAGGTTTTTCTTTCAGGTCTGAAAGAGGGGGACACCTTCACGAAGGGAAATGTATGCTCTGATATTCTTTAGATGGATGAGCTTTTCCTGTGTCTATTGTTTCTCAATTGCTTTCAATTCAGAATAATCCTATGTCAATGAGGCATATTTTGGGATGGAATAGTTTTATAATGAGAATTATAACCATAACTAGACAGAAAGCTGAAAAGTTTTCTGCATAGGTGTTCAGGCTTGGTAGACTACCCCAGTACATCATGTTAGAAGATCTAACAAGGTTTCTGTTTGCAGAATCAGAAAATCCTGAGTTACATCCATGTGAAAGACAGTTATAGCCAATGTTTGTTATAAAACTTGAACTTTACTAGAAACCTGTGGTTGGCTCTGAAATTATTAGAGTTAGTGAGGCTGATTAGGAGTGGATAGAAGGATGAACAGAATGAGACTGGAAAACTGACACACCCATCACAAGATAGAGATGCTGGGTGGACTCGGGGATAGTGATTCATATATGAATTAACGTCCCAATATTAGATCACTGCCATGTAAGCTCTGTATAGGTGAGAGAGGCTGGGGATACTGAGGTTCCTAATTCTTGACCAGAATTATTTCTGTTGTTAAAAAGAAAAACTTCACCCAAATTAATTTTAAGGGAGTTTAATTGAGCAATGAACGATTCACAAGTTGGGCAGTCACCAGAATCACAGCAGATTCAAAGAGACTCCAGTGCAGCCACGTGGTGGAAGAACATTTATAGATTTAGAAAAGGGAAATGACATGCAGAAATTGGAAGTGAGGTACAGAATAGCTGGGTTGGTTACAGGTTGGTGTTGCCTTATTTGAACACAGTTTGAACACTCAGCAGTGTATGAATGTTTGAAATATGGCCACTGGGATTGGACAAGGCTCAGCTATTATTACAGGTGCATACTCCTAAATTAGGTTTTCAATCTTCTTTACCTATTAAGTTTGGTTGCAGTTCGTCCACAGAGACTCAAATACAGAAGTATGAAGTTCTTCTCAGGCCATATTTAGTTTGCTTTAACACTGTACTGAATGTCATTTTAAATTTAATTAAATATGTTTTATTTTAATTTATAATCTAGGACTTCAAAGATTAGTTGATATTGATTAACTTTGGTTGCAAAACAAACCATTCCAGAATCCAGTGACATAAAACAACTGCTTATTTGTTCTACTATTTATGGGCTGGCTATGTAGTTCTTCTCATCTGTGTTAGCTCTTCACATTTCTGTAGCCAGCTGGTGGGTCAGATGGTGGCTGGATGATCAAGATGGCCTCTCTCATATGCCTGGCAGTTGGCAGACTGTGTGCTGAGTAACTAGGCCACAAGTCTGTAATTATCCAGTAGGATGTCTTGAGATGGTCTCAAGGTTCCACATGGGAGCTGGCTCAATACGCAAAGATATTTTATAAATCTCTGATTGCACAACAATTACTAATGTCTCATTGGCAAGTTACATAGGCAAGTTCAGATTCAAGGGATAGAGAAACAGACTCACTGATTGGGAGGAGCTGAAAATGGGCTGCAAACATATTTGGAGGGGAAGAATGTGTAGCTTCTGCAATCCATGCAGTGGATAGGTTATTATTCTGTTTCCAGAAGCTCCTAAGTAATACATTAAACTATGGCCTCGCTTTGTAAAACTCATTTTCTTTTTTTTATTTTATCTGTTATGTTTCTTGAAAACTAATAGTAGATTGTGATAATCATACCTGGTTTATCCATGAGCTGTAAATCAATCTATATGTGATGGTGAAGAGATAAAATGAGGTGGAGAAGGATTATTTGGTGGGGAAAAGAAATAACAAAACTATGAAGGGGTCAATAGATTTAATGACATTGGGTTGATTCTGTTACCTTCAAGATTGTAAGTGTTTACCCATGTAGCTCAAATAATGCTGATTTTTTTTTTCTCACAAGTGTGTCATAATTAGTTGCTATGAAGCCACTTTAAATAACCCCATGTTTCTGTGTAAAAAGAACAATTGGTTGATTTTTTTTTTTTTTTTTTTTGTAATTTTGACTTGAATGAGGTAAGTTGTAAGTGACAACTAAGGGAAAACAATTTGTGATGTAGGATTAGAAGAAGCATTTTTCATAGGAAGTAATAAAATAAAGTATACATATTAGAACTTTCCTTTTGAGAGATTTATGGCAAGAAATCAGCAGATAAAATCAATGTACTGTGAATTATAAATAGGTCTTTGACGGGCTGGGTGATGAATTCAAAATTTCTAAGAAAACTGTAGAGCACCTGTGGAAATAAGCAAGGACACAAGTGAATTCAGGGTTCCCCTTGAAAGATGATCATAATTTGCAGGAATGAAGTTGTCTGCTTTGTTTGAAAAAGCAAAATATTTCAATTTTATTTACCTACTAATATGTATATGAAAGTCTTGGGTTTTTAGACTTATATGCAAGAATAAACAAAGCTTACTGGAAATAAATAAGTTTTATTTACATATTCAACCTACTATTGTGAGCTTTTCAGTATATCTGGTTAAAAATAGAGAGAGAAAGCAAGAATATATTAAGATAACTTGTACTAAAAGAAAAAAAATATGTAGATATCAGTTTCTCAGGACAGAAATCCATTTAGAGATTTTTTTCTTAGTTGAGTTTTAATTGCATAGCTTTAACAGTGACATAATTAAAGATGAGATTATATGCCAATTTTTTTTCCCCAGTTGGCTTTATTTGCAACACCTAGTATAGCATAGTAAGTGGCTTAGATTGTCATTCCTGCCATATTCAATTGAATACTTTTAGTTATCTAAACATTATTAACTTTTAAAGATTTTTATAAAATAGAATTTACAATGTATAATCTCATACTTTACTGACATGTAAAAGCATGTCAAGGACATGTAGAGAAAGCTGTGTTACTCACTACCCTCCTGTAACTACATCTTATTATTTCTTTCCATTTCCTTGGGCAATTTAAACCCAGTGGTCTTCCTTCTGCTTTTCCTCTTCTCAGAAATCTTTCTGAATGACTTCATTATTTATACTGATGCCTTAGTTCACTTCTCAATCTTCCCCAAATTTTCAATAACACCTTTTGACTCTACTGTTCTCTGTTTTACTTTCCACTATAGTTGAAATTAAGCCTGGATCTCATCACTCTATGCCACTCCTCCAGACAACGTCCTTGAACTTAGTGTTCCTTCGCTTTGAACAAAATCTGTTTACATCACATCTGGCATTCACTGTCGTATCAATTAGCCTCCCTTTTTCTTTACCTGCACCTGTAATTATTATTCTGCATTTCTCACATCATACTTCATTTATTTTTATGATGACCACATTCATTTTTTAAATGCCAACCCTGGACTGAAAGATAAGGCATTGAATGCTGTTCCTATCACTTTACTATACTATAAAATGTCACCTTCTATATTTCCTGTTTCTGACTCTACATATGCTGTTCCCACAGAAACTTCCTTCCTACCGATGAACATATTTTTCTTCTTAGAGAGCTCAATCATTATAATGATTTATACTGAGACCTTCATTATTTACTGGGTCACCAAGTCCAAATTTCCTAATTTATCTCATCACAAATGCGTCCATTTATGAAACATTCCTCTTGTATATGTTAAGGTCAACTCACAATTTATACACTGAAGTCATTTTCCCACCTCAAGTTGGAAACTCTGCTATTTTCATTAATAAAATTATTACTTTTCTTCCCAGTCATGATCTAAGCTCACTATTATTGTTGTTATAATAATTATTATTTTAAATTTTTATTTTCACTTTCCCTTCTCCTGTATCCCCTGAGCCATTTAGTCACTAAGTACTTTTCTTATCAATCTTCACCATTATAGGCCAGATTTTCATTCACTTATTACTGAATGATTGCTAGCCTTCTATTTGCTTTTCCTGCCTTGAGTTTCTAGAGGTTTCTACATTATGAACACTTTAATTGATTTACTTCCTAAAACACTGATTCCTATTCTCTGCATCTCAAATTGTAAAGCATTTACTTCCTCTTCAGATTTTATGTAGTATCAAACTAGTTGATCCACCTCACCACAAATCTCTCTACTATGTTAAATCCACCTGGTCCTCTAGTCCTACTCACATCCTTTAATCTTAAAAACATACCGTGTTCTTTCTTAACCACATGTTTACTCCTGTACCGAATCTAGAATGGAAAAGACTTTATGGCCTTCCCAGTGGTCTATATTTTGGAGCATCTGTAAAATTTAGTTCAAATCCCTTCACACCATGAAGCTCAGTCTTTTTTGCACCACAGCCCACAGTGATTTCCCTCTTTTAAAACCATTCAGAACTTGTCATGTGTGCTGAATATCTTTATCACTTCCTTATTTGCTACCTACTGCATGCTTGCCTTTTGTATCAGTTTTGTCTATAAGATCTCCCCAATGATATGTTAAGTTGTTCTAGACAGGTTCCATTGGATATACTCTTTTCTGCACCCCTTCTAATAAAAAATAGAAGTTGCCACTTAGTAGATAATTTTAAGAATTGCTTTTATTATGAATTCACTATGTGTCAGCTATGTAATTAGGTTGTTAGGGGACTTATCTTAAAGCTCCATTTGCAGAGTAAAAGCAATTCTTTGACTTATATTGTTTGTTTGGTTGGACAGAACTGTTCATCAGGGAAGGAAATATGAACCTGAATGGGAAAGTTTTAACTATAGAATATTGGTTAAAAGCAAAGATTCTAGATTCAGGATCTTTATCTAGATTCAACCCAGCCTCTCTTCTCCTGTTCACCAGTTACGTGCTGTGTCTTTAGGCAAATTATTCAACTTCTCATTCCCTCAGTTTTCCCTTTTAGAAATAAGGATTATGTTAATAGCAATATTAAAAGCATGATAAGACTCAACAAGTTAATACATGCTGGTTGGAACAAGGTCTAGGACTTAGTAATAAATTAGCATAAACAGTTTTGAGTCTTCATCTTTATTTTTCTTTATTGATCCATTTTATTCATCACTATGAATTAATAGAATCTAGCTAGCATATAAAATGACCACCATAGCATACAAAGATTTTGAAGAACAGGTGTACTTGCTGTTCAAACTTTCAAATATTGTGAATGAAGCAAGTAGAGGGGCCCTCTCCTTAGGGAAATGAGAAGGACTTAGGACTCCAGAGTTCTCCCCTCATCTCACAGTGTTTATTGAACATTTGCACATGACTGATACATGCTATGGACACTATAGGAGATTTTTTAAAACTAGATGACAGAAGAAATGCATGCTTTAACAATGGAATATTCATGCATGAGTAGCAAAATAAGGGGGTAGAGATGAAAAGACAATAGAAAGGGATATATTCAAGATGACAGAATATGTTTCTACTGTTGGACGCATTTGATTTTCCAAAGATCCAAACACTTCTCTGTCTCCAACCCCTTGGATCTTGGGTCCAGATTATAATTTATCTTAGCTAGCATGCCAATATAGAGACAATCAGAGCCTAAAAATTAAGAATATGAGAAGGGATGTTGGTAAATAAGTATGCATTAGAAATGCAAGAATGTCTGTATCTTATAATAAAATACAATTTTAATAAGTTTCTTTTGCTTCATCCCTTTCAACTTTCAAAATAATAGAAACGTATATGTGTATGTGTAGAATGATAGCTAAGAATAAAATTTATCTGTAATCTATGATATCTGAAAATGTCAAAAACTTCTCTATTTTTGTTATATTCACAAAACTGGGATTTGGATGGGCTAGACATTGTGAGATGAATTGACAAGACAGGTGATTTGATGGTATCCTGCATGCTTAGGGTGACAGGAGTGCTTAGGTCTGGAACAGCAAGTGTCTGTGAAAATGCCTGTTGGTTGTACCTGTTAGTCTGATAAATAATACAGAGAAATGAGATTAATTTAGTCACCATTCAAAAGACATCTACATTAACCATCTTTCTCTGCCAGTGTTAGAGAACAGGGTTCAATGAGAAGATGGACACTGATTTCAAAATTAATAAAAAAGAAACATAATTTTCTAAGTAATGTTTCACCAAGATGGCTTGAGCCATGCATTTGTACACAGAAGCCACATTCAGTAATTGATTAAATACCTCTCACATAGCATGAATAAAATTTTTCCCACTCTCTGATTTATCTCCATTGGTATTATTAAAATATATATTCAAAATGCAAGGGAGAAAATTTGAAAAATAGCAACATTTTAGACTGATATTGGTATGTATTCGGTTGGTGCAAAAGTAATTGCGGGCTTTGCCATTGAAAGTAAAGGCGTGTCACGTGGCCTACAACGTCCAGTGGGGCGAGTCGCGGGGAGCCAGGCATGGATCCTCAGTCCCCCAGGGCCCAGTTGCAGGGGACCGCTGAGCTGTTTCCGGGCCACCTCTGTCTAGCGCGTGGAAGGCCCTCCCTAGCCCGGAGGCTGGCTTTGCTACAGCTGACCACTCTTATCAGGAGAGACTAGCCCAGGGAGCACAGAGCGTCTCTAATGACCGTCCAGCCCGGGGGCGGGGGCAGGAGGTGCACCCATTCTGAAGAGGAAGGATTTGCTGTGAATGAGGGGGACTCTGATGGAATACCTGGGAGCTGAGAGAAGGGACAAACTGTCCACCCAGGGAACAGCCTGAATCTTTTTAATGAAGACTGGGACTTGGAGTTGAAAGCAGATCAAAGGAATCCCTGTGATGCTGACGACATCCAGGGGAACATTTCTCAAGATCTCAAACCTTGGGTCTGCTGTGCCCCACCAGGAGACATGATCTATGACCCCAGCTGGCACCACCCACCTCAGCTGATAACCCATTATTCCAAGATGCTCTTTGAAACAGGATAGTTTGACGATGCCGAAGATTGTGTGTGGAGCTTTCTGCCTTGTAGGTGGGCAGGCTTCCAGGTCAAGATCTCTTTTCCTGTCTTGGAGGTGAAAAGTCATATCTGAGAAAACATTCCCTGTGATCCCTCATCTGGGATACACAGACCAGTGTTCAGTAAGCCCCCCATTGCTCTCCCCAGTCTGCTACTGTTCTTAATGGGCTCCTCCTTGGAATGTGTGTGTGTTTGTGTGTTAAAAGGAGTTGTGTTTTTTGTAAAATAAAGTTTTTTTTTTTTTTTTTTTGATTTTTTTTTTTTTTTTTTTTTTTTTTTTTTTTTTTTTTTTTTTTTTTTTTTTTTTTTAAAAAAAAGAAAGAAAAAGAAAGTAATGGCAAAGCCCGCAATTTTGCGTCAGCATGGTCTGCCATTCTGAATAGGTATTAATGACAAAAGGTTTATTTATTTAAACTGAAGAAAATGTAAAGCAAGGACTAAGTTTTCTACATGTACTCTAATGAAGGGTTTTCTTTCTGTGTAATTTGCATGTATGAGCTACTCCGAGTCAGATATAAGGGAGAATCAGGCTCATATTTCCTAAAATGTATATCTGAAGTAAACATTCTAAATCAGATTTATTGCATATCTACTCTGCCAATCGCAATGTATTGGTTGGGCCATTCTGCCTCTTACCTCAGGTTAAACATTGAGTGTACTGTTTCCTTGCCTATATTTCACTTGGTTCACATTCTATACTTTAGGTTCACTTTAGCTCTTTCTTTCACCTACAAGGTGTGTACACACACACACACACACACACAATACTCTCAAGCTAGGGAAAAATGTGTCTTCCAGTTCCCACAAATACTTTGCACCTAACTTTATTATAATATTGTTATTTTTCTTTTGCCCTAATAGCTTCTCTGCTGTATAAGTACAGAAACTGTGCCTTGCTCATCAGTATACCTCCAGCCCAGCTCAAGGCAAGTCTCCAGGACACTCTGTTGACTGTTGTTCCAAATGCCTTTGGGGCACTCTGACCCTGGTCATGGAGTTCCTGGGACTTAATAAGCAATCAATGATATTCATAAAGGGAGAAATCATATGCTTTCTGAAAGTTGAGATGCTTGCTCTCATGGAATGTACAAAGTAGGAGAGGAAATCTTAGCAGCAGAAATAACCACAGGTTAGTGTGATACCAGTGTGGTGTGAGTACAGACAGAATTTTACAGGCACACACAGTAAAGTGAAATCTCCTCCAGCCATGATGATGAAAGAAGCTTAGAGAGTAGATGGTCCTAAATGCCCATTCTGTCGCATTGTAATGAACTCTGACAAATAACCATGAGGATGAAACAGATGGCTGTTTTACAGTTGGTAATATTTTAAGGTTGTTAATATTTTCTGAAAATAATATTAAGACAACAAACATGCATCTTACATAAAAATAATCTGATGACAAATATCTTCTTAAAATAGAAGAGACTTCAGAATGTGGCATATAGTTACATCCACACATGCCTTTCTTGTTTCTCCTGTGCATGAAATTTCTTAGTCATAGCACATGAATCTAATCTATATGAATGTTTACCTTACTTGGTGAGTGCACAGAAGTACTCCCTTTTTTCTTTAGCATTGAGTTCCATGAAAAAATAATTCATTTGGTAGTAAAGTTAGAAATGAATTTAGTGTGTTGATTTGAATCATCCCAACAAAAGATGAACGCTTAAACTTAGTATTTTTAAAATCTATACTAGAGGAGAAATAATCACAATTAGTTGCCAAGTAGTATAATATTTTTGTACAAAATACTATTGCAATCTGAAATTATTGCCTCCCTATAGTCTTTTTTTGTTAAATTATCATTTTTATTCTTGACTTATTTAATTCAATTTGCCAAATATTCATTTAGTATCTACCAAGAACAGCGTCAGCTTAGTCTTATTTAAGACAAATATTAAAAGTTACATCATTTTATAAGTAATAGTATTCCTTGCACTCATCTCTTTAACAGAAGTACTCTGCATCAGGTTTAGAAATTCATAGAGATTAAATTTATTCATTTTTTTATTGACAATATTGGAGAGTTTTATTTCACTGATACGAAAGTATTCTTAATATAAATTATTATTCTTTTGACTTTAGCTGTGAATGAAGTAACAGATGATACTCATTTATTCCTTCTTTTCCTCTTTCTTTATTTCATTTATTCTGCAAATATTTACTGTGCATTTAATATATGCTAAGTGTTATGGGAATATGTGATTTGGTGTTTCTTCAGCACTCTTCATTTGGAAAGTTTGAAATAGTGCAATTTATATATAATTCCAGCAAAACATAGTCACATGGAAAACATCTGCCCTAAATAAAATTAAACTTACTTTGGTACCCATCATGAATGTGTTAACTTTGTTCAATAATGCTGACAGAGCTACTTTTATGGAGTTTATTTTCCCATGACTTATGCCCCATATTGCTTAGCTTTACAAATGTATTTAATGCAGCAAACCATTTCACACAGCACTGCCATTTAAGTCCCACAAAATCAATAGTGTAATCTGCATGATTGTGGGACTGTTAGTATTTTCTGTTAAAAAGTGCAAATCATATTTAAAGATATACAAATAATATTCAATTTTTTTCTTGCCTATGGCATCACAAAATTTGGTTTTCAGAGGTTTGTCTAACTCATTTTGTGATGAGATCTAGGTCACATTAGCTCACTCCTCACAAACGTAATGTTCATTGATACCTAGAGATATGTGGTAAGCCTGTTAAGGTTAAAATATGGGCTTTGGGAATAGTGAGACTTAGATTTGAATCCAAGTGCATCACTCATTATGATGCAATGTTCTTAAGCTCTACTAAAATTAGGGGCAAAATAGCATCAATTCATGAGGATTAATGAAAAGAATGACAATGTTATGCTTACTACAGTGCCTACCAGATAAACAGGTCCAGTGGAGAGCCAGCAGTTATTTCATTGTAAAGGTAAAGTAAATCTTAGTTCAGTCTGAAGTAGCCACTGGACAAAGTTTATTGCTGTTCTTGTTCCCATACTAATGTGGCCCATCCAGCTGCTTGTTCTCGAGGTCCAATAACAAGATGCAGACCAACTGGGAAAAAAGGGAGCCTATTTCTGCAACCAACAAGAAGGTTGGACCAACTCAAGACCAACTCAAAGTTACAAGTTTTTCTCTGGTACACATATACATTTAAAGCTCCATGCCTACGTGTGGGAGTGCATGGCGCTGTTTCAGCAGTAGCAAGCAGGAGTGTTTCATTTAATCTCTGCCTAGTCTTTATGGTCTGGAGTCTGGAAAGCTTTCTCTAGAGACTTGGAAAGTTTCTTAATCTTAAGTGGGCCCTGGGACAAAGGTGTATGTGTAAGAATGATTTTGTTATTGGATCAGACATGGGGTGTCCAATCTTTTGGCTTCCCTGGGCCACATTGGAAGAACTGTCTTAGGCCACACATAAAATTTACTAACACTAAAAATAGCTGATGAGCAAAATAAATAAATAAAATAAAATAAAATAAAATAAATTTAAAACCTCATAAAAAGTTTACCAATTTGTGTTGGGTCGTATTCAAAGCCATCCTGGGCGACCTGTGGCCCACAGGCTGTGTGTTGGACAAGCTTGCTTTAGGATCTGAGAAAATCCAGGTGGGATCTTGGTGGGTTTGATCCCATATTCTGACCCTTATACTCAGGCACCAGTTTCTCCAGTTCTTTCATGCTTAACTTACGTATTTGTCATAGTAAAGGGGTAGTTGAAACTGACTGCTCTGGCTGCTAACGGAAACCTGAGCTGCCACATTCTGACGAAGTTACAGCACGGAAGGGTTGATTTAATTTTTTTTTTCCTTGATTCCCAAAACACTAAATGTACCATGTTTTCACTTTACTCTCTACTTACTAATAAAAAACAATGAATATTAGTGTTTAAATATACATCATCAGTTCATTAATGTACAACATTAGTTCATTTAAATTTCAGAATGATCACGATGTTAAGGAGAGGAAAGTATAAAACCTTCTCTAGAAGTAATTTCACTTTGGCGTTGACCAGACAGATGAATAGAAACTTAAGGGCTTTAAAAAAAATTGTTATGATCTGAATTATGGTCCCCCAAATTGATATGTTGAAGTTCTAGTTCTCAGTACCTCCGCATGTGAGTGTGTGTGGAAATAAGGCCTTTAGCAAGGTAATTAAGGTAAAATGAGGTCATAATGGGTGGACTCTAATCTAATATGACTAGTATCCTTATAATAGCAGGAAATTGGGAAATAGGCAACACAGATCAAGGGAGAACCCTGTGAGGGCACAATAAGGCAACTCTCTGCAGGCAAAAGAGAGAGGCCTGGCCGGGTATGGTGGCTCATGCATGTAATCCCAGCACTTTGAGAGGCAAAGGCAAGCGAATCAACTGAGGTCAGGAGTTCGAAACCAGCCTGGCCGCCGTGGTGAAACCCCGTCTCTACAAAAACACAAAAATTAGCAGGGCATGATGGCAGGTGCCTGTAATCCCAACTACTTGGGAGGCTGAGGCAGGAGAATCGCTTGAACCCGGGAGGCGGAGGTTGCAGTAAACCAAGACTATGCTGTTGAACTCCAGCCCAGGCGGCAGAGAGAGACTCCATTCCAACAAAAAAGAAAAAAAAAAAAAAAAAAAAAATAGGGAGATTGAAGTCTCAGAAGAAACCACACTTGCCACCACCTTGGTTTTAGACTTGCAGCCTTCAGATCTCTGAGGAAGTACATTTTGTTGTTTAAGCAATCCCATCACTGTTTTTTTTTTGTTGTTGTTGTTGTTATGGCTGCCCTAACAAACTAATGCAATATTCAAAGGCTGGGACCAGTGAATTATTTTTAGAGGAAAATATGTAAGTTGAATTGGCATTCAGTTATATATAGAATACATCCATTTACTTACTTAAAGGGGAAAAAATGCCTTGTCCAGTCTTTAATGCTAATATATTCTGAGGTTTTAAAAGCATTAAAATCTATACTGATTTTGAAAGTCTCATAGATAAGAAATGAACCCTACAACCTAAATATGGAATTTGGGAACATGAATCTTTCTAACAAATATCTCCTTAAATTATATTTCATTAGCTTCTTATTCCAAAGGAAAGATACTTTCTGAGAGAAAAAGCACACAAACACACAGATTTACTTATATAATCCCATAATTTCCTTCACCATCATCTTAAAACTCCTTTCATACCTGTCTACACCATTCTCAATGAATGTCTTTTTATTTTTCTTGTAGGCAAAAAATAGAGGCATTCAGTAAATTGCCTCACTTCCACTTGCAGATTTAATTGGGTTCATTGGAGTATTGTGATTAAGAATCTAGACTCTAAAATAAGATTCCCTGGATTCAAATTGTGGCTCTGCTTTTGACTATTTGTGTGACCTCTGCAAATTATTAAGCACTACATGTCCCAGTTTCCTCATCTGTGAAGTAGGGGTAATGTTACCTATCACAACACAACAAGTGCATAGAACAATGCCACTCATTCTCCCTCATGTGTGTATGTATATTCAATTAATGTTGGCTTTTCTTTTTTTTTTTTGAGACAGAGTTTTGCTCTTGTTGCCCAGTCTGGAGTGCAATGGCACAATCTTGGCTTACTGTAACCTCCGCCTCCTAGGTTCCAGCAATTCTCCCACCTCAGCCTCCAGAGTAGCTGGGATTACAGGTGCCTGCCACCATGCCCAGCTAGGTTTTTTTTTTTTTTTTTTTTTTTGTATTTTTAGTAGAGACAAGGTTTCACCATGTTGACCAGGCTGATCTCGAACTACTGACCTCAGGTGTTCCACCCACAGTGGCCTCCCAAAGTGCTGGGATTACAGGTGTGAACCACTGTGACTGGCCTAATGTTAGCTGTTACCTTTGTGTATACCCATTTCATCTAGTTCCATTTTTTAATTGTTGAGAAAGGGTCCTTTCAAATCTAAACCTTACTCCTGTGTTGTTGAAACCATTGTGTATGTATTTTTATTCTCTCTCTCTGGTCAGTAAGCCTCCTCCTAAAGCTACAAAAATGATCATTTCTCCTCCATACTAAAAAAATAAAACTATAAACAAATTTATCTCTTTTGGGGATCCCATTGTCCTCTCCACCTTTCCTATTGCTGCCAAGGTTCAACAAGTAATCTATACCCACTGACTCTTTTCCCTCTTTAAATAACTGCAGTCTTTCACAAACTCCCTCATTGCTCTGATAACAGATTCAGATGACTCTGTGGTTGACAAAGACAATGACCTCATTTCTGTTGAAATTGTTGACTACTCTCTACTTCTGAAAACACATTTCTCCTTGCAATCCTCTGACACAGTTTCATCCTGGTTCTCCTCCTGGTTCTCAGACTACACTTGTATAAATGTCATTGTTAATCTCTATTAGCAACTAGCTTTTCTTCCCTAAGAAGTGACAGCATTGTATGACTGTTTTCTATTAACCAAAAACAAATTGCAATGATTGTTCATTTGTTTTTGGCACATTGATATTTTGAGATGAAAAACATGTTTTGGAAAAACTAGAGAGTTAAAATGTTTGCTGTATCTCTATTGTTTATGATAGTATTTGATATATAATAATTGCATAATACATATTTGTACATTATTTGATTTATTTTTGTCCTGTGACCTTTCACATCTTAAAATCTTTATAAACAAAAAGAAATGTCCTAGAATACAAGGGAGTAAGTCATTTATTGATAGATATCTGGAACCATAAGTTAAATAAACAGAAATCTGTCTATACTTTTTAAACAGGATTCGCTAAAATCATTTTTAAGAATCCAAATCTCATCTACCTAAGACTAAATTTCTCCTCCTGTTCTTACTCTGAAATGGCAGTGTCTATTTAAATTCAAAAAGTCAAATTTTTAATGAAAGCAGCAAACTTATTTTGTGACGAGAAGTTATCAAAATGCTTACCTTTATGATTACATGCCTTGAAGTCTTATGGGATAATCTGTTGGAAGGCAATAAACAATAATTAATGGGGTGATTTTAAAAAAAGTATTCTAAAGCATTGGCTTTAAATTTATGAATCAATAGTCAGATTTTAACAGCAGGATTATCCAAAAAAATATCTCTTATTTTTAAAGCATGTGGTTTTGAAACCTATGAATTGAAGGTATTTTTCCTATATGAATAAGAGAAATATGTATTGTTATCTTTTTTTATTCTACCCAGGGCATATTTATTATATAATTACATGCTGTAGGAAGCAAATTGTACTCCTACACTTTTATCTGACATAAATTAGCTAGGTCAAGAAAATTTTTTATACTTGTGAACTCTGGAATAACTCCTATGCAGGAATGTTCCAATAACATGGGCTATTGTTTATGTGAAAATAAGTCCTTAGTTTTGTATTAATTCTAAATTTCCTCATGACATTTTTCACAGCTTGACATAAAAATATGATCAACTTCTCTGTATTTTTTTTTTCTTACATCAATACTGCTAACTTGTGTCAGAGTCACTGAGAAATTAAGGTAGCAATCGATAATGAGAGCAGAATACAGCCTCATGTTTACCTAATTTTAAGTAACATTTTAAGGCAATTACAATATATGTACATATATATGTGTATACACACACACACACACATACACACATCTATTTATCTTTCTGTCTATATTATTTTATAGACACAAAGTCTTGCTCTGTTGCCCAGGCTGGAGTACAGAGGCACAATCATAGTGCACTATGGCCTCAAACTCCTGGGCTAAAGCAATTCTTTTTCCTCAGCTTCTTGAGTAGCTGGAACTGCAGGAGCACCACCACAACCAGCTATGTTTTTTGTTTTTTGGTTTTTTTTTAATTTTTGTAGAGGCAAAATCTGACTATGTTGCCCATACTAAAATATTTTCTTAAAATATGTGATAATTAAAGACTATTTGGTTACTTTCAGCACGTTAAGAATAGTATGAAATAAATATTCAATTTGAAATTATATAACTTAATCAAATGTACTTTTTAGAGGCAATGCTTATTTTTAATTTTTAGTCACATTTTAGTTGAATTATTCACTTACTCTTTTTGGCATAAGTTAACATAAAATGCATGTTTGGCAAATGAGTTCAACTTTATTTATTAGCACTCTACCATTACTATTAACTCTGTCTACATGTGCTGGTCAGTTTTATTTGTCAACCTGACTAGGCTTTAGTCAGTTCTTCAATAAAACACTAACCTAAACAGTGTTGCAAAGGTATTTATAGATATGATCAAGTCTACAGTCAGGTGATTTTAAATAAGGGAAATTGTCTTGGATTAGATAATCTGGATGCGCTAAATGATATTACAAGTTTCCTATAACAAGGAGACACATAAGTCAAAAGGCAACAAGAAAAGGTGATATGATGATAAAAGCAGAGATTAGAACAAAGTGGCCACAAGCCAAATAATACCATCAGCCTCTAGAAGCTGTAAGACAAAGAGCAGATTCTCTCCCAGAGTCTCTAGAAGGAAGTAGCTCTGGTGACATCTTGAATGTGAGACTGAACCTTTTGAACTGTGAGATGATTTGTGTTATATAAAACCACTAAGTAATTTCTTACAAAATTCCAAGAAACAAATAGGAGTTTTGTATCCTGGAAGTGAGGTGCTGCTGTAACAAATGTCTATGAAAAGAGTCAAACTATTCAAAATACTTAAAGAGGTTTGTCCTGAGGCAAACATGAGTGACCATGGTCAGAGGCACAATCTCAGGAGGCCCTGAGAACATGTGCCCAAGATGGTTGGGTTACAGTGTGGTTTTATACATTTTAAGGAGGCATAAAATATCAGTCAATACATGTGAGACATACATTGGTTCAGATGGGAAAGACAAGACAACTCAAACAGGGGAGTCCTAGGTCATAGGTGGATTCAAAGAATTTCTGATTGGCAATTTGTTGAAAGAGTTCAATTATTATCTAATGATCTAGACTCAATAGAAAGGAGTTTCTGGGTTAAGAAAAGGGGTTGTGTAGACCAAGGTTCTTGTTATGTAGATGGAGTCTCGTAGATAGTCACCCTTAGAGATAATAGATAGCAATTATGTCCTATTTAGACCTTTAAAAGGTATTTGACTCTCAGTAAATGTCTTTGAGATTAAGAGGGCCTGAACTGAGAAAGAGCTAGTTATATTATTAGAGGTTTGCAGGGCCATTCCAAAATATTTCAAAGACATATATTTCAGGTAATGGTTCATGCCTGTAATCTCAGCATTTTGGGAAACCAAGGTGGGTGGATCACCTGAGGGTAGGAGTTTGAGACTAACATGGTGAAACCCCATCTCTACTAAAAATACAAAAAAGTAACCAGGTGTGGTGATGGGCGCCTGTAATCCCAGCTTCTCAGGTGGCTGAGGCAGGAGAATTGCTTGAACCCAGGAGGCGGAGGTTGCAGTGAGCCAAAGTTGCCCCATTGCACGCCAGCCTGGGCCACAAAGTGAGACTGTCTCAAAAAAAAAAAAAAAAGAAAAAAAAAAAGAAACATATTTCGGGGTAATATATGTTGCAGGTTGGAGTTGGTATCTTATTGCTTCAAAGAGTCTTTCTGTCAGTCTTAGGATCATTGTTTTAATGTTAATGCTGGGCAATTATGTCTAAAGTCCAAAATGAGGTAAGTATGGACCCTCCCTTTCTGTCAGGGCCTGAACTAGTTTTTGAGTTTTCTTTGGAATCCCCTTGACTGAGATGGGGTTCCATTCAGTTGGTTGGGGGCTTAGAAGCTTATTTTTTATTTGCACAAATACCTAAAAATCTGTAAATGACTTTCAAATTGAGTACTGGGTAGAGGCTGGAAGAACTTTTAGGACAATAATAGAAAAAGCCTGGATTGCCCTGAATAGACTGTTCATAGATATAGATGTTAAAATTCTTCTAATGGGAACTCAGAAGTAAAGAGCATGGTAGAAAAAATTATATTATCTCAGAGAATACTTAAATCATCATAAATAAACTGTTAGAAATGTGGACATGAAGAATATCGCTGATGAGGGCTCAGAGAGAAATGAATAATATGTTATTGAAAACTAGAAAAAAGGAGATTAAGCACATTAAGATACTATGAAATAAATATAATTAAATTTGAAATAATATAACTTAATCAAATGTACTTTATAGAGGCAATGTTTGTAATACTTAAATTGATTTCTGCCATTATATATAGAGCAGGAGTTGTAAGCAATGAACTTTGATATTTAACTTTGGACATTTCCAAGCAAGATGTTGATGTGTTCTGGTTTCCTTCTTTCTGCTTATAATAACTATTAAGCAAAAAAGAACCAGGACTTGATTATTTGGGAAATTCTCAATCTATCCAGATTGCAAATGACACTAAAATTAGAAGATTCACTGTTAGGAAAGTGAATGGTTGGACAACTTTTTGTTAGTGCCTCAGAAGAAAGAAAAGCTAAAACTGTTCATTTACATAGAGAGCTCTTTGAAGTGATAATGTGACTCGTGGATACTTTCTTCCATTTCAGCAGAAGCTAAAAAATAAGGATGGGATTATCTTGGAAATACCTATGTAGGAGCCTCTTGTTTAATGGTGCAAATTCCCCTGGCAAACAAGAAGACCCACAAGATTTTTGAGAATATTATAACAGAAGAAACATTGCCAGTTTGGACTGTAAGAGAAAGAGAGAGAAGGAAATAAAAGAAGGCTGTAAGACTCCCAAATTTCTATAGGCAAGAAACGGGTTGGTAATACTATTTATCTGCAAACCCATGAAAAGGGAAGAATAATTCAGAGGGAAGAGTGAAAGGTAGAGAAGGCAGAGATTTGAGCCACAGAAAAATTTTCCCAAGTTTTAACAATAAGTGGAGTTTACTCTGCTGGATTTCAAAATTGCTTGAAACTGGTGACTTGTTTTTTCTTTTCTTTTCTTTTCTTTCTGTCTTTTTTTTTTTTTTTTTTTTTTTTTTTTTAGATGGAGTCTTGTTTTGTCACCCAGGCTGGAGTAGTGCAATGACGCGATTTCTGCTCACTGCAACCTCTGCCTCCTGGGTTCAAGCAATTCTCCTGCCTCAACCTCCTGAGTAGCTGGGATTACAGATGCGCACCACCACTCCTGGCTAAGTTTTGTATTTTTAGTAGAGACGGGATTTCACCATGTTAGTCAGGCTGGTCTCAACTACTGACCTTGTGACCCAACCGCCTTGGCCTCCCAAAGTGCTGGAATTATAGGCATGAGCCACTGAGCCCAGCCTGGTGACTCATTTTCTCCATTTTCTCCATTTTTGAACATAAATGTCTATAACTAGCATTCTATACTTGTCCCACATTTATTTTGGGAACAGATGACTTATTTTCTAGTTTTACAGGTCCACAGATGGACAGGAATTTTGGATCAGGATAGATCATGCCCAGAATTTTAAACATAGCTGATTTAGATGATGAAATTACAGATTTTTGAGTTTATGAGATTAGAAGAGATTTTGGACTTGAGTTGATGCTATTCATGATTTGAGACTTTTGAGGACCTTGATATGGAATACACTTCATTTGCACGCTGAGCTGATATAAATCTTTGAAAACCAGGGACAACTGCATTAGGCCAAATGATGTCTCACAAAAGATACCCAGGTCCTATCACTGGAACCTGTGAATTTTTTACCTTACATGATGAAAGGGACTTTCCTACTGTGATTAAGTTAAGGATATTGAGATGGAAAAAATATCCTAGATTATTTGAATGGGCCCAGTATAATCACAGAGTCCTTATAAGATTGAGGCAGAAACATTAGAGATAGAGAGAAAAAATGTTAAGGATGAAAACAGATGTACGAGTAATACATCTGAAGGTGGAGAAAGAGGTCAAGGAATGTGCATGTTCCCTAGAAACTGGAAAAGATAAGAAAACAGATTTTTTTTTTTTTTTAAATGAGCCCTCAAAAGAAATACGGACCTGCAAATACCTTAGTTCTAGCCCAATGATATAGATTGTAGACTTCTGACCTTTATAATTGTAAAATAATAAATTTATATTCTTTTAAGCCACCAAAGGGGTGGTAATTTGTTATAACTGCAATAAGAAATGAATCCACCAATTTATATATATTTAAAATGTTTGTAATTCTAACATACTTTTATTAAAAATGGCGGGCCTGCCCTATATCCTTTTATCGTAGGCACCTGCTTTAAAGTGTTTTACTGATTTCTTTGTTTACTTTAGTATCTAAATAACGTGGCTACATTTTCAGTTCCTGAATCTTTAGCCTTAGGCATTATGTATTGACCTCATGCGTTATTTATTGACTTCCTACCCCCATTTGCAATCCCCTTCTTATCCTAATATGTCATAATTTTATCAAGACACATATTCTGCACAAAAGTAATATTGGAATATTTATTCAACATATTCTAGGGATTCTCTTTGCCTGGATTTGTACTGAATTACTCTTATATATATATTTTTTGTATATGAAGTCTTATTTTTTAAAAAGATTAACTGTAACTCTGGTTCCTCAGTTCAGAGAACCTCTATTTTACCCTTCAGGGAATAAATATCCAATCTTCTATATACAGGACCCTCTGCAGGGTCTAGCCTTCTAAAGTATAAAGAGGGTCTGGGGATCTTACTACCTCCTGAATAGATCTTCCACCAATCCTTCTAGTTTCAGCACTTACGTTATCTCTATTTCTACAAGTATCCATTACTTGCAAATTTATTAGGTTTGGGAAATGAACTTTCTTCGCCTTTATCTTACCATTTTGAGCTATGGAGGCTGTTAAATCACTTGACCACTTTTCTTCCTACCTTTTTTTGTCAATATATATACATATATATTTTTTCTAATTTTCTTTGTGCTTTGGGTTCATGACTTTACACAAAAGTTATTTTAATGTAACTTTAGTAAAATTTTAGTTAGGTTTCAGGAAGCAACGCATATAAATGCATGCATTAATTTTAAGTCCCTTTGGATACATTTAACATAAATTGGATGCTTACTGTCTTCTTGTTTCTATGTTGTACATTCTTACATTTAAACATCTACCAGTGTCAGGTGATATCGTTAACTTCCATTAGGAAACATTCTTACAGAGGTTTGCCAAAGTGTGTGCTACTTCTCAAGTTTTGAGCCCAGACCCAAATTTAGAGAAAATATTTTAACATTAAGTATACTTTATTTTACTTAAAAGACTAATTTTTGTTAAGGTATTGTAATGTCTCTACAAGATTCAATGCAGGAAAAATATTTATTTTAATTTTGTGATTGTTAAATATCTAATTTATGAAAACTATAGTAATATGAATTAATATGTGTGTGATTATCACTATGTGAGTGAACTATTTTATAAGACATGGACAATGAAACAATCTAAACAATTTTTAGTACAAAAATTCCTTAATCTTTAAACTCCAGTTCCTAAACTTATTTTATTATAATGTTACAACCAATAATAAAGAATTAAAAGGAATCCCATAGTAGACTGGCAAAAATCAATTTATTTTGTATTGGTTTTACTGACAAAAGCTTGTTAGTAAAAGTAACAGTTATATGCTCCTTTGTTTCTAGCATATCTAGCACTTGATAAAGACTTCATGATTAGTTACAGAATGTTAATTGAAAAATAATAATTAAATCCTAGAATGTGATTAGTTTCCTTTGCACCTTCTGTTTAATTTCCTCTTCCATGGATATTTCTGTTTCTTTCCCTTTTTAAAACTCTTCTAGTTTATCATTACTTATTCCCAGAGCTTTTACAAAGTCTTCCTAAAGAATCTTCCCTCCACTTACTATTAACCCATCCTAATATGGCTGTGTGACTTGTAGATCTGTCGACCCAATAAAGAATCAAGTTGTTGGATTCTTAACATGATATACTACTGTGTGTAGAAAATAACACTTTTTGGGTTGTAAAAATATTGTCTTTATTGTCTCATCAATTTTTTTATATCCCTATACGAGCCAAATAACAGGTATTAATATTTACTAATAAAGAAACAAATGTTGGGAAATTAAATTCCCACTACCATATCCATGGCTTATAAATGACAAAGCAAGCACCTGAGTGCAGATACCCTGATACCCAGTTCTCTTCTCTAAATGATACAGTGAAATAACATTCCTATTTCAGACTCTTGGAAAACCTGTGCCTAAAACCTTCAGCCAAGGAAATCTCTTCATCTGTCATTTAAAGCTGTTCACAACAGTCTTCTACTCCAATTTCTCATCCTTTCATTATCCCATTGGTTTTACATAAATACCTTTAATATACAATTTTTAGTCCTGTATTTTAAATTTTTTTCTTATGAGAGAAATTATCTGGAAAATTTATCGTTTTAATTTTTCCTTGTGTAAGTGCTGATCAGTTTCACAGACCCCTCTGTGGCGTTCTCTATTTGCCTTTTTTTTTTTTTTTTTTTTTTTTTTTTTTTTGGTCTTTTTTTGTTTTCCCCGCTGGAGTGCAGCGGCCGGATCTCAGCTCACTGCAAGCTCCGCCTCCCGGATTCACGCCATTCTCTTGCCTCAGCCTCCCGAGTAGCTGGGACTACAGGCGCCCGCCACCTCGCCCAGCTAGTTTTGTTTGTTTGTTTGTTTGTTTGTTTGTTTGTTTTGTAGTTTTAGTAGAGACGGGGTTTCACTGTGTTTGCCAGGATGGTCTCTATCTCCTGACCTCGTGATCCACCCGTCTCGGCCTCCCAAAGTGCTGGGATTACAGGCTTGAGCCACCGCGCCCGGCCTGAACTTTATTTCTAAAACATATAGTGGCCAGATAAACATTTTATAGCAAGCATAGAGACATATCAGAAATTCTGACATAGGTTTATAACCAATTTGGATGAATATATAGAGAAAATTTATGTTTATTTTCATTTGTGGAATACATTTTGAAGGAGACTATTTATATGAACAATAGCAAATCCAGAAGACCAGTTTACACTTGTAAAATTGTTTAAAATTGGTGTAGATTATGACCCTCTAAGCTGCATATCATCTAATTACAACCAATGTGAGAAATGTGAGACATATTACAAAAACAAACTTGTAGTAAGTCTCCATTATTACATGTATTATGATATTTTCACTTAAATTCAGATACCATTTCAAAAAAATGACAGAAATAATACATAATAAATATGTATGTATGTTTGACCCTAAATATCCTAATATTCTAAGCCACAAGAAATCTGATTTTAATTTTCCGTTTTCATGTGTATTGTTTAAGTCATTAAACACCTTTTGAGTTTCTACTGGTTACGAAACACTACTTCCTAATAAAGGAGACCCCAAAAGAACACAGTATGATTTGTGACTTCAGGAACTTTTGCTATTACAAAGTAGAAGAGAATTAGCCAAGTTCATAAATAACTATAAAATAAGGCAGAATATTATTAATGTCTTATAGAGAAACAAAACATATATTCTGAGAGAATGGAGAAATCACTTTTAGCTCTGAGAGTCAGGCAAAGAGAAAAGATTAGAGCTGAATTGTATGTGCTAAAGAGAATATAAAGATCTGTGTAACTAGGAAAAGTGTTACGTACTGGAGGGAAGAGGGAACACATGGATTTTGAAAGATATTCAAACAAAGGTCATGAAGTGTTCAAATGTTTCCAGTTGACCAAGGATACTATAGTCTGTACAGCAGAAAAAATTATTTGAAGAAGCAACAGAATTTTAAAAATAAATCTAACAATACTATCCAAAGTGTATGGGAAGAGAGTAAACATTACTAGCAGTCTTTCTAGCTTGGAGCCTTAGCAAACCTAGGTGTGCACTCATTTATCAACTACTCTTTAGGTCAACATTTGTTTTTTATCAAGGTAAATGAAACTTAAATGGTTCAACTCTATTGCCTGATGTCTCAGGGTGGTATCGAGGCCAAGGTTATCATAGCTAAAAACCTGAATATATGGACCTTTTCTAGTTTGTAACTAAGTGGATTCTCTGCACTGCATTTTTCATGCATTTATTCAATATTTCTTTCTTTTCTGCTCTGTCCCAGGCGTGGAGGTAACAATGAGGACAATGACATTGTTCTTTCTCTCATCAAGCAGCAAGCAGATGTTATGTAGGGTCACAGCATGCCAATGCATCTAATTTTCTGAAAATTTTTTCCTAACTCCTTATTTTAAACACACTAGTTACCTCAGAAGCCAAATTTCTGCTGAGAATATGATAATATATATGTTCTGTCCTGTGCATCTGAGCAAGACACTTTTAAAATATGTTATGCCTTAATGCAAGGGAAAAAGTTGGAAGTTTAGTTCTTTAGGGAGAATGTGTGCTAGCTTTATTTGAGACTTCATTCCTAACACAGTATAATTCTCTGATGGCAGAACAGGAAGTTTCTTTCTGGTATTTTCACTTATGCATCTCAAAACCAACTTTTTTTTCCCATATACTTATAAGGTAACTTGCAGATTGACAAATACATTCAACTTTTTAGGAAACATTTTTCAAGTAGTCTTCATTTTAAAGCCAAGATTTTGAAATAAAATGTGCTATGATTTGTTTTTTAAAAGTAACCCTTGGAAATGTTAGTTTCTTTATTACATCAGAATGCTTAACTGAATTTTACAATTTCTGAGCATGAGATTGGCATACAAATATCTTTCTTATCATCTTTTTATTCAAGTAATAACAAAGATCATAATGAATCATTAATCCTGTGCCAAGTGACATTCTCACTTGTCTGTTTGAATGGATTGCTTACTCTTTGGCTTATAAGTGAACTACATAAGACAGAGGAGTTTCAGTACTGGTTATTAAAATTTTCTTCACAATCATCTCTTCAAAAGTCGAGACTCCTCATGCCCTCCCCCAACATTTTGGGAGGCAATTTATTTGTGGTGTGTGTGTGTGTGTGTGTGTGTGTGTATAATAAATGGATCATATTAAAAAATGTTGCCTCTAATCCCAGCACTTTGGGAGTATGAGGTGGGTGGATCACGAGGGCAGGAGTTCAAGCAAGATGAGCCTGGCCAAGATGGTGAAGCCCCGCCTCTACTAAAAATACAAAAACTTAGCCGGTTGCAGTGGCAGACCCCTGTAGTCCCAGCTACTGGGGAGGCTGAGGCAGGAGAATCGCTTGAACTCGGAGGGCAGAGGTTGCAGTGAGATGGAGTGAGACTCCATCTCAGGAAAAAAAAAAAAAAAAAATTATTCCACTGAAGTGATATTTTGGAATGTATAAGGTTGAGAATGAGTATATAAAGTGGGAATCTCTAAGACTTAAGGAAAAAAATATCTTTAAAATTTAGATTAGCAGTAAGGATGATAGTCATGTTTTCTGGTAGATTATCCAGAATTTTTTTTTTTAATTATTCTTAAAGAACTTAAGAAGTTCCATAAGAACAACAACACTTTATGAAAATCTAGTATGCGTTTCAGGATCCTGTTGTCCACATGACATACACAATTTTCTTGCTTAACATGGAATATGCCATCATGTAAATTCAACTTACATGTAAGTTGTTTTCTCAAGTATGGCCATATGTGGCCTTGAAATTGAAATATATTTTCATTTAGATCCCCAAAGACTCTTTAATAATGAACACATTTCCAGTGTGCTGGTTAAAGAAAATGGGCACAAGTGGCCATTGAAATAGGCTATAGAAATAGGGGAAAATAATTAAGACTTATATTTAGGAACATATTTAATTATTTATCAGAAGATTGGCTTGGTGGAATAACAGCATTGTAAAGTTACAAATATTATGGTTGCTGGTTTATTTTCATAGAATCTATGTTGTAGAAAAATTCTGGACCAAGTATAAATTTGAATCTGCTTTGCAATGTGAACTCTAAAACTATTTTTCTTTGAAATAGAGTTCCTCCTGAAATGATTAAATATGAATGAATTTTTCAGTTACCATATTTTTATGCCACTTTAGATTTCAAAGGAGAAGAAAATATTTGACAACTTAGTCTAAATTTCTATGAATAAAAATAATGTCCAAATGAAACATTTGCATTTTGACATTGTGCAATTATGTCATAGCATGACCTTCCTTGGAATAATACATATAAACAAACTTTCTTGCTATTCTCATTAGTACAATAGTAGTAGAAATGATTAATCAGGTCTTGATTCTAAAGTGCTTTAATCTCTAAAGGTAAGACACAAATTACTGATTCCTATCAAATAGCCTTAATTTGGTTGTTTAAATCTGGAAGTGATTATTTTTTATCTGAAAGTGATTATTTTTAACTCTGAAAGTGATTTTAAGATGACTAATACTCTTTAAAGTTTGCATTTTCTCTGTGGCAATTATAGTGAAATGAAACAATATATTGTTGCGTTTTATTGTTTCAGAGAGATTAATCTTTTTAAAGAAAGGGCATTTCAGATATCAGAATTTTTTAAATAATGTTTTTCTGCTTGTTTAAAGCCACTGCACAGTCATGTGACCTTGGATTATCAGGGAAAGATGTCGCAAAGCACTTAAGAATATTGGATATAATTATTTTATAATATATTTCTAAATTAAGCATAGAGATGAACAAAAATAGTATGTTATTGGACAAACTATGGATTCATTAGTCTATTTCTCAAAAGTGTCTGTTTATATTATGATGAAATATTTTCTATTTTGATAGGGGTCTAAAATTAGAGCACCAGTTTTAGTGTCGTGCATTTTTAAGTGCCATCAGAATGATACTAAACTTTTTAAAAGATGTTTTCCTATTTTTAAAAAGGAATTATTTTCCCTTGATTTCTTTGCTTCGTTATTTTCATTTTTTCCTTGTCTTTTTGGGAGGGTGTATTTGGAGAGAATAATTGAACAAGCAAATTCCTAGATGACAATATGTCTTCAATTTATGACTATTTTCTTCAAGATAGATAGAAGGGAGATCTCATTGTATTGCATTTTGCTTTATTACTCTGTGCAGATGTTGTGCTTTTTGCATCTCGAAGGTTCATGGCAATCGTGCATTGAGCAAGTCTGTTGACACTATTTTTCCAACAGCATGTGCTCATGTTGTGTACCTTTTTCACATTTTGATAATTCTTGCAATATTTCAGGCTTTTTTCTTATTATTATATCTGTTACAGTAATCTGTGATCAGTGATTTTTGATCTTACTGTTGTAATCGTTTTGGGGCACCACAAACTACGCTCAAGAGAGTGAACTTAATTTCTTGTCGTCAAAATGAGCAGTCAGAAATATTGTGTGTGTTCTTACTGCTCCACCAGCCAGTCCTTCCCTGTCTCTTTCCCTGTCTTCAGGCCTCTTTATTCCCTGAGGCACAACAATATTGAAATCAGTCCAATTAATAACCTACAGCAGTCTCTAAGTGTTCAAGTAAAAAAAAAAAAAAAAAAAAAAAAAAAGAGTCACATGTCCCTAATCTGAAATCAAAAGCTAGAAATGATTAAGCTTAGTGAGTAAAGCATGTTGAAATGCAATAAAAGCCAGAATTCAGGCCCCTTGTGCCAGTTAGCCAAGTTGCGAACTTGAAAGAAGGTTCTTGAAGACAATTGAAAGTGTTCCTTCAAAGAACACACGATATGGAGAAAGTTTTAGTGGTCAGGAGAGAAGATCAAACCAGCCATGACCTTCCCATAAACTAAAACCTAATCCAGAGCAAGGTCCTAACTCTCTTTAATTCTGTGACGTCCAAGAGAAAGGAGGAAGTTGCAAAGGATAAGTTTGAGCTAGCAGAAGCTGGCTCATGAGGTTTAAGAACAGAAGACATCTCCATACAGTAAAAGTGTAAGGTGAAGAAGCAAGTGCTGACATAGAAGCTGCAGTAAGTTTTCCAGAAGGTCTAAGCTAAGATAATTGATTTAGGTGGCTACAATAAACAACAATTATTATTATTTATTTTTATATTGATTTATTTATTTTTTGAGACAGAGTCTCGCTCTGTTGCCCTGGCTGGGGTGCAGTGGCACGATCTTGGCTTACTGCAAGCTCCACCTCCCGGGTTCACACCATTCTCCTGCCTTAGCCTCCCGAGTAGCTGGGACTACAGGTGCCCGCCACCACGCCTGGCTAATTTTTTTTTTTTTTTTTTTTTTTTGTATTTTTGTATTTTTGGTAGAGACGGGGTTTCACCGTGTTAGCCAGAATTGTCTGGATCTCCTGACCTCATGATTCGCCCACCTCGGCCTCCCGAAGTGCTGGTATTACAGGCCTGAGCCACTGCACCTGGCCAAAAAATTTTAATGTAGGCAAAACAGCTTTATATTGGAAGAAGATACTATCTGAGACTTTCAAAGCTACAGAGGAAAAATGAGTGCCTGGCTTCAAAGCTTCAAATGATAAGTTGGCTCTATTGTTAGGGGCTATGCAGCTAGTGATTTTAAGATGATTAATACTCTTTCACCATTCAGAAAATCCTAAGGCCCTTAAGAATTATATTAAATATACTCTGCCTTTTATAAATGGAACAACACATGCTCGATAACAGCACATCTGTTTATAGCAGGGTTTACTGAATATTCTAAGCCCACTGTTAAGACTTCTGCTCAGAAAAAAAATTCCTTTCAAAATATTACTGCTCATTGACAATACACTTGGTCACCCAAGAGTCCTAATAGGGATTTATAAGGAGATAAATGTTGTTTTCATGCCTCCTACCACAACATCCATTCTGTAGCCTGTGGATCATGACATAATTTTGATTTTTAAGTCTTGTTATTTAAAAAACACATTTCATAAGGCTATAGCTGCCATGGATAGTGAGTCCTCTGATGAATCTGGGCAAATTAAATACTAACTTTGTAGAAAGGATGCACCATTTGAGATGCCATTAAGAACATTTGTAATCCAAAGGAGGAGGTACAAATATCAACATTAATAGGAGTTTGGAAGAAGTTGATTACAACACTCATGGATGACTTTGAGGGGTTCAATACTTAAATAGAGGAGGTAAGTGAAGATGCAGTAGGAAGACCAGGATAACTCAAATTAGAAGTGAAACCTGAAGATGTGACACTGAATTGCTACAATCTCATAGTAAAACTTTAATGAATGAGGAGGTGCTTCTTGTGGATGAGCAATGAAAGGTGTTTTTGGAGATGGAATCTGCTCCTGGTGAAGATGCTGTGAACATTGTTGAAATGATGACAAAGGATTTAGAATATTATGTAAATTTAATTGATAAAACAATTACAGGATTGGAAAAGACTGACTCCGATTTTGAAAGAAGTTGTACTGCGGCTAAAATGCTGTCAAACAACATCGCATGCTGCAGAGAAGTCTTTCATGGAAAGAAGAGCTAACCAATGTGACAATCATTATTGTTATCTTATTACAAGGAACTGCCACAACCACTCCAGCCTTCAGCAACCACAGCCTCAAACAGTCACCAGTGATCAACACTGAGGCAATACCCTCTACCAATAACAAGATTGTAATTCGCTGAAGGCTCAGATGATCATTAGCCTATTTTTGCAATAAGGTATTTTTTTTATTAAGGCGTGTACATCATTTTTTAGACATAATGCTATTGCACACTTAATAGACTATAGAATAGTGTAAACATAACTTGTTTGTTTGTTTGTTTGTTTTTGAGACAAAGTCTTGCTCTGCCGCCCAGGCTGGAGTGCAATGGCTCAATCTTGGCTCACTTGCAACCTCTGCCTCCCCAGTTTAAACGATTATCGTGCCTCAGCCTCTCGAGTAGCTGGGATTACAGGTGCCTGCCACTATGTCTGACTAATTTTTGTATTTTTAATAGAGACAGGGTTTCACCATGTTGGCCAGGCTTGTCTCGAACTCCTGACCTCAGGTGATCTGCCTGCTTTGGCCTCCAAAAGTGCTGGGATTATAGGCATGAGTCGCCACGCCTGGTCAAACTCTTATATGTACTGGAAAACCAGATATTTGTGTGTCTCATTTTATAGAGGTGGTCTGGGACAAGCTGTAATATTTCCCAGGTATGCCTGTATTCAGTTTTGAGTATTTTGGGAAACTTTTACATTTCTCATTGTAGATGGTTGGCAAAACAAGAAAATCTTACCAAAATATCAAACTTATTCACTGTTTTTCAGACATGGTGATTGATTTTTACTCCAGAAGAATTATCATGTTACTCATAGCCCATTTATTTAAGGGGCGTACTGCATGATACCTCTGTTTATATCAGACGTGTGGATCTTGGCATGATTCACTGGCATATTGTAGTTTTTCTGTATGCCACGATGGTGAATACTGGATGATGATGATGACCAGCATATTTCCAACATGGTGTGTTTCTTACAGTCTGTAACTTACCCCAAACTGTCTTTTTAGTATCTTAGTAGGAATTTTGGGGGCATTTTAATGAATTTCAGAATGTCAAATACCAAAACCACAAATTAGCCGTTGGTTGATGACTTATAGATATTTTTATATATAGCATGCCATTTAACATATCATTGAGTTGAAATTATTGTATGCTGTTCAATCATGTTCTGAAGGCTACATGTTGTTTTACTTAAAAGCATTTTTTATAAAGTTAGTGCACTTTCTTAACTGTAGCCCTTTACATATTTGGAAATTATACACATTTTCTCTAATAGATTATTATTAAAAGTTACTACCCTACAACTTTTCTGTTATCAGTACTTTTGCAATCTAAAGCATTTGCAGCTGCCTCACTAAAATGATTACCATTGGCAATTTCCCCTTTATATGTGTAAAAAAATTTAAATTTCTGTCAGCAGGAATGAAGTTACCTTTGAGAATTGGTATTTTAGACCTAAGGCAATGTTTCTTGAATTTTACTTGAAAACAGATACTCACTGCCAAGATAAAAATGGTTTGCCATAGGGAATATTGTGCAGTTTTCAGAGTCATTCTTACTTAATTCTTTCTATTTGTGCAAGGAATTATATCCATTTCAATGAAAATGGCATTCTTTTGCTGCTGAGATTATATTTTCAGTAACATCAAAAGGAAACAAGTAAATTCCAGGCCTTTTCACCATATCACAAATTAGTCCTTTGTTCTGTATCATTTAAAAATTTTTCATCTTTATCTAATTCAGTTTGGTGTTTGTGTAATTTAATTGCTTTACTTCTTTTTCTATCATTTTAAATTCCCTTGTATTATTACCCTCTTCCATCCAAAGGGAGCCCGTGTTAATACCAGCTATGTATTCTTAAGTGCTTTTTCCTCAATGTTTGTAATTATAAGATATATTATATAGACACCTATGTTTATATACCTACGCAAATAAAAACTGTGGATTATTTTGTCCTCCATTTTACAATCTCTAATTTTCTCACTCAAGAAATATCTCATTCAAATGTAATCAAGTGAACTGGCATTTTTCCTTTTAATAGTTGATATATATAGAGAGAGATGATAGATAGATAGATAGATAGATAGATAGATAGATAGGGGATGTACCATGTTTTATTAATTCCCTTGTTGATTACAAATTACCTTTCTTCTAGTTTTTTTCTACTCTAAGTTATACTATTCTAAATATTCCCATATGATTACTTTATTCTTGTTCGTTAGAGTTACTTCCAAGCTTTTAACATAATATTTGGGTTTAAATGATAAAAGAGAGAATTCAGGTAATTATTCAGATTACTTATGTAAACTGTTTCAATTAGGTAAATTGTTTAGTGCTTATTTCTCATATTTTTTTAATGCTATACAACTTAGAATATTAAACCTTTTTGTGTGTATCACAATGTGGAACAGAGATATATTTAGTGTGTATCATATGAAATATGGCATGATTTTGAAATAAAGACAACAAACTTATTTCAAACCTAAAACTTTAGTAAGTATTGAGTAATTACCAGAGGGCAATTAGTTCAAAACTATCTACATTGCTCACTCATGGGATTTAATCCAGTGGACAATTTTGTTGTTGTTTTGAGACTGGATCTTGCTCTGTTGCTCAGGCTGGAGTGCAATGGTGCAGTCACAGCTCACTGCAGCCTTAACTGCCCAGGCTCAAGTTATTCTTCCATCTCAACCACCGGAGTAGCTGGGACTATAGGTGCGTGCCACCACACTGTGTTTTGTTTTGTTTTGTTTTGTTTTTTAATGATTTATAGAGATGGGGTCTCACCATTTTGCCCAGGCTGGTCTTGAACTCTTGGACACAAGTGATCCTCCTGTCTTGGTCTCCTTAAATACTGGGATTATAGGCATGAGCCACCATGCCCAGCCCAATTTTTAAACTAGCTTTCTCTGTGGATCCATGGTCTCAAAATCCTGGTAATGTAATTCCATTCTCTATAGGCCTTCAGTATTCTAATTGAAATTTCTCCATAAGAAAATTGAGGCTATCTGCTTTTCATTTTATATTCCTAGCAAGTTTTTAATATCACGCTTTACCCAGGGACTGTACAAATTAATAGCTAAACTGAGAAACGTTCAGGTATACACTGGAGTAGATAACTATTTATTCACCGTTTTCCTAATAATGATAGCTACATAATTTAGTATTTTTGGCATAAGAGTATGTCTATGAATTGATTAAACTAATTTTGGCCTCTGATAATGGGAAGGGAAAATGGATTTCACAGAAAAAAACCTTAGGAGTTAACAAAAGCAGAAGAGAAAACATGATTATTAATATTAATAAGAAAACAATTGACAAAAGCATATATTTATCTGCTTGTCTTTTCTAAATGCAGTAAATTTGAGAGTTAAAAAAATACAAAAAGACAAGAAGAAACTAATGAGAAATAGCAACAAATTGGAAAGACAGCAGGTAAAATTATCAATCAGTGCAGACATGTGCAGCCACTGGATGTTTAACTTTGGTGTACCTTTCTTTGAAAGCTGTTGGAGAATGTGTATCTAGTAAATGAAAGACATAAAGAAAAGAAAGACATGATTTTCAGGATATAAGAGACTCTCATATAATGCACATAAACAAACAAAATTCTGTTTCAAGATGAAAGTTTCCCATCAGACTCAGAAAAGTCCTGGTCCAGATCAGAGGAGGAGTTTGGGAGATATGAAAAGGAGTTCTTTAGAAGAAAAATGGCGTTCATAGATTATATGATGTATAAACATCTGGAATATAATTTTGTGTTTAACTGATACAGCGTTTATAAAGAATTAAAGATAAGTACATAGAAAATAAAGCAAGTGAAAAAATAGTTTTTAATTACTGGAATCACAAAAGTACAAGAAAGTAAACAAAATCCTACTTGTCTCTGCAATGAACAATAAAAATTGACATATAAGAATGCTGGAAGTATGCGAAAAGAACTGTGGGTGTTTAACTTAACAGACTGTCTAAAATTAATAAAGACCAGTAAGATATGGGCACATTATTTATGAATATGAAGAATAAGCCAGAAAAAGTTACTTTGAAAATGGAAAAAAACACTTTTCTGAGCAAGAGTTTGTTTTTGTTTTGAGGGGAAGGAGTGGGACATTAGTGAATGATAGGTTTTTGGTGAGGGATTTCTAATAATATACACTTTTTGAAAAACACTGTAAGCATGTATCACATTGATAAAAGTAAGCACTAATTTAAATAATGGCTGGTGATAGAATACATACATTTTCTACTAATATTGCCTGAAAACCAAAAGAGTAGTTATTAACAAATATGAAATTATTGAGAAACATTTGCATATTTGAAAGTTAAAGAAGATGTTAAAAATCAATGTGTTACTCCCCAAATAATCTATTTTTCTTGACTCTTAAAAGTTATTTCTTACCTCTCATCCTGTAACTGTTTTCTCACTAGTCTTGTAATCCTAATATAAAGTTTTTTGTTTTGTTTTTGGCTTTGATCGTGCATTTTGGATTTTTTTTTACATTAAATTTTATTGTTTTGTATCTGTTCATGTTGTCTCCCCAGTGAGAGTTCAAGTTTCTTCCTCTGTATCTTCCTTTGTATCTCAGCCTATGTTAAATTTGCAGGTGGGGTTCATTCTATATTTACTATGTTGAATGTTTCCTGTTTCTTATGTAGCACATATCTGTGTTTGAATATAAGTACACTGAAGCCAGAACATATTTTACAGCATTTCCTGAGTACCAGGGGGATCTTGGTAACTGTTAAACATTAACAAAACTCAGCACACTGCAAAGTTGGTCTGGCACCGCATCACTGAAAGCAGACCTTTAGTAGCTTTCCACTTCATTAATTGTAATCGAGTAGACCCATTATTAATCAAATAAAACCATGCTGAAAATAGATTAAAGTTACAACGCTTATGTACACAGGGTGTTATCATTCCATATATCTAAATTGCTGAAAAATAGATCTACTACTCATAAAGAGTCTGTTAGATGACATGTTTCTAGTTCAGTAAAGTGGGATCTTCTTAGTCAACATGAACCTATTATTGTGGCACATTTCATTCTCATTGAAAACAGATTTAGAACATGTAAAGAGTTTTATTAAATAGGTTTTCAGTTCACTAAAACAAAAAACAAAAAACAAACAAACAAACAAAAAACAGATTTGCGGTTTAGGAACAGCCCATTGCCTAACATGTTTTCAGCTCACTGAAACAGATTTACAACTCAGAAACAACCCATTATCTAACATGTTTCCAGTTCACTGAAAACAGATTTACAACTCATACATAGCCCATTATCTAACATTGTTCCAGCTCACTGAATATTGATTTAAAATTCATAAACAGCCCATTATCTGACAAATTTTCAACTCACTGAACAGATTTGCAAATCATAAACAACCTATTACCTACTGCATTTCCAGCTCACTGTAAGTAGATTTATAGTACATAAACAACCTATTATCTCACATGTTCCAGTTCACTGAAGTTTGATACAGAACTCGCAAAGAATCCCAAAGGTTCAGGATTCCACCTTGGACAGGATATAAGTAAGTAAGTAAATAAATAAATAAATGAATAAATAAATGTAGGCGGTATTGTGTTAAAAACATTTGACCCTAATGTACTGTCATATCAATAGATGTGATAAGAGTTTTATCATTATTATTTTCAAACTTGAAAGAAAAAAATGGATAAATTAAAAGTGGAAAAACTGTAGTTTCATGGATTTAAGAAATATTTATGTTATTTTTGGAAATTCAGGATATGAAAGTAAAATTATTAGAAATGCTTCTTATTTATAAATAATGTTGCATTTTTACAACCTCATTGCCAAAGATTGTTATTTTATTGCAGTATATAAACCGATTAGAAAACATGAATTTTTTGAATGGCTAATATACCAAGTTTTGTTAAAAATTGTTAAAACAACAGAAAAACTTCCTTTTGTATATAGTTTGACATTAAATATGTTTACTGGCCTTTAATTTATTTTTATATTATCAATGTGAAAAGACCACATTTTTCCTTCAAAGTATCCAGAAGCTAAACCTTTCTTTTAAACTTTTTGTTCCAATTTTTCATTGCTATTTTATTCAATGTTAACCAACTAAAATTTTTAAAGACACAATCAAAATATTTTACTTAACATAGTGTGGGTTTAATTGTAAAAAACTAAATTTTGAAAAATTTATAAGTACATATTAAGTTATGAATGTGTTATGTTACTTCTAAAATGTTTTATTATGAAAGTTTTCAAATAAGCACAAAAGTAAAGAAATAAGTTATGTTAACCCTATGGGCCCATGGATCAGTTTTGATTAGCATTGACATACAGCCGCTTTTGCTCATCTGTTCCGTCTCCCACCCCCAACACATACACACACTGTACCATTGGGCTACTGCAAAACAAATTCCAGGCAACATGTTATTATATCAGCAAATATTTCAACATTATGGTAAGAGATAAAGGCTCTTTTGTTTTTAACATAATCACAGTAATATATCATGAGTATATTAAAATAGTAACTCAATCGATATAATTTAATTTCTATCTTACTGATGATTCCATAATGTTGTTTTATATATATATATATATATATATATATATATATATATATGAAATATCGATCTGTCTGTCCATCCATCTATCCATCCATCCAGCCCTCTTATTTTTTCTCCTTATTTCCAATACTGGCCTATAGTTCACCCATATTCGTTAGGTGGAATAATCATTCAATGTATGATCTAAAGTATTATTCAATGTATATAATCTAAAGATTTGCCCTGGTTTTAGGATACGAAGTGATGAGAAAATCAGTGAGTTTCTGGGCCTCTCTTTCTCTTTTCTCATCAATAGGGCAGTTATAATAATTCTATGGAAAATCATGTTTTCTACCAAACTGCCTACTTCCCTATATTATGAAGTACAGTTTCTTTTAATTGTGAAATAAATAAATCAAATAGAATTCTTTTGTACTTTTATGTTTCAAGATACATAACTTTCTTTACCAAAAGGGATATGTATGTGTGTTTCTGAGAAAACACTCATGTATATATCACATTGGCATAAGTGCCTATCAGTACTATTTAATTTCACTGGATAAAAACATTTTGAGGTATACGTAGAAGCTCTGTAAAATATTGGGAACTTAAAATATAATGAGAGAAGGAAAGTATGTCCACTTTTACTCTATTTTGTGATATATTGATGAAATTTATTATCTTGTTTCTGATTATGCTACTGTCAATTTTTGTTTTAAATTGACCCTAGTTAGCTATTACAAGAGCATTTAGTTTGCCATTTCTCTCAAATTTACATGCTTTTGAGGTTTTGTCAGTAACATTTGCTTTTTTTTAACTTTCTGCTTCTCCCTTTAGTCTTTCCTTTTCATACATTTTCTCACTATAGTTGTTAAAAGTTATTGAAAATTCCCTGAAAGTGAACCCTAGAAAACTATTCTTTTCAATGAATCAGACAAATAGTCCAAGGAGATACACAGACATACACGTACACATCTAATACAAGTAGAAAAATCAGAAGTAGTCCACAACATTATGAATGGTTTAGAAGCAGTAGTTTTGACAAAGCAGTAATTAGAAAGAGGAAAGAAGAAAGAAGTAGAGAGAATTTTTCTGCATCAGGTCATATCTGGTTGATGTGATAACAAAGGTATTTTTCTTTAAAGAAAATTTAGCAATGCCTTTGGGGAAAAACAAAGCAGAGCAAATCTCTTCCTTTAGTGCTTTCCTGGCATAATCAGTCTTACACTAGTACACATTGTGATTTGCTCAATGATTTTTTGAAAATTGTAAAGACAGTGTCCTGAAATAGTACCAAAGTAATGTGCTAGGCAACATGTTATCACCAGCCAATCACCATTTCATTAGAATTAATACATCCGTTTAAAATAAGACAAAAAATGTCGATTTTCTATGTCTCGTTATAATACATTGTCACACAACCTGCCAAGGTGTTTTTACATTACAGAATCTGTTAGGAGATTTCCATTTTTAACGGCAGGCTTGAGCTTTTGGTGACAATGCTGAAGATAATTCTGAAATCACTGAGAAGTGGGCAAAACGAAAAACATGATTAATTCTCTATTTGTGGTCTGACGTAAATGGACTCATCTTCTCAGAATTATTATAGTATGGCATTTATTGAATCCCTTGTGTACCACTTAAACCACCTGAATGTGTCTTGTTTCCTTTGTGAATTAAACTAGAAAAGAGATAAATGTATATACCCTGCCTATTCTTTTAATTAAGAAATACAAAGTACTTTGTATAACCCAGGTGCTTCTTGGTGCTCTGACGCAATACAGATAAATACAGTTCAGTCTCTACCTTCTTTGAGTTTCTCTTCCTACACCTAGGAATAATTAATCTGGAAGGAAACCACTATCTTAGATTCATGAATAACTGAAACAATAGAGTCACATGCAAAGGACAGAACAATTTACTTGCAAGTGAGACTCAAGTTATTGAGGTATTTGGAGTTATTGGGGTATTTTGACATTTTATATCTGTGACAATTGTAAGAATCTAGAAAATTATTAGAGCAGGATAATTCAAAGTTCATTTGCTAGAAATTTAGAAAATAGATGATTAACATGAAGGTTAATAAATGTATAATTTGAAAGTCACCACTGTACTTTGTAACAATGAGAATAATTTTTTGAAAAGCTTGTTTTACCAATGAATTGATAAATTTTAATTATTTTCTTATATATAAGATTAAACATTTCTTGAGCATGTATTACATGTTGAGCATACTTCAATGGTATAGAATTTGTGCAAATAGGAGATCCTTTTGGAGAGAGAGAGCATATATATTCCAATTTTTAGAGAGCTAGGAGATATATATTCCAATTTAGTAAAAGAACCCATAAAAATTTATTTAATCTCAGGGCTACTCTGCCCACTTAGGAAACCTTGGGTGAAACTTATTTAATGATATCATTTGACAGCAATGATTATACTTACTGGTGTGTGGGAAAAAGCAAAGCTGTGGCAGCAGTATTTCACGTGACAAACTAGCATAGAGTTGAGTGAACAACACGGAGAGCAGATGTTTCTTTATGATAGTAAGAGACCCTTTGCGATAAGTTTCACATGTCAAATAAGTCCATTTTTGCTTAGCATCCCTCCTTGTCTCTTATGAGTAAGCATAATTTCTCTTAAACATATGGCCAAAAATGAAATAAGCCTGGGAAATCCCATTTATAGCGTCAGTCTGTGTTATTGGGGGGAAAAAAAACTACTGAATTAGTAATAAAACCCATCTGTTCCCACTTAGAGGAAAATGCCTCACACTGATGAAGTGAGACTAATAATCAGCATTTTAAAAAGTGTACAGAAAAATTAAAGTGAAATGTTTTTAAGAAGATGTCAAACCCGTTTATTCACTTTGATCAATCTTCAAATTTTGATTATTAACAGTCTTGAAAATATCAGATAAAGAACAATGCTTTTTCTCTTACATACATATTAATTCTCATAAAACATACTAAATACCAAGATATTTCTTGTTTTTAGAAATTATTCATCTTCATTAATGTCATAATTTGCTCATAATAGTAAGATATTTTCAATCACAATTGTTGTGATTTTTCAGTCTTTCTGGTTATAACAGTATTCCAGATTCATGAAGAAAAGTATAGCAATCTAGAAAAGCATAGTGAAGAAAATTAAACACTCGTGATCTCACCACCTAGATTCCCTGCTGTTAACATTTTGGTTTGTTTCTTTTCAGTATCATTTTGACATTTCATTTTTATCAAAATTTTGTATACTTATAGTTTAAAAATCAAGTCATGCTGTAAATTCTATAAAATTAGCAATTACCCATCCAGTGTTTCCCTATCCCCATTACTATTCTCCAAATGTAGTTAAACTCTTTTTTTTTTTTTTTTTTTTTTTTTTTTGAGATGGAGTCTTGCTCTTATCGCCCAGACTGGAGTGCAGTGGCAGAATCTTGGCTCACTGCAACCTCTGCCTTCCGGGTTCAAGCGATTCTCCTGCCTCAGCCTCCCAAGTAGCTGGGATTACAGGCAACCACCACCACATGCAGTTAATTTCTGTATTTTTAGTGAGAGACAGAGTTTCACCATGTTAGCCAGGCTGGTCTTGAACTTCTGACCTCAGGTGATCCACCCGCCTCGGCCTCCCAAGTTCTGGGATTACAGGCATGAGCCACCATGCCTGGCCATAGTTAAACTCTTTTAGTTTGCTTCTTTAGCATATTTATCTCCATACATGTATATGTAAATAAATAACATATAATACTACTATTTATTTATAATATGATCACATATATAATCTTAGGCTTTTAAATATGAAAAAAGCTTGTTTTCTTAGATAGCTTGCAGACTTTTCAGCCCAATACCTATTTTCTACTATATCATCATATTTAATTCCATAGTCACTCTTTATGTTATTGTCATATAAATTTTAATGATTACTAAACCATCTAGTATATGATGCCTATATTTCCTTTTTCATACAACTTTCTGGTCTCCATGGATTCAACAATTATCTCTCTTTTTCCTCCTTTGCTTATAGTACTTATCACTACTGCATCAGTATATTCCCTTAAGAGATATGTATATCTCCTCTCCTTATCCTGAAATATTCAAGGGAGTAAACTTTTTGCAACTTGTCATTTCTGTAAAGTGTCTATTTCCTATCTTTTTATCTTATTGTTGCATAGTCTGGGAGGTTTCTGCAAATTTATCTTCCATCGTTCTATTGATTTTGAACCTTCTGCCACTATATTTTAATTTCTTAGGACTCTTTTGAGGATATTCTGTATAGCATGCTATGATTGTTTTGTAATGTTATATGTTTTCTACATCACCTCTCTTTTCTTGATGGTGCTTATTAATATTTCATTCTTTTGGTCTGGATCTTTCCTTTTGTAGATATTCTTCAAATGTATGGTGCTACTTAGCTTTCTTAGATTTTGTAAATATCTAGGGATTTAAATTAAGATTTTTAAATATTTATTTTAAAGTAATTTTAAGAATAGCTTTTGACACTTACATCAAGCTTTGCATTACTATTTGCAACAAATTTTTAATTAACATTTTTAACTGGTTTCAGTAATCTCACAAAGTAATCTGTATCTATTTTTTTCCATTATCAAGATACTCTAATGGATTCATTTTTAGTTGGATTGGCATGTTTTCAACTAAATTTTTTCTTTTCTAATGTTTGTCTCTCAAAACTCAGTTTATAACATAAATTTATTCTAAAACTTGGTCCTATAGAGGGGTGTGAAGTCAGTGTGATTATTTTCTTTGTATACAGCTTTAGTTTCCTGTCTTGAGCTCAAATGAGTATAGTTATTAAATATTAAAAATATCCAGAATATGTCTAAAAATGAGTCTTCTCCCTATTTTTTCTGATAATATGCTGAGTTTTTTAAAACTTTTCTTATGCAATATTTTCATTAGTTAGGTAGAGTCAAAAATTATGTCTTTGATAACTGCCTTTATTCTAGTGTATTTAGTCATTTTATAATTCAGTAAACCTCTTCCATATTGTATTTTCACTTAAATATTTATCTTTATGAATTTATCTAGATGTCTCAAATTTGTCTTTCCCATCAATAATTAAATGTTTGAAAATGACAATTGTATTTTTTCACAGTATCAATTATAGATTTTAATTTTGTACTTGCATTATTGGATTTCCTATAATATTTCTTTATCTCCAACATCTCCCTTTTGGTCTTAAATGTTGATTTTTTAAAACATTTTTCCTTTGAGTTTCTGCTAATTTTTTTAAATAAAAGCTTTTAAACTTACATATTTTTTTGTTCTATGAACTTTAAATATCAGGCAATTTTCTAATATATTCTCATGTGCTTACCTATAGTCAAGAAGCATGTTGTTTTCCTAAGCCTTTAGAATGAAGTTCATTTTCCCTTTTTCTGAAGGTAATATCTTAGAATCATGTTATCTATTTCACAGTGTTATTGCTACCCTGAAAGGCGAACCTATTGCTTGACAATAATCAAAGTATATAATTTGCTGTTGATTCCACTCATATGACTTCCTCCAATCTTCAGCTCAGAAGTGGGGTGATGTATATGTCTCCTAATCTTATACTCAGTGTTTATGACTCCCTCGTCTGCTGCAACTATTCTAGGTCATGTGGTATTTTCTCCTAAAATCTAGTTCGACGGCATGTTAGTTTTGTCAAATATACACTAAACTACAATTCTCTCTTAGCTTTCTTCCCTCTACCTATTCACCTTTTGGGTAACTGCATCTCCCTAGATAAAATGAACTTCTGCCCATTCTTATCTCCTAAACTTACTGCCAGATGGTTTGGGTGTTTCCTGGAATGTTTGAAGAAAAAGAACTGTTAAAGACCATGCTGAAGAAAAGAGAATTAAGATGCTCTTTTCAGAGTAATACTTGTACATGTACTTGTAGATGACCGTTTAGTTGTTAATATGGATTTACTATTTGGAAACTAGGTAAGAGACATGGGGTTAAGCAAACAGTATATGCTACCTTTTACCTTAACATGTTTATTCTATTCGAGTTGCCCTGGCTGAAGAGTCTCACTGCATATTGTGTTTTCTAGTCTAGGTCTATTAACCTTGTAATTATAGGAAATCTCTCTCACTACTGGGAGCAAGTTTTCCAATATTACTAGAATTTAGTGGTGGCAAGAATTTCCACTTCGTATTTCCACCGAGATTTTTAAGTTGTTTCAGTGGGAGACATCTCACTGGGGATTTTCATCAACTTCCATTTAAATAAAGTTCCTCAGTTAGGCCAGTCTTTAAAATGATTTCACTCTCAGCCGGGCATGGTGGCTCATGCCTGTAATCCCAGCACTTTGGAAGGCCAAGGCGGGCAGATCACCTGAGTTCAGGAGTTTGAGACCAACCTGGCCAACATGGTGAAACCCCATCTCTACTAAAACTATAAAAATTAGCTGGCCATGGTGGCGAACACCTGTAATCCCAGTTAGGAGGCTGAGGCAGGAGAATCGTTTGAACCCAGGAGGCAGAGGTTGCAGTGAGCCGAGATTGTGCCACAGCACTCCATCCTGGGCAACAGAGAGAGATTCCTTCTCAAAAATAAACAAACAAACAAATAAATAAACAAATAAAATACAAAGAAAATGATTTAACTAAACTTTCTCTCAGAGCCAGGTGAATTGCCTTCCTCTCTTTTAAATTTTCTGATTAACCTCTGCCTTTTTTTATATTAGAAAAAGTAAAAAATACAAATAAGTGTCTAGAAATTATTTTTTTTAAAGACCTGTGTTTGCCAATACATTATTTTGGGAAAACTTTATATTTGCATTAAGAAAAGTGGTCTCTTTTATGTAGCTTATTTTTAAAATATGTATTTCTTTATGATCAGAAGTTGAATATAAAAATATGTATTTCTCAAAACAGAGAAAATTTAAAGTTTGTTTACAAATGCTTCAGTTATATTAGCTTCACTAAAGTTGATAGAGTACATTGAATGACATGTTCCAAGAATTTATATTTTTACCACAAAAATATGGTATGGATACATTAGCACAAATATACCTAATATTTATTGCCAAACTATAACCATCCAGGTGTATTATACTATCTTCTTAAGGAGCCAAAAAATGTAAAACTGGTTGAGAAATAAATGCATATAGCTTTTGCTATTGTCTTTATCAGTGAGCCCTAATTCTTGTAGTTTGGTAGATTCACAGGATCTGGAGATCTGGAGAGGAGGAACTACTGTGATTCTGATACTACAGGGAAGCATCCAAACTATGTGGTTTAAAGCTAAGTGTTATGGCATTAATATATAACAAAGAGGAAAATCAAGAAAGCAAACTTTTAGCAGTGGATACTTGTCTTTTATCAAAGCTCTAAAGCAATTGTCCTGAGCTGTCGAGAGAAAAGAAATTATGATTTCCTAGATCTTTCAACTACAGAATTAATCCCAACTTTTCCATTCAGTAGTATGCAGTCTGGGTACAATTTGGAGAGAATATGGGATTGAATGAACACTTCGACTTTTTTTTTCCCTGTTGAAAGTGCTATTTGTAGGATATAATTGCCACTATCCGGATAAAGCATAATAGTGCTAGGGATGAAGAACAGAGAGAAGTCTGCATTTCAGAGCTGTAGAGAATGAAATGGACAGAAATTGATGGCCATTTGACTGTAGTAAGTGGAGGAAGGGACTATTTTATGTAACTCTTATTTCATAAGGTAGGAAATCACTACTGGGATAGAGAATGTCAGAAGAAAAACAGTATTGCAAATGTTATCTCGTATGTGGTGTTGGCTACGTTGAATTTTATGTACCTAGAAAACACCTGTACTAAAGATATTTAAAAGACAATTCTAAATATTGGCCTGAATTTCAAAGTTTTCAGGAGGTCAAAGTCTAGAGATATAATCTGGTCAGTTCTACCCAACAAATATATTTTGGACTAGTTTATTTCTCTTCCACCCCATTACCAGGATGCTTGTTTGGCCATTCATCATAATCTACATTCTCCAGCTCCTATCTTTAACTCTATAAATTGTGTTTCATACAGCAGTCAGGGTGATATTCCGTGAGGGGTTATGTCACTTTCTGCTTAAAGGCTCCACATTGCAATTAAATACAAAGTTGTATGTCATGTGCCGTCTCTAAAGACCTTGCATCATCTGGCTCCCAGGATCTCACACCATTCCTGTGCAGTTCTTGAGACTTGAAGCCGACTGGTTGTCTTTCCGTTTTCCAAACTGTCTTACTTCAGACTGTGGCATTTTTGATTTCCTGTACCTGGAAAGATCTTTCCCAGAGGTTACCCGTGAACCCTGCCCCTCCCTCTATTCCTACTTATCAATGTTTTCCTTATCCTTTATATATCAGTTTAAACATTACTTCTACAGAATGATCTGATCACCCCACCCCTCCTCACACTCTCCACAGTATTCCACAACTCAGTACCATGTTTATTTCCCTGATGATACTTAGAACAATGCTTTCTTTATTATTATTATACTTTAAGTTCTAGGGTACATGTGCACAATATGCAGGTTTGTTACATATGTATACATGTGACATGTTGCTGTGATGCACCCATTAACGTGTCATCTACATTAAGTATTTCTCCTAATGCTATCCCTCCCTCCTTCCCCCACCCCATGACAGGCCCCAGTGTGTGATGTTCCCCACCCTGTGTCCAAGTGTTCTGATTGTTCAATTCCCACCTATGAGTGAGAACATAGAACATTGCTTACAATCATAAGAACTCAAAATATAACTTCAGTCTTCAGTGTTCAAACCTACAGTGATCAGGTCTACCTGCCAGGTTTTTAATGGGTGTTCACAGACCCAAGTACTTTCCCAGAAGGATTATCATGATAAGCTTAAATCCCTGTCCTGTGAGAACTATCCTGAGGAAAAAGGTACAATTAATGCATGAGGGATAGCTTCAAAATCAACAGAACTGACATATAGGAGGAGTTGACTTCTCTATTGGCCTGTTTGGGAGTATGAAATTACGAGAATTGAGCTTTGAGCATTGTATAAAGAAATTAGGAATTATTTCATAGCAGACAGACCTTTGATGACTGATTGAAGTCTATCTAAATTCTAAAAATTATATAATTATAAATAGTATGCAATAAGGTACATAATACAAGAAACTATAATAAGGAGTAGGAAAAATAACAGCAGAATTTTACTAGGTTTCAAGAATTAGGACAAATGATTGATGAATGTCCTGAAAATGGTAAGGAATTTTGAAATCAAGAATATTGGCAAAGGGGTTAGTATAGAAATATGAGGAATATAGAAAGATAATAATTTCTCAGAGTAGAAGGGCAATTGAATACATTAAAAAATCTAAAGTGAACAGACAAGAAGTTAATAAACTTCGTGTCTAATGGTAACAATCATTTTAGTCAAGTAGAAAACTCATTATATAGTCAGCACTATGCTATAATTAAGTAAAAATGACAGGATTCTTCTTACATATTCATATATAATAAATATGCATTTATAAACCTCACTGTAAATTTTTGTTACATATTGTTAATATCACTGAATGTTATAAATATTGACCTTGAAAACATTTTATGTCAGAGTCACAATCAGAACAAAATGAAATGGGCATTGAGGAAAACTGCAAATGGTAAAATCCAAATTAGACCAAAAAAAGGCTTCCTGATTAAAATAAGTTCGGCAAATTGTGACCTGGGAAAACTGACCTTGGTAGAAATAATGGCTACACATAAAATAATCTATATAATTAGAAAAAGTAGAAATCCAAGAGGTAGTTAAGAGGAAGATTTTATGTTTAATGGCTTGAACAATTCATCAATATTTTAGATTTTTTTAATCAAAAAATGCAAACAATGTATGTACTTAGATTAGAAAAATAATACTTATTTAGAAAACAAATACTAAGGCAAATGAATAAGGAGTACTTGTACTGATCGATTGCTTTAGAATCTCTGTAAATACACACCCATTTCATTGTGGCAAAGAGCATAGGGTCATATGCCAGGACAGGGAAGTTTGCACCATGTAGTCCTATGTTTGTTAAAAATTTAATAGGCTAGGCATGGTGACTCACATCTGTAATCCCAGCTTTTTGGGAGGCTGAAGTGGGCAGATGGATTGAGCCCAGAAATTTGAGACCTGCCTGGGCAACATAATGAGAACCAGTTTCTACAAAAATAAAAATGATAATAATAATAAAAAGAAATGCAAAAATTAGCCAGGCATGGTGGCACATGTCTGTAGTCCAGCAACTTGCGAGACTGAGCTGGGAAGATTGTATGAGCCCAGGAGGTTGAGGCTACAATGAATCAACATAGGGCCACTCCCTCTGGCCTAGGTGACAGAGGAAGACACTGTCTCAAAAAAAAAAAAAAAAAAAAAAAAAAAAGACTGATGCTGATGCTATTATGTGTCCTTTTGGGAATCAAATATTAACATAAAGCCGTAAGAATAGCTTTTATTTTGATACTCTTATATCTGTCCAATATAAGTACAATATATATTTTCTTACATATTCATATTAATAAATATACATCTATAACAATGTAAGCTACTGGCTGATTATATAGCCAAGTGTGTACCCCAGGACCCGGGCACTCAGTTCTGTGTCTGTTGCTGTCTTTTTAAGGAAGCTCAAATGCCTTTGAAATAAGTAATAGCAGAAGACTAAACAGCTGGGGAATCAGCACGCAGAGCAAAAAAGAGCAGAGTTGCAAAATGAGTTTACAAATGTTACTAGAGTAACTGAGAAAAAGTTGCTGAGATGTTCAAGATTCAATGCACTCTACTAACTACAAGTTCTTTGAAAAATGTGTACAGACTTTTCAACATTATTTTGGATGTATATCTTCCACCTCCCACCTTTCCCACTGTTTTCTCTGAGATGTAATATAAAGCTATTGAGTAAATATGAATCACACTCTCTAGGTTACTAGACTGGATAAAAATGGAACACACAGTATGTTGTGTTTAAATGTACTCAATATGCATGAACACTGCACCACTGAAATAGTGATTACTTACATTCAAGTTTAATAAGTAGGTAACAAAATTATTTGATTTTGATGAATTTCTTTTGAGGAGATAAAACTCCAAGACTGCTACATTTTACACAAAATAGAAACAAATTGTTTTGTTTTCCATTTTAAACAAACAGGAGAGTTTCTAAGGCCTCAGTGGGTTACCTTTGTTCACATCAGCTTGCCATTATATGTTTAAAATTCACATTTTAATGGTAATCATATAATTAATGCAGTAACTGCCAACAATCAGATTACATTCTTGCTCTGTTGTTTAAATGTTACACATTATAAGAATAAAAGCAACTTTTAAACAGCATGTTTATTCTATTTTTCAAAACAAGATTTTTTTCAATGTCTTTCCTAGTACCTTCTGAAGAGACAGTGATCAATACATCTTTTTTATTGATGGAAATATAAATGATGAAGTGTAGACAGAAAGCAAATTTTGTGATACAGTTGTCTTCTAAATAGCAATAGCTTTTGAAAGAAAAAAGAAACATTCAAAGAGGAAAAAGTTTGTGATGTTAGCTCATTGCAAGGACAATATTAAGGAAAGGCATCCTGGGTACACACACACACACACACACACACACACACATATATATATATATATATATATATATATGAAAAAAGGGCATACTTTATTTTATAAATGGTAAAGTATAGCTGCACAATAGGCTTTAATTAAATCTGAAATTTATTCTTTGAAATTGAGGTAAATAAAACTCGGTATGCATATTACATCACATAAAACAAGTGTTCACAACCACTTTAAAACATTTTCATTACAAGATGGAATATAGAATAGAAATAATGCATATTTATATTTCTATATATGTGCATATAAACAGAAAGTCACAAAAGATATTAGGTGAATGTTTAGGAAATATTCTTAGTCCTTTTTTTTTTTTTTTTTGAGACGGAGTATCACTCTGTCGCCCAGGCTGGAGTGCAGTGGTGCGATCTCAGCTCACTGCAAGCTCCGCCTCCCGGGTTTACGCTATTCTCCTGCCTCAGCCTCCTGAGTAGCTGAGATTGCAGGCGCCCTCCACCACGCCAGCTAATTTTTGTTTGTATTTTTTAGCAGAGACAGGGTTTCACCTTGTTAGCCAGCATGGTCTCGATCTCCTGACCTCGTGATCTGCCCGCCTCGGCCTTCCAAAGTGCTAGGATTACAGGTGTGAGTCACCGCGCCCGACCTCTTAGTCCCTTTCCTATGTGAGGTGTACTGGGGTAGATTTTATTACTCTTTCATCTCAGCAGGTGTTGATAATTCAGGTTTCTCTTCCACATTATCACAAGCCATATGAACACCAGGACCCCATCCTTCTTTACTTCGGTACCTAAAAGTATCTTGGGACATTGTCGTTAGACGCTCGTGCAGGACATTCAGATGGGGCTCACCAAAATCTCAGGAGACACACTCGACGTTTTCTAGATGAAACTTAAGTGAGTAGTCGTGGAATGAGCGGAACAAGTAAAGTAGCTCCTAGGCACAGGCTAAGTGGAATGCTCCCTTGAATAGTTAGGGAATGTCTGCAGTGAACTCTGTCTTCAGTTAGCAATGTGGCACTGACAACAAATGCGAAAGAAGAGTGGGGTAGATTCTCAATGATAACTCTGGTCCACTGAGGTGCATAACCCTTATCACCAGCCCCAGAAACCTCTATGAAGGTCCAGATCACTCAACTCCTTTGTCAGAATCATCACTGGTTATCTGAGTATCTGTGAGGATTTTGGCTAATCTAGGTCATCTTCAGTTTTCTTCCAAATCTATTGTTCTACTACGTGTGTAATTTGCTGCATTGTTCTGGATTCTTGAGTGATTTTTTTTCCCTTAAATAAGCCTATTTTATCCACTGTCTTAGCTTTGGCCTTTAGAAATATTATTTTTATTTTTAGATTCCAGAACCTGTTTTTAAGAGCAAAAAAGTATTAACTGTTTCTCTCAATAAATATCTTTATTCTCTACGTGGTCATATGCATGCCTTTGACAAACAGAAAAAAGCCACTTACCAGGAAATAAAGATGTGTTAATATTTTATGCCTAACCTCACTACATAAGCACCATGTTTGGCGCTGGAAATTTAGTACAGAACAGGACACTGAAGGTCCCTTCCCTCGTAGAGCATAAGGTTTAGTAAAACACAAGACACAGTGTAGGATTTTAGGAAGCAATATTTGAAGATCCCTAAAATAGTCTCAAGAGAGAAAGTCACAAGTTCCAGTTGTGATATTATCAAGGTAGTAAGAGAGCTTAATGACTATTTTGGAAAATTTTAGAAATCTTAATTTCAGTAAGCTCATCCCTTGGCAAAGAGATGCTAAAAGAGTTATTCTATTATGAAGAGACTCATAATGAAACACCTAAAAGTAAAACTTTGTTATTCTAAAAATATGTTGATTTGGACTTTTGCCACAGTAAGAACCTTTACTCATTGCTATTGTTTATTAAAGAATAAAGCTTTTGATGAACTTGTGAAATCTTGGGTAAAGCTAATTTCCCTTTATACTATCAGTCATTGTTCCAAGATTTAAGTTTCATAAAAAGAGCAGCCGTCTGCAAAAGGCTTTGCTACTTACATTGCAGTTTTAATATTCATTTGAGCACAGCAATTTTTGTGGAAACTGTAGATGACAAATTATAATTTTGTCTTTTATGCGGAGTTTTATTGTGAAGACTCTTGAATGTTTCTAATTTAATATTAAAACAGCCTTGGTGAGTGACAATGCATGACTGTATATTGTATTAACAAAAGAAGTAACATAGAACACATGTTCTATCCATAACATGTGGCCATGGTAATCCATGGTCACAGAAGCAGAAGATCATGTTACAGATCTGCAGAACAGCTGTTAAAAAATTCATTTATTGTTTATTCATTCAACAAATACTTACAGAGCCCATGTCAGGCTCTCTTATGGGCCTTATAAATCTGTGCATACCTCCCTAGTTTTGGAGCTCACATTATAGTATGGGACTCGAATGATATATTGAATTAAAGGTATTAATCAGATGGTTATAGGTTTTTTTGAAGCAGAAGAAAACAGGACGAGGAAATAGTGTATGATGAAAGCAAATGATACTATCAAGTAGGGTGACCAGTGAAATAATCTTTAATGATATAGCATTTGAGGGAAAACTCTAGGGTTTAAGGAAAGCTGGGGAATAAATGCTCCAGAAAGAACAGCAAGTACAGAGACTCTGAGGTGGTAGCATAGTTGTTAAATCAAGGAAAAACAAGTGGGCCAGTGTGGCTGGAGAGAGTTAGCAAGGGGAAGTGAGAGTTGATTAGGTCAGAATGGTGACTGGGAGCCTGGCTATCTTGGGTCTCGACACAATGATTAGGACTTTGTTTGTATTCTAAGTAATATTTGGAAGCTACTATATGCTTTGTGGTAATAAAATAACTTCATGTTGTTTTAGAAGGATTATACTGCTTCTTGCATGGAGAAAAAGAGACTGAAGGAAAATAGAGTAGAAAAGGGAAACCTTTTAGACCTAGAATAGCTCAAGCATCACCCTGCATAAATTTAAAAATGCAGCAAGTACTGTGCAGATACTGAAATCAGAAAGAGTTTTTTAATTGACCTATTCGAATGAAGATCATCAATTGTCAGTGACATTCAAATGAACCTGCATAATTATTCATGTAAAGCAAGCCTAAGATTTGTATTACAGCTGAAGGTCTGGAGCAGAATGCCTTAGAATCTTTCAGTGTCTCAAGAGTGTTCAACAATAATGGTATAAAAGAAAATATGTCTTGTAATGTCTGAAGACTGTTCAATAATAGTCAAAAAAATTCAAGATGAAAGATGATTAGTTTTTTTTAATTAGTAAGCATTGAAGTTCTATCCATAATATTTTCTACAAAGATTGTTTTGGAGTGGTACTTAAGGTAACTGAATTTTTTTGCATTATGATTATCACAAACTTGATATTGCTAGAAACTCTGCTGTGACTGCATGGTGTGATTTCTTGATGGAATAACACTTATTCCTTCTTTAAAGATGTAACCAAAATGCCTCTCAAGAATATATTGCTTCAAAGAGTTTATGACATATTCCTGGCCTTCACAGCTTAGGAAAAGAATAATAAGCAACTGGAAAGAAATATCCCATTATTATTTTTCTCACTGGAGAAATTACTTATACATTGAGCACATGGTGAAATTTTATATTTATATAAATTTGAAATATGAACTATATATAAACTGTTCATATTTATAATACACATATATAATTTCATTTTTATATGAAAATATAGTTAATATATACACATAATTTCATATATAATTTCACATATATGTATATATGTAATTTCATATATTTTTTATATATGTGTGTGTGTGTATATACTTATACATGCGTATATATAAAATCATTTATCCACGCCTTGTAGAGTACATCAGTTGTTGACACACTCTAATTTCCAGTCACCATTGGGAAGATATCACTTATGTCATACATAGCCAGTGTGGCAGACAATAAGTTACTTCAGTTCATGCATTTAACCAAACATACCTTTATTTAGGAAAAACAAATCAGACATTGACTATCTTTGAAGTATAGAGCTAGTTGCTAGGAATGTTGTATTTTCCATCCTCAGGGAGTTTAATCTTTTTAAACATCACCATGTGCCATCCTCTATTTTAGATACCACCGACTAGATTATCATTCATGGAGTTTAAATCCCAGCCTCCCCATGGAATTACCTGAACTGTCTATAGCTCCTCTTTTTTAAGCTGGGGATAAGAAAGTCACCTACTCATATGGTACTTGTGATGATTAAGTGATTTAGACTATGCCCCTCCAGAAATGCTGGCCCATGCTGGTAAACAAGTGGCATGTAACAGTGCTTTATAGAGAACTAAAGTGACTCTCAGCACATATCATACCTCAGCTCACTGTGTCAGAGCTTTCTTGTATCTACATTAGAACATGATACTGAGGAATCAATTACCGTAAAATTACAGAGAAAGTGGCAGAGAAAAATACACTGTCATTAAATAATTCAAGAATATCCACTACTAGCTTTGGGATATTGTCATTATAATGTGTAGCAGACTTTTTTAAGGAATCTTTTAAAACTATAATATCATGCTCTAATTACATCACTTTATATAATCCAGGTATCTTTTGGGTTGCATTTCTGACTTCTTCTGTAGAAGAGTAAAGTCAGTGCTAATACCTTGATCATGCATGATTGAGGATTCATTTAAATGTTTGATGTTAGAAGACTTTTGTAACCTACAACTTTAACATGGCCAAATTTTATTGAATCTCTGATTGATATTTCTTAAATTGGGGTTTTAGAGGGACCAATGAGAAGTAATGCTGGAATTTAAACTGTCAAGGAACCACCTAGTGTGTCACGCAAAAGCAGCTAAAGAGTGGAGTAGAAACAAAACCATTCCTTTCTTTTTATGGGACTGCAGCAGGTTCTGGTGTCTAGGACAGACTACAGCAGTGGCACCTGGCACTGATTCCACATTAAACTGCCCAGTGAGAGAACTGAAATGATATACAGCCAATTTAGGAAAAAATTTGAACTCTAGAACAAAATTCATACAGAAGCAGAATGCTTTGCAGCCAGGGCTGTAGCTTGAAAGCTGTTTGGCTTAACAGCTTATGTCACCTTCTAATGTATGAAAATACACATTAGATAGTTCTAAAGAAAAATATCTAAACACATTCAAAGAAGAATCAAAATTATGTACACCCCAAGACCTCCTCTTTGTATAGACTATTGAAAGGAGACTTGGAGTTATTGAAATTACCAGTTATGTTAGCGAAGGCATGAGCAGAAGATAAACCATGGAGTTAAGGATCCCATGTCAAATTTGAGCTCTCATTCATTCCTTTGGTTAATAACAAGTTGTCCCTTACTTCTTTCCAGGGTATTGTTCCTTTGTATCTATTGCTGGAGGTCTGTGTCATTTGATCCAAAAATGATTTCCTGAAATTCTGCCCCTAGGGTGATCTCTGCTCACTCCCATATTCACTTTGTGTCTCTACATTGTGTACGAATTCTGCAACTTTGTAGTTTACTAAAAATACAATACAGCATTTCACTTTTTAATCCAAAGCCATTAATAAAATAAACTCTCACTGGGACAGATTCAAAGTTTATTTCTTATTTTCCCACAAGATATTTGGCTCTGTTTATTCCTTGGGCCATCTTCTCAATCTGGTGGCTTTAGACTTCAGCAAGCAACATCACAGCTATGTTGAGTCTTTTCCCACTGAAATAATAAAATGATTTTCCTCAAGGATATTGGAAGGAAGGAAGCCGTATCTGTGGGTAATGCATTTATTTCCCAGACTTCAAGGAACTTCAGTTTCTTAAACTGAAACTCATTAGAAAAATAATGTGTAATATTATTTGTTTTAGTGTAGCAATTATTTCTAGTTAAACACATATTCAATCTATTCCCAGTATCTTTACTCTCTTTGGAATATTTTATAATAACATTATTATAAACGATGAAGGAGGATGTGGTATGCTCTTAAAATATGTAAGCACAATATAGTGAGTGAGATACATATGAGCTGCTAAATAGACAATGAGATTTAAGTTGCAACTTTGCTACCTTACACCATGACTTATAGATAGAAAACAGATATTTTTAATGAATAATTAAATGCAGGAATACATTTTCTATCAAAAAGGAACAATGTAACTGTAATCATACTTTTGTTTCCAAAAGTGATCCTTAAGTTATTTTGTCCATGCTTTATACAGCACGTTTCAGAAAGCATTGGCTGATGAATGTCTGCTGACCTGAAATTAATGTGTATTATTGAGTTAATTGTATAATGCATGCAGTGCTACTATACATAATCTTCCATGAGTATTGATTCTTTCATGCTAAGGGTTCAAGAAGCTTTATACAAGAATCAATATTGAATTTTGCAGGTGTAATCTAGAGAAAATTTCTTAATTGTGAAAGACTATTTTTCAAAGTGGCTCACAAAGCTCCTAGTTTCATTTAATATATTGGCTCTAATAATCCTAGCTTAGTACCAATTATTTGCAGAACACTGGCTGCCAGAAAGTGTAGCTTCTAACAGTGGGTCTGTGTTTATTTCAGTTTTGATAAAAGACTTGTGAACTGGACATTTATTTATGCTATCAACAGCCCTCAAAGAAATGGCTAGGCTGGAAAGATAGTGTAGATTACTAAGAATAACTTAAAATAGATCCAGGAAGAAAGGATTGGCTAAGATTTGCCCGATTGATGGTGTTCAACATGTTATTTCACTGGATTTCAGGAATGAATCCTATTAAATTAGCAATCAGGTATCTTAATGGTCTTCTCTTAGATAAATATGTATATTCCAGAAAATAAAATGTACACCTCATCTTTCTTTACTTGTACCATATACTTGGCCATGGCTAGTAAGTAGCCCAACAAAGGTTCTTGCTGTTAGAATAAAGGGCATGTTAAATATAGTATATAGTATGTAGTATATAGTATAGGATATAAGACTCAGAGTACAGATGAACCAATGTGCCATTCCAGCCAGTGAAAAGATATCCTTCTGAGACTGTCTTTACAATGAAGTCCAACTACCTCAGCTCCAAAGCCATTACAGTCACAATCCAAGTAAAAGAATAATAAAACTTATCTGTGTTATATCTAGATAAAACAGGATAATAAATGAATATAAAAATAACAAAAAAATGATTTGTTTTTAACTTACAGCCTTAGTAATGAGAAACTGCTCATAAATCAATCACATTACCAATTTCTCTCTTCCTTTATGGGAAAACCTACAGGAGTCACATATTATCCTTTTTGGCTATAATAAAAACATTCATCTTGTGTGTTTATCATATGCCACACATTCTACTAAAAGCTTCACATAGCATTTAATCTTCATAGAAACTCTATATGGTATATTTTCTACTATCCTTGTTTTACAAGAGAGAAAAGTGAAGTTTCAACAGATGAAGTAGCTTATAGTCTCAAAATAGAAAATGATAACATCATAACTCAAAACAGACCCTTAAGCCTTATTTAATAGAATTAAGTTTAGATTTATAGAAAAGTTGAGAAGATGGTACTGAGAGGCTTCGTATATCTCATACTCAGTTTCCCCTATTACTAATATATTACTTTCATGTGTTTGTTACAATTGATGGACTGATATTGTTACATTTTTATTGACAAAAGTTCATAGTTTTCTTTGATTTCTTTAATTCTTACATACTGTACTTTTCTGTTGCTTTTGTTGTTTCAGTATTCCATCCAGGATACAACATTACATTTAGTTGTCGTGTCTCTTCAGATTCCTCCTGGCATGGCAGTTTCTCAGACTTTCCATGTTTTTGATGACTTAGACAGTTTTGAGGAGAATACTCAGTTGTATTATATAATGTCCTTCAGCTAGGATTGTCCATTGTCTTTTTTCTTTCATGCTAAGAATATGGTTATTAATAATTGAGAGGAAGTGCCATTTTCATCATATCATGTCAAATATGCATACTACCAACATAATTTATAAATATTAATATTGTCCTTGATTACTTGGCTGAGGTAGTGTTTGACAGGTTTCTTCATTGTAAAATTACTCTTTTCTTCATTCTTTGTTCTGCACACTTTGGAAGGAAGTCATTATTCACAGTCCACATCTAAGGAGTAAGGAGTTATGCTTCATCTCTCTGAGGGCAGAGTATTTATATAAATTATTCAGAATTATTCTACATGGGAAATTTATCTCATTTTCTCCAGTTATGAATTTATCATTTTTGTTATGGGGTACTGGAATATCAATTTATTGGATGTGTTATTATCCAATATTCATATATGTTAGCTGTAGATTTATTATAGATATCCTTGATCAAGTTGAGGAAGGCCCTTCTGTACTTCTACTTTGCTGAGAGATTTTTATCATAAATAAGTGTTGGATTTCATCAAATGTTTTCTCTGCATCTAAAGATATTATCATGTTTTTCTTTAATCAGTTAATGTGGTAGGTTAATATTAATCGATTTTGAAATGTGGAGCAAGTCTTGTATTCCTGGAATAAATCCTACTTGGTTTTGGTGTGTAATTCTTTTTATGCACTGCTACGTTTGATTTGCTAATATTTTGTTTTCAAGTTTTGCATTTACATTCATGACAGATATTGGTCTGCAGTTATCCTTTTTTATAATATCTTTATATAGTTTTGGTATTAGTTTAATGCTAGCCTCATGGATTGTACTAGGAAGCAGTATCTTCTTCACTATTTTCTGGAAGACACTGTATAGAGTTGGTATCATTTGTTCTCTAATATTTGATAGAATTCACCAGTGACACTCTTTGGAGCTGATGCTTTCTTTCTTGGAAGATTATTGTTGATTCTATTTCTTTAATAGGTTATTGACATTTTCCTACATGAGTTTGGTAGTGTGTATTTTTCAGGAAATTGGCTCATTTCAACTTAGTTATCAAAATTTATGGGACTCAATATTTGTGTTCATAATATTCATTATTATTCTTTCAATGTCCATGGCAACAGCAGTGATTATCCCTCTCTCATTTCTAATATCAAGTAATTTGTGTCTTCTTATCTCTTTAAAATAATGAATCCACTATAAGTTTATCAATTTTATTTATCTTTTCAGATAAGTAGCTTTTGATTTTGTTGATTTATTCTGTTGTTTTCTTGTTTTTAATTTCATTGACTTCTGCTTCAATTTTTATTTCTCTTCTTCTGCTTTCCTTGGGATTAAATTGTTCTTCCTTCTTTGATTTTCTGAGGTAGAGTCTGAGATTATTGATTTTTGAGCCTTCTTGTTTTATAATATATGCATTTAATGCAATACATTTTCCTCTAAGAGGGAACAGATTTTGTTGCATCCTACATATTTTGGTAAGTTATATTATTTTTATTTAGCTCTAAATATTTTTGAGCTTCTCTTGAGTCTTCTCCTTTGACTCATGTGTTACTTAGTTGTGTGTTGTTTAATCTCCAAATATTTGAGAATTTCAGTTTCCTTTTGATTGGTGTTAGCATGGCATATTTTTCTCCATCTCATTTAACCTATCTATGTTTTTATATTTAAAGTGGGTTTCTTTTTTTCTTTTCTTTTCTTTTTTTTTTTTTTTTTTTTTGAGATGGAGTATGCTCTGTCACCCAGGCTGGAGTGCAGTGGCACAATCTCGGCTTACTGCAAGCTCTGCCTCCCAGGTTCAGGCCATTCTCCTGCCTCAGTCTCCCAAGTAGCTGGGACTACAGGCGCCTGCCACTATGCCCAGCTAATTTTTTTGTATTTTTAGTAGAGACAGGGTTTCACCATGTTAGCCAGGATGGTCTTGATCTCCTGACCTCGTGATCCACCCACCTCGGCCTCCCAAAAGTGCTGGGATTACAGGCATGAGCCACCACACCTGGCCTAATGTGGGTTTCTTATAGACAACATATAGTTGGATCTTGTTTTTATTTTTTAAATCCACACTGACAATCTTTGCCTTTTAATTGGTGTATCTAAACCATTGACATTTAAAGTGATTGTTGCCACAGTTTGTTTAATATGTACCATATGTACCATATTGTAATTTGTCTTACATTTGTAGCACTTTTTTCTTTATGCTTTTTCCTTTCTTTTTCAGTCTCCTCTGGTTTCAATGGAGCATTTTGTATAATTCCAATTTTTCCTCTTTTAGCATATCAATTATATTTTACTTTGTATTTTTAGTGCTTTTCCTATGGTTTGCAATAAGCATTTACAGTTAATCTAAGGTCACTCTCAAATCGTGCCATATTATTTCATGAGCAGTACAATTTCCTTATAACAGAGCTTTCCCTATTTCTTCCTCACATCCCTTAAAACATGGCTGCCATTCACTTCACTAATCCATATGCTATAATCATTCATTGTATTGTTTCTATTATTATTTTGGAAAGAACCAGCTATTAGAGAAATTAAGAATAAGTAAATTAAAAATTTTATCTTTATGCCTTTCCTGACACTTTTATTATATTTATATAGATCTAAGTTTCTGATCTGTATCATTTTCCTTCTCCCTGAAGAATTTCTTCAAAATTTCTTTTGCATGGCAGGATTATTCTCAACAAATTCCCTCAGATTCTGCTTGTTTGAGAAAGGTTTTATTTATTCTTTAATATTGAATAATATACTATATACAGAATTCTAAATTGATGAGTTTGTTTTACTCTCAACACATTAAATGTTTCATACTACTCTTTTTGCTTGTTTGGTTTCTAATGAGAAGTCTGGTATAATTTTTATCCTTGTTCTTCTATAGGTGAGGAATTATTTTGGTCTCTGGCTGCTTTCAGAATTTTATCTTTTTATTTAGTTGTCTACAGTTTGAATATGATATGCCTTATTGTAGATAGTTTAGTATTTATTCTGCTTAGTGTTCTCTGAGCTTTCTAGATCTATGGTTTTGTGTCTGTTATTAATTTTGGAAAATAATCAGCCATTATTTCATATATTTCTTCAGCTCTCTCTTCCTTCTCCTTTCTTTTTCAATAACATGTATATTATGCCAGTTAAAATTGTGTCACTGTTCTTAAATGTTCTGTTCATTTTTTATTGTCCTTTTTAATGCTTGCATTTTAGCTTGAGAAGTTTCTACTGACATGTCTTTGAGCTCACTGATTCTTTCCTTAGCTGTATTCAGTCTAACAATGAACCCACTAAAGCAGTTTCATTTGTGCAGTGTTTTTTATTTCCACCACTTATTTTTAACGCATATAGTTTCCATCTTTCTGCTTACATTACCCACCTGTTCTTGAATATTGTCTAATTTTTCATTAGAGCCTTAAACTTGTAATTATTGTTATTGGAAGTTTCTGGTCTGATAACTCCAACATCTCTGCTATATTGTAGCCCGGTTCTGATGCAAGCTTTGTTTCTTTAGACTGTTTTTTTTTTTTTTTTTTCTTTTTCTTTGCCTTTTAGCATGTCATGCACATTTTTGTAGAAAGCTAGATATGATGTATCAGGTTTATGAACTGAAGTAAATTGACCTTTAGTGTGTGTGAGGTTTTATATTAAGCTGGCAAGGAGTTGGATTATGTTTAATGTTTGCCATAGCTGTGGCTGTCAGCAGATTCCATTTCCTCAAATGTCCTTCTCTTTGTCTCTTCTTCTGTCTTTGGGTTTCCCTAAAAACTACTTTTCAAAGAGAGGCTGAGCCTTGCAGCTCTTTCAAATGTAATATATAACATTATTAATACACTCTAGTTATAGTAACAAGAGGCCAGTGTTTTAGTGGTAAAGTTTGGAGGAATGTAAAGTACCGTAGAATTCTGTGACCAAACCTCAGTTCTCAGTGGGCTTCTGTCCCAAGTCTGTGACGTTCATAAGTTTCCCTCAGCTTCCCAACTCCTTAGGTGAGACAGTAAGGGTAGAGGGGAAGGAGTTGGGCAATTGCCATTCTCCAGCTTTTGACAGGGCTCTAGTAAAGTTATTTGCTGAGTAAGGTCTTTCTAATTGAGAATTCTGAGTTTGTTTTTTGAACGTTTAGTTTTCCCTTTCCCCTGCCAGAAACATGAGGGTTTTTCTTAATTCTTCACTGTGAGAATGTGGTGAAGTTCCTAGAAGTAAAGCATACAAAAATGTGCAGCTCTCCTAAGACTGCAAGTTGAAAGAGTTTCTCACTCTTACTAGAGTCCATTGTCCATCTCCAGCAATTCATCCAAGTTGCTTTTCAAGTGCTCCTTCCCATTTGTAGCTGTGATGGCTTGTACTCCTGGTGAGCTGATCTCAGCTGTGGTTACCTGTATTTTCCTGTCTCCAGATTTCAGGATGATGACATCAGTTTACTGATTGGTGCAAGAAAGATTGTTGATTTTCAGGTTTTCAGCTTTTCTCTTATTGTGAGAAAGGGAATGATGGCTTTTAAGCTTTTTACATGCTGGAGCTGAAACTAGTCTGATCCTTTACTCTTAATCACTATGCTCTCCTACTGTGGTTCACAACATTTATCATGTATCAGAATGTCCTGGAAAACTTGTTAAAAGTCAGATTGCTAGGCACCATCCCCAAAGGTTCTAATTAACTAGGTCTGGGGTAGGGCCTGAGAATTTGCATTTCTGACAAGTTCCCAGGTAATGCTGATACTGCAGGGCCATCGACCACACTATAAGAACCACCATTCTACTATTTTAGGAGCTAATTTGAGTTCTTCTCATGAGCCAAGTAACCAGAAATGTGAATGGCACAACCAGCTTGCTTCTAACATTTGCTATGCCATGTTGAAATCATCCATATTTCTGTGCTGTCCTCACCATACTTCCCATTATTTTAGGTTTTATTGCAGTGAAAAGAGTATTAGCACTAACTGTGTTTATTTTATTATATTAGTTTATTGAATTTTTGTCATGTAAAAATATTATATTGCAAAATCAAAATCCAGATCTCTAGGAAAAATTTGTAGTAAGTGCTAATCCCATTCCAGAGAGGTAATATGGCACGTAATTTATCTGTGCAGATTCAAATAGATATATGTGTCTTTGTATGATAGGAAGATTTGCTTTACATGTGTTTGTAGCCCTGAAGCTTGCTTTTTTAAACTCACAATGTCATAAAATTTTGTTTTTTATACATAACAATGGACTACTTCATTCTTCAGACAACTACATAGTATTCAATTTTATGAATTTGCCATAACTTAGTTATCACATTTTTATGTACTGGACTCAGGACATTTAAAATGCTTTTCTGTTACAAAAATCATAGCAGTTGACATTTGAATACATAAGCCTGTTTTTATACTGGTATACTGTGGTATAAATTCCTAGAAGTAGATTTTTTGAATCACAGGGCATATATACTGTATTAGTCTGTTCTGGCATTGCTATAAATAACTGCATGATGCCCAGCATAGTGGCTAACACCTGTAATCCCAACACTTTGGGAGGCCAAGGGGGGTGGATCGCTTCAGGCCAGAAGTTTGGGACCAGCCTAGTCAATATGGTGAAACCCCATCTTTACCAAGAATACAAAAAAAAAAAAAAAATTAGCTGGATATAGTGACGCACAACTGTCATCCCACCTACTCGGAAGTCTGAAGCACAAGAATCACCTGAATCAGGGGGGCAGAGGTTGCAGTGAGCCAAGATGGTGCCACTGCACTCCAGCTTGGGTGACAGAGTGAGACCTCATCTCAAAATAAAAATAAAAAGAAGTACCTGAGACCGAGTAATTTGTAAAGAAAGAAGGTATAGTTGGTTTAAGGTTCTGCAGGGTGTACAGGAAGCATGGCTAGGGAGGCCTCAGGAAACTTACAATCATGGCGGAAGGTGAAGAGGAAGCAACTTATGGCTTATATGGCTGGAGGAGGAGGAAGAGAGTGAAGAGAGAGGTGCTACACACTTTCAACAGATCTTGTGAGAACTCACTAATTATCATGAGAACAGCAAAGGGAAATTTACCTCTGTGATCCAGTCACCTCCCACTAGACCCCACCTCCAACACTGGGGATTATAATTTGACATGAGATTTGGGTGGGGACCCAAATCCAAACCATACACATTTATCTTTACCAATTAATTAACAATATAAATGATGACTTGAGAGTACCACCAGTTCTCCATAATATTGGTAACCCAGATATCATTAATTTTTTTGTACTTTGCAAATCTAGACATTTGTAGTGTGAATGAGCCTGGATAGACTTTTTTTTTTTTTTTTTTTTTTTGAGACAGAGTCTGGCTTTTTCAACCAGACTGGAGTGCAGTGGTGCGATCTCGGCTCAATGCAAGCTCTGCCTCCCAGGTTCACACCATTCTCCTGCCTAAGCTTCCCGAGTAGCTGGGACTATAGGCACTTGCCACCACGCCCGGCTAATTTTTTGTATTTTTAGTGGAGATGGGGTTTCACTGTGTTAGCCAGGATGGTCTCAATCTCCTGACCTTGTGATCCTCCCGCCTCAACCTCCCCAACTGCTGGGATTACAGGCATGAGCCATCATGCCCGGCCGGATATTTTAATTTTTAAACTTGGAGACTAGTATTTTACTTGCTGTCCTCTGTTCTCTCTCTGTGTGTCTCTATCACACACACTTCTTGACACCATGTGAAAGACTAGACTTGGTTTGAAGGCACCATATTTTATCTGATCCTTGCTGGTGTCCTGGATCCATTTTCAATGGAAGGTCCTTGGTAATGGCTTGGTGCCTCTGTCTTATACTCTGCTAAAGCTGATGCTTTGTTTCTGTTGCTTAACAACTGTTCAGATTAGTACTGTCATCACTAAAAGGCACAAAATTGAGTCTCTAAGTTAATTTAGACTTCAGACTTCAGGCATAAAACCTAGTTTGTCAAAGTTTTTTTCCTTCTATCCTTTTGCCACTTAACTCCAGTCTGATTTCATGTCTATCTTATAAACCGTTGTTGAAAGTTGCAAAATGTCATGATTTTTCCTCCTTATTCTAGAGCTGTGGTTGGTGGGGGATATTCTTTTTTCTGTATCTATAAATGATTAAATTGGTGTATTGGGGTTGTCTAGAGGGATAGGACTAATAGGATAGATGTATATGTGAAAGGGACTTTATTAGGAATATTGACTCACATGGTCACAAGGTGAAATCCCACAATAGGCCATCTGCAAGCTAAGGAGCAAGGAAGCCAGTATGACTCCAAAAACCTCAAAAGTAGGGAAGCTGACAGTGCAGACTTCAGTCTGTGGCTGAAGGCATGAGAGTCCCTGGCAAATCACTGGTATAGGTCCAAGAGTCCAAAAGCTGAAGAACTTGGAGACCGATGTTCAAGGGCAGGAAGCATTCAGCACAGAAGAAAGGTGGAGGCTAGAAGACTCAGCTAACCTAATCCTTCTGTGTTCCTCTGCCTGCTTTCATCCTTTCCATACTGGCAGCTGACTGTGTATTGATCACCCAGATTCAGGGTGTGGCTGCCTCCAGTCCACCAACTCAAATGTTAATCTTTCAACACCCCCACAGACCCATGCAGGAACAATAACTTGCATCCTTCAATCCAATCAAGTTGACGCTCAATATTAACCCTCACAACTGGTAAACAATTTTTCTGTAATATTTGAGTTCTTGCCACCCATATCCTCATTGCTTTTACTAAGCCACTGTCCCTTTTAAGTTCTATTATTGAAGTATTTCTATTCCAAAAAGGCAAGTAGGACTTCAGTTTTCATATTCCTAATCTAGGCTGACATCAAATACTTCTTATACTTCTTGTCAAAAAGTGATAGTATTCATTGAGCCCTTGAGAGGCTCTAGAACAGTCTAGTTCTGCTTTGTTTCCTATATTTGCAGAACATGGTTGTTCTTCAGAAGTCACACATAACAGTTTAAAGGTAGAATCCATGTCAAGATTGTTATTCACATATTGCATTTAAAAATTGGGTTTTTCATAGTTTTCTTATTGACTTGTGGGAGATCTTTATATATTTTATATATTAATCTTTTATTGAATATTGTGGATATATTTTTCCCAATATGTTATCTTTTGATGATCTTTACTCCTTTTTTTAATAACAGAAGCTTTAAATGTTTGTGTACTCAAAGTTGCTAATCTTTATAAATGAATTCTGGGCTTTCCTTTGCATACAGGAAGATATTCCTGTATCTGTAATTTTGAAATATCTTCCACTACGTTGTTTGATGTTTGTATTTTATTTGTTGTTACTAGATTTTATTTTTTAGAGCAATTTTATGTTCACAGCAAAATTGAGTAAATAAAAAGTACAGAAATTTCCACACATGCCCTTCCTCCACAATGAACAACCTCCCCTATCTTGCATAAGAGTGGTACATTTGGCCGGGCGCGGTGGCTCAAGCCTGTAATCCCAGCACTTTGGGAGGCCGAGGCGGGTGGATCACGAGGTCAGAAGATCGAGACTATCCTGGCTAACATGGTGAAACCCCGTCTCTACTAAAAATACAAAAAACTAGCCGGGCGTGGTGGCGGGCGCCTGTAGTCTCAGCTACTTGGGAGGCTGAGGCGGGAGAATGGCGTGAACCCGGGAGGCGGAGCTTGCAGTGAGCCGAGATCACGCCACTGCACTCCAGCCTGGGAGCACAGCGAGACTCCGTCTCAAAAAAAAAAAAAAAAAAAAAAAGAGTGGTACATTTGTTATAATAGATTAACCTATATTGATACATCGTTATCATCCAAAATCCATAATTTCAATTAGGGTTTTCTCTCGGTATTGCATATTCTATGAGTTTCAACAAATATATAATGACATTTATCTACCATTGCAGTACAATACAGAATAGTTTCACTGTCCTAAAATTTATCTGTGCTCTGCCTGTTTATCCTTCCATCTCCCTTAATCCCTGGTAACCACTGATCTTTTTACTTCCTCCATAGGTTTGCCATAGAATGTCATATATGGAATCATATAGTATGCAGCCTTTTCACATTGACTTATTTCATTTAATAATATGCATTTAAGTTTTCTCTATGTCTTTTCATGTCTTGGTAGCTCATTTCTTCTTAGCAGTGAATAGCGTTCCATTGCCTGGATATACCACAATTTATGTATCCATATACCTATGGAGAGACATCTTGATTGCTTCCAAGTTTTGGCAGTTATGAATAAAGCTGCTATAAACAACCATGTACAGATTTTTGTTTGGATATAAGTTGTTAACTCCTGTGGGTGATAATAGGGTGAATGAATGCTGGATCATATGGTGAGAGTATATTTAGTTTTGTAAGAAGCCATGACACAGTCTTTCAAAGTGGCTGTACCATGTAACCTTCTTATCAGCAGTGAAGGAAACTCTACAGTCCCACCAGCATTTTATATAGTCACTGTTTTGGATTCTAATAGAGATGTGTAGTATTTCATTGTTGTTTTGATTTGAAATGTCCTAATGACATGTGATGTTGAACATCTTTTCATATGCTTATTTACTATCTGTATATCTTGTTTGGTGAGGTGTCTGTTAAGATATTTTGTCTATTTTTTTTTTTAATGAGGTGTTCATTTTTCTATTGTTGAGTTATAAGAGTTTTTTGTATATTATGGATAACAGTTCTTCATTAGATATGTATTTTGCAAATATATTCTATTAGTTTGTGGCTTATCTTCCTATTCTCTTGACATTGTCATTTGCAGAACAGATTTTTAAGTTTAATGGACTCCAGCTTATCAATTACTTCTTTCCTGGATCATGACTTTGGTGTTGTCTTCCATTACTTTTTTAAATTATTGGGTTCTTTTGTCTTATGGTTTACATTTTATCTAGATTCAAAATATGTCCAACATATGATCATTTATCACTAACTCCATTGATTCCAAATTATTCCAGGCATCATCATCTTACTTTGTTTATTTGAGTAACTTTCCAGTTGCCCTGCTTCTGCCTTCTCCGGAGTAGTTAGATTGTTAAAACCACAGACATCACAACTGTTCATAGCTTGGTTAAAACTCTCCTGTGAGCTTCTCGCCTTAACCTGAAAGATCGTGCATGTTCTCCTCTTCCTCCAATCTCTGCTCCCTATTTCTTTTTCTTATGCTCTCTCTTTCCTGGCACCTGGCCTCCTTGTTCTGTGAATACCCTAAACATTCTTATTTCAGAACTTTGACATATGATGTTTCTTCTGCCTAGAATATTCTTCCATAGGAATTCACAATGTGTCCCTTCTGTTTTTGAGATCACCTCCTAAGACAGGCCTTTTTTGATTTTCCCATCTAAAAGAGTACATTTTGCAATGAGTATTTTACAGAAATCATTATCATCAACATAGTATATATGTGTTTGTTTTCTGTCTCCTCAATATGGAATATAAACTCAATGGACCTGATGGAAATAAAGAGTTGATTGCTTTAAAAACAACAAACAACAACAACAGGGTCTCATGCTGTCGTCAAGCTGGAGTGCTGTAGTGCAATCATATTATAACTCACTGCAGCTTGATCTCCTATTAATTGCTATATTCCCAATCCTTTTCATAACTAAGTGAATATCTAGCAGGTGTGGACACTCCTAAGAAATAAGTATCTCAAAATAATTCCAAAGGATATTAACGTGGAGTGGGGCTACTGTAGAAGCTTGTGGAGTCAGATTTGCTAGATGAATCATTGTTGAGGGTTAGTGTTACATTTGATGCTAGAAAAATAATTGTTGAGTGTCAGGTAGAAATAGCATGGTAAACTGGTAAGTGGTAATACAGTTCTATGCCAACATTCTTGATAAATATTTGATTTGTGAAATACAGAGGAATAGGGTTCATGAACAAGCTTCAGGTTTCAGAAACAAAGTTTGCATGGTACATACAGCCGGTTTGCCTCGTGGGTAGGCCTAAAGGCTTCCTGGCACTATATTAAGAAATTTGGCCTAATTTTCTCTGTAAGTGGATGAGAAGATTTAAAGTTGCACCTGAGATTTATCTATTCTTGACAACAAGCAACCTTTGTAATGGGTTCAGTCATAGCTAAATTCAGTTGCTAGACTATTACACTGTATTTATTATTTAGCTTTTAAATCATGTGGCTTGGACATTTGCTAATTTCTAAAACTTTTTCAAAATATGTTTTAGCATTAGTGATTTTAAAACAACTAAGCTATATATATATATATAATTTTATTTTATTTTATTTTTTGAGACAGAATCTCACTCGGTTGCTTAGGCCGGAGTGCAGTGGTGGAATCTTGCCTCACTGCAACCTCCACCTCCCGGGCTCGAGCGATTCTCCTGCCTCAGCCTCTGGAGTAGCTGGAATTACAGGCACATGCCACCACACCCAGCTAATTTTTGTATTTTTAGAAGAGGTGGGGTTTCACCATGTTGCCCAGGCTGGTCTTGAACTCTGGACCTCAGGTGATCCACCCGCCTTGTTCTCCCAAACTGCTGGGATCACAGGAGTGAGCCACTGTGCTGGGCCAGCAAAAATATTTTTTAGCGGAAAATAAAACCATAGGATCTTTATAGTAGCATAATCTATTAAAAGTGTGTGTAAATTTTGACTTCTTTCAGATGATTACTTTGACCTCTATTGAGCAGTAGGCTTTTTATATAATTTGTCTCAGTAAATATTTAATTTTTATCTAGTGTACTAGATAAGGAGAAAAATAAAATTATATCTTTTTTAAAAAACAAAATTCATTTACTATTTTTCTAAAATATTCTAGCTTTGGTTTTCCTTAAGGGGGTAACTTTATTTCTTAAAGATGTATTTTATTCCAACAAATTGTTGTAAACTGTAGATATTGTAAATAAATTGGTCTTTACAAGCCAATTGGTCATAGAGAGAAAGACTACAAAATTCAAATTATCAGAAGTTAGTGACACATAGGACTGTCTAGCCACACAATGTGACTGAAGATGTTCTATTTAAAAACTGGAAACCCGGAGATGCCAAAGTAGAAATTAACCTAAGTTTAAACATCAGGTCAGTGACATTGCATATAATGCCTTGTTTCCATTTTTTATGTTCTAAGGCCATATTTTTTGAAATATGTAAATTGTTCTTGTGTGAAACCTATTTCATGTCTCATTTTTCCATTTCTGACTTGCAGGATTTGATTGCTGATGCCTTAAAATCAGAATAGAAGCATTTTGAAATACTTTCAAGATATAGTTAATAATTGAAGATAGTCAGTTTAAATGTGGGCAGTAGCTAACATGTTCCCAGAATTAAGTGCTTCTTAAAAACTGATCTCTGTTTAGGGCCATGATCAAATACAGAACTGATTAAGCAATCAAACTTCACTCTAGTTTCAGAGCAAAATGTGAGTCATTCTGCCATTCATTTTTTTTTTTTTTTTTTTTTTTAATTATCCCTCGTTATTGTCGCTTTAGATTCTTTCTTTCTGTTCCGAATGATTTCCTGCCTTATGGCCATCTAAGGAACATAGTGTAAGGGTAAAAAATTAATTAAAGTTCTAATGGTGCAATTAGTAGTAAGTATGAACTGTTAAAGCATTTCCTCAGATGTTTTATAGCTTGTGAGAAATCATCTTCACCTCAGCCATGGAATACTGACCACCTGTTATCTATTACCATAACATTACACAAACCGACTGACAGAAAGCAATCTGGTCTCCAGTGATTGGATTACTGAAGCAATTGACAGACAGTTTCCACAAAGGTAAACTGTGAAAGCTAAATGAGATGGTAAATAGAAATGCAGGCAGGTGTTTAATGGAGAAATACTACTAAACAACCCAGAAGCTGTAAAATGAATACCTTGTTTATGCATATTTTCATGGTATTCATTTTGTTTCAATGTTTTAAGACAGTAAATTTAAAACCAATATTATATGTTGTACATTTGTAATTACCTATATGAGTTTGTAACTGGATTCAAGCATATTGCACTTGATACAGAAAGTTTATTGTGCAAGATTTTTTTGGTGATAAACCAGTCTTAGTTCAAAATGTAAAAGTGGGTAGTGATGCTTTACACCAAATTGATGCTTTCCCTTAAACTTGGGGAAATAAATAAACTTAATGAGAAAATAAGTTAGCTTACAAGAAAAAGCATGAATTAGCAGATTTCATTGGATTAAGGTTGTTTGTTGCTATAATGTCCTACATGATTTCTTCCGGGTGCTGAATAACACTGAATATCTAATATGACTTCTTCAATTATTGATTTGTTGCTCATCTGTTCTCCAGGAAAGTCAGATGAAGATCAGCATGACAGTATTTATAGGCTGCATCTCATCTGCGGGATGTAATCCATCTTCGTTAAGTTCAGTAAAAGTGATAGATGGCGTTTGGCAGTGTAATGATGTGATCACTCTACCAGTACCTTTTTAAATCATAAGCTGTTGCTTTCTGTTGTGTAGATATTTAATCAGTTATACACCCCATTACTGATTTAATTCAGAATGTCAGTAGCAGGTGAATAATGTGAGTATTTGTATATTAATATCATATTGTATTAATGCTCTCTTCATTTAAGTGTGCTATTCATTTGAAAATCGTAAACTGTTGCTTCATGGGTAGAATAAATTTAATCAAGGTGGTAGGCATCTAACACCTTTACTGTTTCATTTCAGTGTGTCAGTGAAAAAAAATGTTGTTTCCTTGTATCTCTGTCTGTGTATCTCTTTGTATCTTATCTTCCTTGTATCTCTTTACTCTATAGATTGTTGGACAATAGCAGTATTTTCTTTTTTTTTTCTTTTTTTTTTTTGAGACGGAGTCTCGCTTTGTCACCCAGGCTGGAGTGCAGTGACGAGATCTCGGCTCACTGCAACCTCCACTCCCGGGTTCACTCCATTCTCCTGCCTAAGCCTCCCGAGTAGCTGTGACTACAGTTGCCCGCCACCACGCCCAGCTATTTTTTTTTTTTTTTTTGTATTTTTAGTAGAGACAGGGTTTCACCGTGTTAGCCAGGATGGTCTCGAACTCCTGACCTCGTGATCCGCCCGCCTCGGCCTCCCAAAGTGCTGGTATTACAGGCGTGAGCCACCGCGCCTGGCTCAATATCAGTATTTTCTATGAGTAATAAAGTTTTAAAAACTATGACTTTATACCTCATATATGCACTTTAATTTTAAAATTACAATAGATGAGTGCGACTTTCAGAAAATAACATTAACAAATTTTAATATAGAAAGAAAACCCAGCAACTGTTTAATGTATATGCTATTAAACCAGTTCTGGAGGTTCATAAGAATTCTTATTTGTTACGTTAACTTCACGTTAATTTTAGAGTTCAGGATAATTGTTGTATCTGTAAAAAAAGACTGATTTACAATATTGTAACCTGATTTTAAAGGATAAGGAAATTTAATACTTGCTTCCATTTCATGTTTCTTCTCTCAGATGTATTATTCATATCTTATAACATGTAAATATTTATAATTGAAGATATTCTTATTTTGAAAGAATTTATAGTACCACTCTCTTTTGAAGATTTTTACACTTACTTTACAGAATATCATACTGATTTTAACACATAGAAACAAACACACATCCACAGAAAAATTTGAGCATATTTTTTAATGAAATTTAATGATTTCACATAATTAATTAAAGGATATGTTTTAAAAATGTATAAATAGGTTGGGTCGGTGGCTCACGCCTGTAATCCCAGCACTTTGGGAGGCTGATGCAGGTGGATCGCGAGATCAGGAGACCATCCTGGCTAACACAGTGAAACCCCGTCTCTACCAAAAATACAAAATTATCCGGGCATGGTGGCGGGCGCCTGTAGTCCCAGCTACTCGGGAGGCTGAGGCAGAAAAATGGCATGAGCCCAGGAGGCGGAGCTTGTAGTGAGTCGAGATCTTGCCTGCGCTGCAGAGCCAGACTCCGTCTCAAAAAAAAAAAAAAAAAAAAAAAAAAAAAAAGAGTGTAAATAGACTAATGCATACTTTCTGAAAACATTACTTTGTTCTCGACATTTAAGCAAAGGGGATAAATGTAACATTTCCTAAAACATATATACAAACCTTCTGGGAGTTTTCTCTAGGAAGTATATAGTACAATTCTCTGTATGCAGTAGTTGTGCTTGAAGGACACTGATTGATAGACTAAACAAATTTCAACTTAATCTCATTGAACTTTACAGCCTTCATTCCATGTTCATCTCTCTTAACCAACTCAATAACTGTCATTTTTGATGTCACCACATTCAGATTGACTTGGATTGGACAATGGCCTTGCACTGTTTTTGTGACAGGCTAACTTTTCTGTCTTTATTAAAATTCATAATTTTCTCAGAAGACCTCACCAATATTTTGAATAAAATGTTGATTCCTAAGTCTTAAAAAATACAATTTGTTTCAAAGTCTCAGAATTTAAGAATCAAGCAGAAGAAAGGTGAAAAGGCAAAAATAGGTAGGAGAAAGAAAAATATGTATTCTGATTGCATTAAACATTGACAGGTTTTAAATTTATAGAAAAAATATGATGCTTAAAAATATCTATGCTGAAGGCATACAATAGTTATTTAATTAATGCATCTATCTATCATATTTAACACTGTTTTGGTCATAAGTATCTTTCTCATTTTTATTTATATGAAATATTTAAATATCTTCTTCATTTTCTGTGTAAAGCTTCTATAATCTTTAAAATGATAGAAAGATGGAATGTTATTTTGTTATAATGTATTGCACACCTCTGTATTGCCATAATAATGCCAACATTTATTTCCATAATACTTCTTTCCAACAAATCATAAACTTTACATAGAAATGATCCCATTTATCTTCATAACACACCTAGAGCAGTTAAGGAACTGCTGGTTAGTAATGCCATTTTATAGATGAGAAACAAGGTTATATGGGGACTCCCACTTGGTCACTCAGTCAGGCAGTAGCACTGATTGGATTAAAAATTAGTTGTCAGTCTATGCTCAAGACGTTGACAGCCCTGAGTTTCATCTGCTTTTGAGTGCCACAGTCTTTCACCTATTTTATTCCATTATCCATCTTAGCCATTTCTATGATTAATTTACATCTAGCAAATTTTTTTTGAGTATATACATATACATACACACACATATCTTTATAGGTATGTGTGTTACAATTACTGAAACATAAGAACAAAAATCTGTTCATATTTAGGACAGAAGAACTTAGGAAATACAAGCAGTTTATTTTTGAAACAAATTTGTAAGTTTATTTCCTTGTTGATGAACTTGAGGTCAAGATTGTCAGCAAATAATAGGGGGCTGGGAAGGTGGCAGAAAATAGCACCTGGTCCCCTCAAACAGGACGGAAACAGCAGTCATTTCCTTTTGAGTAGGAGTTGTTGTTGTTGTTGTTGTTGTTGTTGTGTGTGTGTGTAGACAGATATACATACCATCAGATTCTAAATCATTATCAATAAATGTTTGTCAAGTTACAAAAATAATCCATTCTGCAATTGTAAAAATATTCAGATTTTGCACACCTGAGGTGAGGAGGGATGTGTGGGAAGTGCAGCAATTAGAGGTCCCATATTGGCACCTGGCCTTTCATGCCCATTTCTGTCAGAGTAGCTATGTAAAAGTCTTTGGATAAACCTTTTACAACAACAACAAAAAAGATTATTTCCCTACCCACATTATTATACTTTCTTAGATTTTCATTTGGGTAAGATCTTCAAGCTCCATCTTGCCCTCAACTCTGACTCAAAAGGATATGACTGCTATTTCTGTCCTGTATGAGGGGACCAGGTGTTATTTCCTGCCACCTTTCCAGCCCCCTGTCATTCCCTGACACTCTTGACCTCAAGCTCATCAGCTAGGAAATAAGCTTACAAATTTGTTTAGAAAATAAACTGCTTCTATTTCCTAAGTTCTTCTGTCCTAAATATGAACAGATTTGTGTTCTTATGTTTTAGTTTGTGTCTTTTGTTTTTCTAACTTGTTCTGGTATGACATGAAGAGATATTTGTTTCTCTTTCAGAAGGCATATCTTTGTTTCTAACTTATTTTCTCAAATGTATGCCTAATGAAGAGGTAGAGGATTATTGAATTTTTAAATTCTATCTATTTTCTATCACATAATTCTTACGAATCTCACTCAAGAACCTTGGAGTTTTTCATATATGTTGAATTTTACATGTGTAAAAATCCATTAAAATTGGTTTTTACATCTTGTGCCATGTCTTTTCTTTGGGAGATTTGATATTTGTGACTCTTGCCCATTATTACTTTCTTTTAGCCCTAGATAGTTCTTTGGAGCCCTCATTTCTAGAAAATCTTCTTTTATTTTATTATTTTTATTTTTTCTCTGTCTTAATTTGTTTGCTTATCTTTTTAAGGTAAGTGTGTTTCTTTTTTTAATCTCTTTTACTCTAGGAATATATGCATGCAATCAACACACTTTTGAATGTAAATCTTTTAACTTCTCCTTTTTCTATTATTATAACTGAATAGTAAATTTCAACAAAGTTGAGAAATGTTTAAAACTAGTGTATAACGTCAGAATGAAAATTCAAATAAACAAGAAATGTTTCTCTTCACACTGAAAGTGTTTTAAAAAGGTTAAAAGACAGCAATCAGAACTTAGTTAACAGGATTTCCTAAGCTTCCAGGGTACTTTTATTCTACTCCTTTCAATTTTTTCTCAAAAGAATAGAAATAAAGTCCTCAATAATTTTTAAAATTTTCCTAATTAAGTAGGATTTTGGAGGACCAGATGGTTAGTTCAAGGAAACAACACAAAGCTGGGAAATGCAGATTTCTCAAAATAGAACTTACTTTTTGTGTTTTTATGAATGATAGCTATAATTATTTTCTTGGAATTATAAATATTATCTACTCATTTTATCTGAATAGAAAGTCTTTTATCTCTTTTTTAAACTATGTTTGATAAGGTAGAGTACTGCTGATATATCTAAACTTTTAGCCTTATCTGAAATTTTATTTTCCTTTATATAAGTTGAGGTGCAAAGACAAACTTGATGTCAAGAAAGAGAAAAGATCAGAAAGAAATATCCCTAGCATCAAAATAATTTCTACCGCTTTTGCTATTAAAAATAGTCTCTGAGAAAGAAATATTGCACTGACTAGATCACATTGACACACTGATTTTTATTTCCATAATAGATCTATTTTATAACTAGATTTGTTGATAATTACCCTGTTGCTATCTTAGCAAAACTCAGTTGAGTTTCTGTTTTGCCAGTATCACCTTTTACATAAAATGCAGTTACAGTTATCTATGTGGTATTCTTTAGAGTAACATACATCTTAAGATGCTTACATTTTGTTTTCATGTTCTGGGAGTTTGAGATAAGAGGGAGACAGTTTTTGTGCAGTTAGACAGAAAGAGAAAAAAGAGCCACCAAGCAAATGTGTGGATCCTAAGATTAAATAGTATATAAACTCTTAAAATAGTACTGAGCACTTAGTACGTGCTCAATAAATACTATTGACTAGATATTATGTAAGTTTCGTGACACCTAAGTCCCCAATCATTAACCTGTGATGTAAATTGGAATTAGCACATGTGAAGCCCAAACACACACTATAAATGTTATCTGTGATTGTTATTTAAATAAGGTTGAGAAAGTTAGTTTCTCAAAAAGAAAGTTGCTTCTTTTTGTTTTCACTGAGTGGTTTCATAGGACAGACGGCATTCAAGATTTATAATCACTGAACAATGAAAGAAATTAGCTGGGGCATGAACTGATAGTATAAACAAAGGATAAAAGAATTGATGTTTTTCACAAACTATTGAAGATAAACTTTTGATTCCTAAAAAGTTTAATATCACTTGGTAAGATAATTTTCTGTCAGCGTATTTAAAAAATGATAGTTAATAAATATTAATAAACAATTTATATTCAAATCATTCATAAATGAAGCATCTTTTAAAATCAGCATATATATTTTGGAGCCACATTAAATTATTCTTTAAGACTTGTAATAATAAACAATAAATCCATCGGCTTTAGTATGTACAGTCCCAAATGGACTCCTGGAATGACTTTATCATTTAGAAACAGAGCTTTGGAGTGAAAAAAAAAAGAGTAAGGAATGAGTCACTTAAAAAATATGTTTTATTCCAAAATTAATTTTTGAAATCCAAATTTAATTCAGGCAAACAACTATAGATTGAATAAAGAGACGATTTAAATTGAGAATGTTGGGACATGACAGTTCTTTATAATAACTTTTAAAATTAGATATATAAGTGATTATCTTAAGTTCTATTTCAGTAAGTAACACATTCTTTAGTGATTCTGTCCTAAAGCACTGTTTCATATTGTTTTCCTCCAAAATAGTTTGTTTTAAGTAGACCAATGTACCCGAATATGAGTGCATATTACTGACTGCTAATAACTACAGGGAAAAAATAGTTCCAAGGAAATAGTACTATTAATACCTCCATCACTTTAAATAACTGTTTTTAAGTAAATTTATAGATAAAAATTAAGCTTGAAGGTCAGATAACCACCTTCATCTGCTTAGCCTTGTTGGATTGCTCCAAACTTAATTTTAAAATTATTTTTGAGTATTAAGGAATTCAACAAACGTAAGACACACTCAGTACCTATAATGAGTAGATTCTGAAGATACAAAACTAAGAATATGTAGAGCTTGTGTTTTGTATTCTAACAGGTCAAACCCAATAAGGTAAGTATAGAATATTTAAGGAATTTACAGTATAATTGGGGAAATAGATATAAAGGTAATTATGATGCAATTTACTAAGTATGAAGATAGCAACTTGGGCAAAACATTATTGTATATGGACAAGTGTAAAGAGGTGAGAGAATAGCCTAGCATAAGGAAGGCATGTTGAGAAGGTATTTCTCTGAGGGCATTTGTTCAAAGTAAATGGAATTTCAGGGATTGGAGGAGTTGATGAACAGCATTGTGATATGTATTTCACTCTAATAGCTAAGAGAAACATTTCATGCAAATATTTTTTTTTAATGTTATGTGACAGAAGAGAAGAAAAAGTTATAAGGTGATGACTGGAGATAAAAATTTGAGGAGACAAATATTACGATGTAATTGAACATTTATTGAGTGGTGTTTAATGAAACCCTCCTTCACCACCTCTCAATTGAATCTCCCATAAACATTTAAATAATGTTAAAATTTAAATAATATACAATAATGTTTTGCCTAAACTGCTATCTTTATACTTAGTAAATTGCATCATAATTACCTTTATATCTATTTCCCCAACGATACTGTAAATTCCTTAAATATTCTATACTTACCTTATTGGGTTTGACCAGTTAGAATATAGAAAACAGGCTCTACATATTCTTAGTCAGTTTTGTATCTCCAGAACCTACTCATTATAGGTACTGAGTGTGTCTTATGTTTGTTGAATTCCTTAATATTCAAAAATAATTTTAAAATTAAGTTTGGAGCAATCCAACAAGGCTAAGCGGATGAAGGTGGTTATGAAGGTGGTTATCTGACCTTCAAGCTTATTTTTTACCTATAAATTTACTTTAAAAAAAGTTATTTAAAATGTATTTGTGGCCTCTCTCCCCCACCCACAGATTTATCAAAGCTAGCTAGATGAAAGAACATGCTCCAAATCTTTAACCATAACCAAGTCATGTTGGGCTTTTGTAATTGCCCAACAGGTTCTTCTTGCCCACTGCACAGATAGAGCTGATTCACTGAGACAGTAGTATTGCAGTAGAGAAAGAGTTTACTAATTGCAGGATTATTCAAGTAGTCAGACGGGAGTTATTATTACTCAAACAGTCTCCCTGGAAATGTGGAGGCTAAGGTGTGTTGAAGATAGTTTGGCAGTCAGGGGTCTAGGGAATGGGGAACGATGATTGTTGGGTCAGGGATGAAATCCTAGGGGGTTGAAGCTGTCTTTTTACACTGAGTTAGTTTCTGGGTGAGATTGCAAGACCAGTTGTTTCTTGGTATGGGTTACCAGTCCAGGTGACATGAGCTGGTCCATCAGAATGCAAGGTTTGAAAAATACCTCAAATAACAATCTTAGGTTTTGCAGTAGCAATGATATCTCTAAGAGTATTTGGGGAGGTTACAAATCTTATGGCCTCTGCTACGTAACTCCTGAGCCCCAAGCAAGGAAGGAGTCAGTTTCAGGAAGGGGCTGTTATCTTCATTTTAAGGTTAAACTACAAACTACATTCTTCCCATAGAAAGCTTGGCCTATGCCCAGGAAGGAACAATGGCAGTTTGGAGGTTACAAGCAAGATGGAGTCAGCGAGGTCAGATTTCTCTCACTGTCATAAATTTTGCAAAGGCAGTTTTATTTTCCATGTACAGCTTTAAGCTCTTTGCTTGGATTTTCCTTGAAGCCACAACCCTAGGAAGTCAACAAGCTTAAATAGGAAGTCAATGTTATATCGGAGATTCAATTGAGAGTGGTGAAGGAGGGTTTCATTAAACACCACTCAATAAATGCTCAATTACATCGTAATATTTGTCTCCTCAAATTTTTATCTCCAGTCATCACCTTATAACTTTTTCTTCTCTTCTGCCACATAACATTAAAAAAAACAACTTTATTTTCCTGAACGACTCAGCTCCAGTTCTCTGCTCTTATTCTCAACAGATAAAAATATTTGTTTAGAATAGATATTCAATCTATTTTTCCTCGAATATTCTTTTTAGGAAATCTCTTCAACTCTTCCTTTAAGTGACTTGATTATTCAACCATAATAAACAGCTTTCCTTTGAGGGGTGAATAGTACTACTAGGAAGAAAAAAATTTACTCTGTAAAGTTAGTAAACAATCTTAAATCTCTGAAATCATATTCTAAAGACGGAATTAAAGAGAAGGATATAGCTTTAGGATATAGAAGGATATAGAATTAAGAATAAAAATTTGGGTAGATTTTGATCAATAATATGCCATTACAATAGGGGTAAGGTGCAGCATAAACTAAAGTCAACTTTGATTTGTACAGAGGTGACTGAGTGATTTAAAAGGGGAATGAGGAAGTAGCGGCCTGAGCGAGAGAGCTCTCTGAAGTCTGGAAAGTAAAGAAATATGAATAATTTGGCAGGGTAAATGCAGTTAGGCCAGCTGTGTCTACTAGGTTTCAATAATCTAAGTTAGAATACTATTCTCCCACAGAGACTGGGAGACAGATGTCTTATCTTTTCTGATGATTGTGTTTCTAATGGATGGCTTTCAGGTCTTTAAGAAAGGCATTCCTGAGTTGTAGGAGATACATACACATCTCAAGGGGACAGAGGAAAAATTCATAATTGTAAACCCTTTTGAATAAATACTATAAAAAACATGATCAGCGGACTCTTATCAAGTATTGGCTAGAAAAAAATTAAATTATTTTGTCATCCTTGACTTTTCTGGGGCAGGCACATTCAAAGAGACCAGGGTCATCATATGGATGTGGCTTTGAGGCGTTAGAAATTATGTTAGTGTTTAAGTCTTTTAATGTGGGCAGAGAAGGGTGGATGAAGTCCTTTCTGCTGAGAGTCTGAACTTTTTAAAGGTCAAGGCTGAGGCCTAGTTGAGAAGTAGGCTCCAGGGAAACTGGCTAGAGTTGGGTCAAGGAGATAACCATTGTCAGGGGTCATCATGAAGATTCTCAGAGTTGGAGTCACAATCCTACATTCACTAAAAGCTTTGGAGTGCACTCACCATGGGAAGGAGGAGGAGATAAATAAATATATATAATATATATATATATATATATAAAATATATGTATGTATATGTACAATAATATAAATATAAAATGTCACTTTGTATACAATTATATATAACATAATTATAGAAATATAATTGTAATATAATTATATATCATATATAATTGTATATATTTATATAATGCCAGGGATATAGTGCAACATCCCTACAATGTTCTTAGACCCTTTTAATGTGCCTGCCTGAGAAAACTCAAGGATGACAAAATAATTTACTGTTTTTTTTAGCCAATACCTGACAATAGCCTGCTGACTATATATGGAAAGAGACAGAGAGAAAGAGAGAAGCAAGAACATATATAATCATGAAAAGTAAGAAAAGATAATTATGGGAAGAGAAGGGAAAAAAAAAAAATAAAGAGATACCTTGCAGGGTGGCAAATAAATCCCCAAGTCAAGACCAACGTGTGTCAGAAAGGGCAAAACATCAAGCAAAAGTTGTGCTAGATGAACTTAGTCCGTGATTCTGCTCCTTCCTCCACGAATCTTCCACTTCCTAAAAAACTATACTAAGCAAATTGAAGAATGCTCCAATATCAAGAGAATTATGATGTATAGAAAGGCATAAGAGTTGACACTAATAGTAAGGACAGTATTAAAATTGGTGACTTTGTCGTCTGTTGTTTGGTAGGCCAGCCATCATAGTCTGAGCATGGTAATTAATTGTGTGACTGAAGACAGATCAAGTGCTCAATCACTGAGTTGCAAACAAAGATTAAATTCCACCATAATGAAAATGCTGACAAATAAAAAGATAGGAGATGGAAGAGTATGCAAACCAAGCTTAAACACAGAGGAGGCGTTGGTGACGTGTGACTTGTTGAGTAAAGAAATTCACAGCAGTTGATACACACTGAGGATAAATAAGTACAAGTTCTGATAAATCAAATTTACGTCTTTAAGAATGATGGGGATGAAGATGAAGGAAGGAAACAGGGAGATTTTAAAATTTGTTCAGAGGTAAATGTAGAAATTAATGCTAGTAAGAAATACAAATCAAATATAAATTTAAGAAACTCAGTGATTACCGTTAGAGAGTAAGACACTTTAGTTAGAATGCCTGTGTGACTGAAGTAAAAGTGGTGATACAAACATATTTTAAAAACACACTTTCTTGAATTATTACACCTCATAAAATATTTGCCAGCTAATTTTGCACTTGATTAATGTCAATGAAAAAATGAGTTTTTCTTTAAGTATAGGCTAGGGTTCTTCTTTTTGCATGTCTCTCTTTACAGGGCTGGGCACATAGGAGGTACTTAATAAACAATCATCTTTATTGCTTGTAAATTAGAATCTTTTCAGGGAATTTGAGTTTTTATTTTGTCTTAAACATCAACTAAGAGTGTTTACATTTATACCCTTTCCACTCCATGTAAACATTTTAAGGTCAATTTTATTTATACTACATTTCAATAAGAAATCATTTATAAAGTGAGCATTTATTTTTCCTATTGATAATTTTAGTTGGTAGGCCAAATGGTTTTTCCATACATTTTGGGATTTTACTATTGTGTACACATGTAACATACAGTATTTTCATGTAACAGGTAATTTATTATATAAAATTTATTATATGTATGTAATTTGGACTATATCAAATGATTTTTAAAAGATGAGAGAATAAATAAGCTTTATTTAAATAAAAGTCTTAACACCTTTTCATATTGAGGTCAATGTCAAAGCACACTGCTTATTTACTAGAAATTAAATGTTTCTATTCATCAATGTTTCTTTGAATTTTCTGTATTTATTCCTTTTCTTTGCAAAACTTGATGATAAACAGCCAAACTCTTTCTATGATCCTCACCATCTGGAATAGCCTTTTTCTGTTTTCTTACTTCATTAACTGATATCTTTAAAAAAAAAACAAAAAACACTTTTAGTCTTTTATTTAGTTTCTTCCCTCTGTTTCTCTATCCTTCTCTCTTTCACATTATATCATCAAAATTTGATATTTTCTAACATTTTAATTTTCAAGTAGTCCCACCACTTCTCCACCTAAAAGATCAGAAAATATTCACATTGTCATCCTACAAGTTATACTAAAATTGAAAGACACCGTAAGTGGTTCAAATTACTGAGCTTATTACAAGGTATAAGGAACAAATAAACTGGAGCCCAACTTCTTATAATAAAAACAGAATTATATTTATCAATCTAGATTGTAGTCTTACAGTTCATAAACTCACTCACATAATTCCTATCATTTCTAGTATTCTATGTGTAGAAAAATAGGGATGATAATTTATCCAACAGAGCTTCAACATTGTTAAGCGTAATTGGCTATAGCTTTGTGCAGAGCAATGTAATAATAATAATAACAACAATGCTGACATATAGCGAACCCTTATTTGGTGCTAGGCACTGTTCTAAATACTACACAAATGTTAGTTCACATGATAATCACAAATGTCTTATGAATGTGGTACCACTACTATCTCCGTATTTCAGACAAGGGAACAAAAATACAAAAAGTCTAGGCCAGGGGCGGTGGCTCATGCCTGTAATCCCAGCACGTTGGAAGGCCAAGAAGGGTGGATCACGAGGTCAGGAGATCGAGACCATCCTAGCCAACACGGTGAAACCATGTCTCTATCAAAAATTCAAAAATTAGCCGGCCGTGGTGGCGGGCACCTGTAGTCTCAGCTACTCGGGAGGCTGAGGCGGGAGAATGGAGGGAGGTGGAGCTTGCAGTGAGCTGAGATCGCGCCACTGCACTCCAGCCTGGGAGACAGAGCGAGACTCCGTCTCAAAAACAAATAATAAATAAATAAATAATAAAAATAAATAAAAAAATATACAGAAAGTCTAAATGAATTTGTTCTGGATCATATTGCTAGTAAAGTGATAGTGCAGGGATTCAAAGTCATTATCTGAATCCGGAGTTTGTGCTCTCATTCTTCTATATACCTCTCTGATACATTAGGTCTTGGGCATTTAAGAATTAAAGCATAAATATGCAGACCATGCATTCAATGGATTCAGAAATACATATTGGTTTATTCCACAAGTAATTCTGGTTGCTTGCTCTGTATCTGGAACTTTGCTCAGTTTGAAGGGAACAACTAAGAAAAGACAGTCATGTTTCCTGCCCTCGTTCCAGTAGGGTGAGACAGACAAAAACAACACAACCAAAACAGAAAATTTTCATACATTGCGAAGGATATAAAAAAGGAACAGAAGAAATGAAGTAGGTGAAGAGGATAGACAAAGGAATGTCAGACCCGGGGAAGAAAAAGAATATTACATGTGTCAAGAAAAGAAAACCTTGTGTTTTTATAGATGGAAGCCCTGAAAATAACACTCTATGGCCAGAGCATAATAAAAAGGGAAGGACAGTAACCCGAGATAAGGTTGAAGAAGCAGGCAGGGAGTAAACCAAATTTTATTCTAAATGTGATGGGACATCATTGAAGGATTTTAAGCAGGGCAGAGATGTGATAAACGCTTTATTATTACCTAGAGTTGCTGGATGGAGAATGAATTGACAAGAAAGACATTTGGGAAGGCTAGATAGGGACAGAAGCTTAGGCAAGAGGTGACGGCAGTGATCAGAGCGGAAACGGAAAACAAAATGGAAATACTCAACATATGTTTTTGTCATAAAATTAAAAGCATTTACTGATGATTATATGCGAAAAGCAAGAAAAAGAGAAGATTGAAACATGATTGCTTAGGCTTCCAGTTTGAGTAACTGGATAAATACTACTAGAATTCACAGATCATTAGGATAACTAATTTATACAGATAATTAAGATTGGGGTGAAGCGCTTTTTCTATTTGCATATTTTATACGGAGATACTGAGATGCCCAAAGATATATTAATTCATGGTTGGATATACGTATGGAATTTAGATTAGAAATATGGACTAGAAATGAAAGCATGTAAATGATATTTAATGCCATGGGGATAGAAGTTTCACATAAGAGAGAGCGGCGAAAAGGAAGAGAGGAGGACCCTAAATGAAACCTTAAATAATACTTAATTTAGAGGTTGGGTTCCAATTCACAGCTTTCAGCTGAAGACTTATCTCACTTTCTCACTAAGGAAAGGATGGATTCCAAGTAATTTTCTAATTATATTTTTTCCAGGAGTGTCTGTACACATAAGGTCTTATAGCCTCTCCTTGGATGGCAAATTACAGCCTATCTGAGGGTTTCAGGCACCTCGGAGTTCATGCTCTGCTCTAGCAGAGGGTCAATGTTAGTTTAATCTTCAGAAAGTCGGTACTTATCTCTGGTGACTACAGAAGGACTGACACAATGATATCACATATATATTCATTATTTTCATGGCTTGTATTACTTTCCTTCCAGTAGTAGTGACATGAAATAGAGGCAATTGTTGAGACGTGTTTAAGTCTGTATAATTTTCAACTGAGTCTGAAGTCCTGGCTGAAACTTTGATGTTGAATATTTTTAAACCCAGAAAAAGAAATCCACACTGGGTCAAACAAACAAACAAACAAATCACTGACACTTTAAAGCTTCAAGCTATTTTAAGCTGCTTCAATACTCTTTCAGGACAAATTGTTTTGTTGTTGTTGTTGTTTTGGGAAAACCAAATAAATAGACCTATTTTGCTATGCAGTCTAAAGCAAAGACTCTCTTATGACATGGAAATATTTGAGATGCTCTGGTTCAGGAAATTAAAACTGCTTGAGGGATGACAATAAAAGCTTGTCTGTTAAAAATAGAGTTGCATTTCTGCAAACATGTTTGATTTGGGAAAGTCATGTGTTTTACTAAGTGCGATAATAAGGACAAAAGAAAGTAGGATAATATTTTTCCCCATTTAAGTCCTTTGATAGCGTTGGATCTCTTCTTGTTAGAGGGGTAAGAACCTAAAGTTAACAGAACCACATTCATGAAAAGTAGCATTATTACAATGCTTTGGCTACAAGAAGATCTAAATTCAGGTGATCAAGAGTTGCATAGTTTTTTGTGTGTGCTTGTTCACTGGAACCAGCAGGATTAGCTGCTACTTGGACTGGCATCCTCTTTCCATTGTATATTCTCACTGATTATTTTTGTACATTATACAACTATTGATTTTAATTTACTTATTTATTGCCTGCCAGCTTACCCAACTTAGTAGATAATCAACTTTAGTAGATTATCTGTTTTTCCATGCTTTCATAAGCACAAAATAATGACAATTTTTATTTATAGTTTAATTGCTTCTTGTTTTAATTTTCAGACTACAATGTAGATTTTTAATTTATTTAATTTTTAGTAAATTAGAATGGTGAAAAAATATTATTTTAGATAATTTTATTTTGATAATATGTTTGTTGATGTGGGGGGAAAAATAAAAATGACTCTGAACTTTTAAATCAGATTAGTGGTAGTCTAATTCACAGTAAGCAGTCCACATTAAAATCTATTGCATCCCATTCATCGATTGAATGGTTAGGAAAAGGAAAATAATCCAGTTAATCATTTGTGAAGCATTCTAATAAGGTAGTCTCAAGGGAAATTGCCAGATATTTAAATTTTCTATAATATATCTACGAGATAACGAAACCATATCTACTTGTCTACGTACTTTAAAATAATTTTCTATAATTGTGTCCTGTATGTATACAGATACATATATATACATCTATGTGTGTGTGTGTATGTGTGTGTGTATATATATATAGGGAGGGGGTTGAGTTTAGTGTATATATGTGCTTCAGTTTTTTTATTGTTGAATAATTCCAAGCGTGGATGTACCACATTTTATTCATCCACTTATCAGCTGATTGACATTTGGGCTGTTTCTTCTTTTGACTATTACAAATAAAGCTGCTATGAACATTTGTTGAACATTTGTGTATGTGTGGAGGTACGTTTTCATTTCTCTTGGATGCATATTTACCAGTAGAAATGCTAGGTCACCTGGTAACTCTATGTTTAACGTTTTGTAAAACTGACAGACTGCTTTACAGAGAGGCTGTTCCATTTTACATTTCCACCATCAATATATATTGGTTCAAATTTTTCCACATCTTTGTGAAAACTTCTTATTGTTGTAGTCATCACAATGAATATCAAGTGTGATTATGATTTGCAGTACTTTGATGTCTAATAGTGTTGAGCATTTTTTATGTGTTCATCAGTCATTTGTGTATCTTCTTTGGAGAATATTTATTCAAATTATTTGCTCATTATTGAATTGGATTAGTTGTTGTTTTATTGTTGAGTATATAAAGCATTCATTATTTATTCAAGATACAAGTTCATTATCACATAAGTGATTTGCAAATATTGTCTCCCATTCTGTCAGTTGGCTTTTTGTCTTCTGAAGTATAAAAGTTTTTCATTTTGATGAGACCTAACATCTGTTTTTTTTTTTTCTCATTTATATTTTTTGTGTCATGTTTATGAAAGCTTTGCTTAACCCAAAGTTAGGAAGATTTCCTCCTGTTTTTTATCAAGAGTTTCATCATCTATCATCTACATTTAGGTTTAAAGTACATTTTTAGTTATATACGTATGTGTGTGTGTGTGTGTGTGTGCGTGCACGCGCTATGAAGAAGGAATCAAATATCATTCTTTTGCATGTGGCTATACAATTGTTGGGAGCACTATATATTTGAGATAATTTATTTTTCTCATTGGACTTTTCCGGTACATGTAGCTATGTCTATTCTTATAATAAAATCAAACTCTCTTGATTACTGTAAACATACCAAGGTTGAAATCAGGAAGTGTGAGCCCACTAACTTTGTTTTACTTTATTCAAGATTCTTTTGGCTGTTCTGGGTCCCCTGTTTTTCCATATGCATTTTAAGGTCAGGTTGTCAATTTCTGGAAACAAACCAGCTGGGATTTCTATACATTAAATCTGTAGATCTATTTAGATAGTGTTGCCGTCTTCATAATATTAGGCCTTCCATTCCATGAACATTGTTATCTTTCCATTTGTTTAAATCCTTAGTTTCTTTCAATGATGCACTGTAGCTTGGGTGTATATGTTTTAACATTTAAAATTATTTCTCTAAACTTCCAAGTATTCTATATTTTAAAATTCTATTAGAAATTAAATTGTTTTCTTAATTTCATTTTTGGATTGTTAATTGCTCTTATATAGAATACAACTGATTTTTTTTGTATGTTGCTTTTGTAACCTGCAACCTGACTATACATTTCTATTAAATTATTTAAGTTTTTGTATATACCAGTACTTGCCATCTGCAAATAGTGATAGTGTTACTTCTTTCTTTCCAATCTGGATGCCATTTATTTCTCTCTCTCTCTCTCTCTCTCTTTCTCTCTCTCTCTTCTTCCCTCCCTCTCTCCCTGTCTCTCTCTCTCTCTCTGACTATCCCCCACCCCCAATTACCTTTGCTAGAATCTCCAGTTTTATTCAACATTAGTTGAATAAAGGGAAAAGTGTACATGCTTGCTTTAGTCCTCATCTTTGAGGGAAAACATTCATTTTCTCACCACTAAATATAATATGAGCTTTGGATTTTTGTATTCCTTTTATCAAGTTGAGGAAGTTCTATTGCTAGTTTGTTGAATATTTTTATGATGAAAGGTTATTGAATTTTGTCAAATAAACCTGTCATTCAACCATGTCAAATTATTGTCTTATTGCAATGATAGAGACTGTATACTAGAAAAACTATGGTGAATCTCACAAAAAGGGAAGAAAGAAAAAAGGAAGGAAGGGAGGGAAGGAGTAAAGAAAGGCAGGCAGGCAGGCAGAAAGGAAGGAGAGAGAAGCAAAGGAAAGAAAGGAAGGAAAGGAAAAAAGAGAAAGAAAGAAAAGAAAGAAAAGAAAGAAAGAAAGAAAGAAAGAAAGAAAGAAAGAAAGAAGAGAAAAGAAAGAGAAGAAAGAAAAGAAGGAAGGAAGGATGGGGAAAGAAAGAAAAAGGGAAAGAAAGAAAGAGAAAGAAAGAAAGAGAGATAAAAGAAATAATAAAAGGAAAGGAAAGAAAAAAGAAAAGAAAAGGAGGAAAAGAAACAGAATTTTTAGAATATTTTTTTAGAGAGTAGAATTTAGACACAATTTCAGTGAAGCAGTGTTTTGTTAGAGCAGAGTTATGTGTACTATTTGCAAAGAGTTCAACATCAGATCTGGATAGTGAGGTGGACCTAGGATCCTCTTTCCTTGGAAACTTCACAGTCAATATAGATGTGGAATATTTTGTGAAGAAATTTATTAATTTAGGTTCTTTACCTGGGCTGGAAATCAAGACTGCTTCTTTGTGTCAAAGTAACTTAGATCCTCCAAACAAGATTTGGATGCTTTCTACTAATGATATAATTTCAAACAGCAAACTGATACTCTGTGGCTTTGGAGAACAAGCCAGTACCTAAGAAAGTAGTACACAATCAACGAGGACTTCATTTTGATGCTTTATAGTTGTAGCATGTCTTTGAGATAAATATTATTTCCTGCTAACTTTGTGAATTAGTCTGTTCTCATGCTGCTGATAAAGACATACCCAAGACTGGGTAATTTATAAAGAAAAGGAAGTTCAATGGACTCACAGTTCCACATGACTGGGTAGGCCTCACAATCATGGTGGAAGGTGAAAGAACAGCAAAGGCACATCTTACATGGTGACAGGCAAGAGAGTGTGTGCAGTGGAACTGCTCTTTATAAAATCATTATATTTTGTGAGACTTATTCACTATCACAGGAACAGCATGGAAAAACCTGCCACTGTGATTCAATTATCCCCCACTGGGTCCCTCCTACAACACATGGGGATTGTGGGAGCTACAGTTCAAGATGAGATTTGGGTGAGGACCCATCCAAACCACTTCACAACTGAATTTATCTGTGAATTTATCTTGTTATCCTAGCCAGATGAATAACAGTGTTTAATGGATGTGGCTCCCTATGAATAATATCCTTCACTGCCTTTCCCATTTGGTAAGCTCTTATGCTGCCTTTAAGACAATGTTCAGACAAGAAGGGGCTATTGCTGTTCCTCAGTGGTGATGAGATGAAAGTATGTTCTCTATGAACTGAAGTCCTTTGGGTAGCTGTAAGAGGAGTGGTTTATTTCTCTGTCAAGCTATCAGAATCAATTTCCCCATCATGGCTATGGAAACTAGAATCCAGGAAATAGGGTACAACCACGGTTCTGAGTTGCCTGCCTGGCTTGTATTTTTTGATGTGCTGACCTCCCCTTCTTTCTTCTGCAAAAACATGTCGGGACGTGACTCATGCTTAGCCAAACCCAATTCCCTGCTCAAAAGTGGGTAAAAGGGAAGAAAACTCTTTTTTTTTTCTCTTGGCAAGTGCATGAGGTAAGGCGATGGAATTTTTACTGATTTTGCGTTACATTTCACACACATGTGTGTGTGTGTGTGTACATATATGTGTGTGTGTGTGTATGTATATTGCTGGGGTGAAAAGTATGGAGCTGCTGAAACAGCACTATTATAGATATCTTCTTAATTACGCCTATCCTGCATCTTCGTAGATGTAGGTGCTACATCCTTGAGTTCCGAGAATTTAGCTTTGTATTGATTTACTCTGCTCAATATTTCAGGTCTGGTTAGGTAGATAGGCATTTTATTTTATTTTCAAACTACATAATTGCCTTCCAGGATCAGTAATTCAAAGTCCTATTCTGGCTGTTCAACTGTTTTGAGAATCTCAATGTTCAAACACAGATGTGTGTGCACACGTACACATACACATGCCACATGTCCCCTCACTGTCGATAAATCATCACAAATTGAGAAATATGTCTTATCTCAACTAGAATATTTCAATAATTTTAACTGGCTTTTTGTTAATAAAATTTATTAATTTTTGTTGATTTGTTAACTTTTGTTAATTGTTAATAAAAATATATTTTTATAAGGATCTAAACATCTTTTTTAGAAAGAAGTGCATTACTAAAATATTTTAAAATGTAGCAACAGATAATTATTAACTGTAATTTCTGGTTATAATCTATTACAAAAATAAAGTAAAACAGATTATACCTGGATATTGAGATGTATTATGTTCTCTAGTAACTCTGGAATTATGTTAACCATAGAAAAGAAGCATCTGCCACATCTCAATGGTGATACCAAGTGTTTTCTTCCTGAGTTGACAAGAGAAAGTTACCAAGAGGAAGATATGTCATAGTTACTGGAAGAGAAGATGTAGAATGAGGATGGATTAATTATTCTCATTTGCTTACATTTTTTCAGAGCTATGCCGTTTCTCATTTTATTTGTGAATGATGAAAGGCGTGTAATACTACAGATACTACTAATAGAGTTAACTGCATTTCTGAAATGATTTGGAAATTTAAAAAACACACTGGCAAATGTGATTTATTACTGATTTAAACATTCTTAACCATGATCAACTTTTCATCCACTCACTCCAAATAGGAGCACTGTATGCATCACATAAAATTAGCTTAACTGATTTTACAGTGACTGTGTTTTATAATTTTTCTTCCACCATCTCTAGGCTACATTTTCGTACTAATCACCCCCATTAATACCTTGTAGACTGCTTTGTTGACTGTGTGAGGGGAGACTATCTATGGTATATTACTAGGTATACGATTCTCCTAGAGTCAAACAAGTTGAGACTGATGAATCATTCCTTTGGTTTCAGGTTGGTTTAGATTGAGGTTAAGTAATAAGCATTGTAAACCCATATCCAAATAGTGGTGCTACTAGGCACATAGACTTTTGGAATCAGATGAATGGGAGGGGAGTAAAAATTTTGTGTTAATATTATCAGCCCTGTGACTATACGTTTCAGCTTTCTTCTTGGGAAATGGAAAATTATGACATAAGCTTCACAGAATAGATTTATACATAAAATAAAACGATGTATGAAAAACAGTTTGCATCATTTCTAGCATGTGGTAACTAAAAATGATAGCCATTAATTGCATTATTATTGGATATTTCATGTTGTATGTAAAAAAGAAACAAATAACCAAAAAATGAAAAATATTGTTCAAAAGCTTTAATTATTGTCTTGCCCTCCCGCAAAATCCTATTGATCCCCCCAAACTAAGTATTAACTCATCTTAAACCTGGAAACAGCTCTTTTTAGATGCCTAATTTTATAGCAGCTGAATAATTCCTTTTAGAGATTCTTTGAGAGGAAAACAGGGGAAATGCTCTGTCTTAATAATGTTAATTTCTTGGTATGACTGCAAAAGGTGTATATATTCTTTGTTAAATTGAACATGCTCAGAATAATAATTCTGAGGAAAACAAATAACATGTAGGAAAAGTATAATAATTTGATTACACTTAAAGATGCACTCAAAGCATGTCTATGAAAAAATAAAACAGCTACTTTATGTACCCTAGAGATTGGGAATACAATTTTAAGAACTAATTACTTTTGTTTTTCACCTTGTCACTTTTATGTGTTAGGATCCGTGTATCACCATTTATCTTTGTCTGACATTTAAAGCATGCTTTAGCTGACAATTAATTTCTTTTTCTCTTGTTTTGTTTTTTATCTCATTAGTTGAATAGAAGCAAATAAATTGCCACATTAACCTATTAAAACATTATCTACCATTGTGTGATAGTTTCAAGTAAGGAGTTAAATTTTGGATTTCTCATACTGTTATAGTTTTCCATGTGTTTGCTTTTCCTGGACATCTCCAGATCTATAGTATCAAGGGAATACTCATGGTGATTATACCAAAGTGATATTGCTGACATAAGATTTTCAAAAGCATCTCTAAATTGTTACACGTTGGATACTTTTGAAAATTTATTAAGATACAGGAAAGATAGAGAGCCACCATTTTCCAAAATGAAAGACAATTATTTAATTTTATTTTATTTATGAGAATAAATATAATGACATTTTTGCAAAAATTGCTCCCTTTATATATGTATAATCAGCTATCAATTGTAGGTATCACAGTGACTACATTTTTATTTAGGAGATTTTGTGGAGGAGTGGTTGATGAAATAACAGCTATACATGTATATCTTAATGCTTTTTCTGTCCAGAAGTCATTTTTTTTAAAAATAAAAATGTATTTTTTTTCTTTTTCTTCCCCCACTAGATGTGGGTTCTGTGGAAGGACTTGCCTATCACAGAGCCTGGGATACACTGTACTGGACAAGCTCCACCACCTCATCCATCACCAGACACACTGTGGACCAGACTCGACCTGGAGCATTTGACAGGGAAGCTGTCATCACCATGTCAGAGGATGACCACCCACATGTGCTAGCCTTGGATGAATGTCAAAAGTAAGAAACAGTGTAGTTTTATTTCTTCATTGTAGTTATAAGTCAAAAGAATATCAGAGTTCTGTTAATTTTAAGAAGAATTAATTTTAAAATAAAGTTTTTCTTTGAAGTTTTATTTTCACAATTCATAAAACTTTTTTTTATGTAAGAGCATCATAAATATGAAAAATTAAAATCTGGACCCTTTAAATGCCAGGCTTCATCTCTCTGAGAAATCCAGTAAAAACAAATTTAAATAATTAAAGGCAAAATGGAAAGAGACAATACTATGCTGGAAAAGGCCTATGGAGAAGACATTAATGCATAGCTGATTGGAATCATAAATTTAAAAAAATTAACATACACGGAAGACTAAGAGGTTTTTTTTTTTTTTCATTTTAATCAAGTAATTATAGCATCTGGAGATCTCCCAAATTGAAATACAAAATAAAGCAAACTGCAACAATACAAAAATATTCGTGTGCAGCTGTCTTTTCATCACTAGGTACTTGATAATAGTCTAAGTGTTCTACAGCTGTTTGATGATATATTGTACAGACAGCTAAAATAATGTTTGTAAAAAAATCACGACAAAAGAAAATATTCTGGATATAAAATATACTCAGTGAATAAAAACAAAGAAAAAATTTGTGTTTTGGGGGATGTCTTAAAGCAGTTACCAACAACAAAAAACAAAAACAAACAAACAAACAAAAAAACACCTGAAGAACAAAGCACAGGTAAGGGACAAAGAATATCTATCAACTTTCACTCTCATATACAATATGGTAAAGTTGTTTGTTAACTATCAGAAAATGCTTTTTATTTTTAAATGAAACAAATAAACAAAAATCAGACCAATCTGGCCTTCCTTGAGCAAAACTAGAAGAGTTCTTTTTAGGTGTGATTTAAAAATAAAAAAAAAAAAGGTTGAAGAATAAAAAGCAATGACAGATAATCACTGACCCTGACCACTTATCAGAAGAAAGGACTAAGTAACATGAATTGGTCAGTGTGAAAATAGCTGTAAATCTGAACCTTTCTGTAGAGCTAAAAGTGAGGTCAGATTTAATTCACCTAATTGAACGTCATCTTATATGTGAAAATTCTGAAGGTTGAGCAATGCAATGACTCATCGTGGAGCTGGGGAGACTGCTCCCACCACTGTCCTATCAGGATATGGTTTGCTGGCTCAGCTGCATGTATCTCAACACATCACCAAAAGAATCTCAGGACAATAATAAATGTCACACAGTAGGAATAAAAGAGTTGGGCGAAGGAATTTATAAGTCAGTTTTGAAATAAAAATGAAGCGGTCACTCATGATATTATGTATGATGAGTTTTAATTAGTAAGTGCTTTATCCTGTAATTATTTATTACATAGGCTAACATTTACACTTTTCACCTTGCATATGGTGAACTGTAAATTAAAATTAAACATGTAAAAATTTCAATTTGATAATTATTTGTAATTAAAGTATGAAAAGGCAATTTATCATATATGTAAATGACACCTTCAAAACACCATTGTATGTTAATAGATTAACAGATATTTTAAAATAAAATCCTAAATTGCAAATCAAAGTTAGGCTAAGTTTAAAATTTGGTTCAGTTACTAATTATTTGTGAAAACTTTAATTACTTAAGCTCTCTGGACCATTCTGTTTTCTCACCTGTGAAATGAAGTGGGGAGGGTGGAATGAAAGGAACACTACTAACACCTCTAAAATTCTCTTGTTATAAAACCTACAATCTAGGAAAATATTGTAAATAAATTGTGGGTTTAATACTTTACATTCTATGCATAACTTTTAAAATGTTTTAATTCACTATTTTTTATATTAAATGTCACAATTTATAAGTAAAATTACCAACAATGAAAATTGAATACAAACATTTTTGTTGTTAATTTGACAATTATTTGGGAATTTTGGTAATAAGTGTCATAAAATACTCAAAACCACCTATTGAATAACTTTGTTGGCTGTAATGCTAAACTGCCTTTAAATGATTATACCTGGGAATCCATAGAGAACAGATACTATGCTGAAGAATTTAAGAGTCACCCCTAGAGTTTTAGAAATGATATTGTATTTTATAGAAAAATCACACTGGCCGGGCGCAATGGCTCAAACCTGTAATCCCAGCACTTTGGGAGGCTGAGACAGGTGGATCATGAGGTCAGGAGATTGAGACCATCCTGGCTAGCACGGTGAAACCCCGTCTCTACTAAAAAATACAAAAAACTAGCCGGGCGAGGTGGCGGGCGCCTGTAGTCCCAGCTACTCAGGAGGCTGAGGAAGGAGAATGGCATGAACCTGGGAGGCGGAGCTTGCAGTGAGCTGAGATCAGGCCACTGCACTCCAGCCTGGGCGACAGAGCGAGACTCCGTCACAAAAAAAAAAAAAAAAAAGAAAAGAAAAATCACACTAAGAGAGAAAAAGAGAAATGTAAAAAACAGGAGTTTAGTAATTTCCTTTCTCCAAAACAAATACAAAAGAGAATGCAGAATTTAAAAAGGAAAATTAGAAGGGGAAGAAGATTTTTATTTTCATCAATTAAAGCAGATAATTATACTTAGGATAAGAATGATTATACTGGATCAGCTGAAATGTGGTAATAAGTTAGAGTATATTTGCAGTTTGTGGAAAACAAACAAGATCACTGTTTTGTTCTTGATTAAAATAAATCCTCATGCATCTAACAATTTAACTAAATTATTTGAAGGAATACCCAGGAAATCATTTTTTTTAGAAGTAGGTTCTAGGTTTCCTTTAAGAACCCGGGTAAAATTAACATGCAAATATCGTATGCATATCTCCTTTTATTACCTAGACTTTGTTAGGGGCATAGAATATGAGGTAAATAATTCTGCTTCTTTTTAAATAGCTTGCTATTGACATGTTTCTATTAGTATTTTTACTCTTGATGAGAAGTTTGACTTATAGTTACAATTTTCATTTTCATTAGTTTAATGTTTTGGACCAACTGGAATGAACAGCATCCAAGTATCATGAGATCTACTCTGACTGGGAAGAATGCTCAAGTAGTGGTCAGTACAGACATACTCACTCCAAATGGACTCACTATCGACTACCGTGCAGAGAAGTTGTATTTCTCAGATGGCAGTCTAGGAAAAATTGAAAGGTGTGAATATGATGGATCCCAGAGACATGTAAGTTAATGAAGAATTTCTTAGTTATAGAGTTATGCAATGATATGTTTAAAACACATATGATTTATACTCTCCTAAAATGTGCATATCAGGGAATTTCAAAATAGCCTATTGATTGAAACAATCCAGTTGAATAACTAATCTATCACACACAAAAGAAAATTGTGCACAGTATTTTGAAAACTTCTTTCAAATGTATTTGCTACCATAGAGACAGCTCAACCCATAAACCTTTTCTGGAGCAGCAATAACTAATTTCCTTCTAGTTATTAATTGAACTGGAATGGTTAGAGTGATTTGAATATGCTTCTTTGTTATGTATAGCTTTTAAAAATGTGAAATAAAATTGATTAATTGCCCCAGGATAAAATAAAATTAGAAAAGAAAGAAATGATCCTCTGTGTTTGTGTCCTTAAAGCAACCTAAGAAGCTCTGAAGAGAGGAGAATGGGTCAAGTCTATTCTAATCACTGGACTCTCTTTTCTCTGAGTTCAAAATGAATGTTAGTGGAAGAGTTTCTATGCTATCCCTTGAGAGCACTTACAGCAGGTATTTAGGGCCTGAAGAATAGTGAGATGCTAGGGCACCCCCTTGTCCTGTGAGGAGTAGCCTTGGCAACTGCGAAACTCAGTGGTTAGATCTGGGTGGCTACACCACTAGAGAAATCTGGACCCATGTCTCTACCACTATACAGGCCTGATGGACAAAATGATCCTCAGGCTCCTCACGCCTCTACTGCATTGAAGAAGGTCTAGAATGTAATACAATTTGTTTTCTTAAAGGGCCAGATAGTAAATATTTGAAGCCTCATGGACCATATGATCTCTGTTACAACTACAGTGTTTCATGGCACTAATGCAGACATAGAGAATATGTAAATAAATAGGCCTGACAGTATTCAAATAAAGTTTTATTTACAGAAACAGACAACAAATCAGCAAATTCCATACATATGGAACAAATTCTATATGGCTAAGCGCACTGTTTAATTCAGTTGAAGATTGAATTGACCTTAGGCAAATTATTTAACCTTTATAAACTTTAGTTTTCTGATATGCAAATTCTCTTTCAGGGTAATTATGAAAATTATAGTGCAAAAGTGTGTGACTCAGAATACAGCATAGAAATTCTAAATAAACCTAGTATATAATGCTTTTGAAGAGACAGGTAAATCATTGTCCTGAATGTGGTGTTATTTTTTATTCTGTCATGATACTGAAAAAAAATGAGTTTATAACTCTTTATTCTCCTCAATGATTTTTGTTTATACCTATTTTGCACTTCCCCACCCATTTATTCTTATGTATGCTAATTACAGCTACAGTAAGTGGTCCAGTAATAAGATACCACTAACGTAATTTAAAGGATTTGTTCTGACATTTAAAATATGTGCTTTGTTTAATTGCAACTCATCATTTTCCATCCCTGCCCAAGGAAGGATGATTTCTGATTGGGCCCCAAAGTTAGAAAACGATTTCAAAGTCTACTGTATTCTTACATGCATCCAGATTACCTCATCTTTATCCTCATATGGATTCAAATTAATTTTTAAAAAGTTAATATTTTTGTTAATAAAATGAGCAATACATTTGTAAAATTCTTTATTTTGTAAAAGTTAATTTAGGGACTATTTATGGACTGTTTTGAAGACTTTGTACAGATTTATTAAGACTTCGGACTGTATCCATTTACTAATCACCCTACTAGCTAAGTCACTGATTGATAATTGTGTTCTAGATACTGTGCTAAGCACTTTATGTTTCATGTTTTTATAGCCCTTCCCGTGGTAGGCATTATTATGATGATCCCCATTTACAGATGAAGAAAATGAGGCACAAAGAAGTTTAGTGCTTGTTTGGGAACACCTCGCCACGTATGTAGTAGGAAGGTGATTCTACCCCTGGTGATCTCACTTCAGCGCCTGTGCACACCATCATGCTAAATTTGAAAATACTTACAAAGGACTAAACTAAGTGTACACAACCTGGCCACTTCCTCATGCCTTGCAATTAGCAATGCATTTGTTCTCTCCTTCTTCCTCGCATATCTTTAATATGTTATCCATAAACACTTTGCACAGTAAATATTTCAATTCATTACTGAATATGAAACTATGCCTAGTAAAATTTGAAGTTCTGCTGATGCACGTAGTAAACCAAGTAGATTTACTCAACTTGTCAGCACACATCACATTACTTTGACATACATTTTAAGAACCTTAGTAAAATCGACAGGGAAGACAATGGAGAAGAGCATCCAACTCTAAGTGACACATTATCCCCTTTAAAACTGCTCTCTGATAGAGACGTAGAGCTTCTGCGTAATCTTTTTGAAATACTCTTTACATAGGCTTCTCCATTATGTCAAGACAAGCTAATCATTTGAAGCTGGGGTCATAAAAGCTCTTTTAAAAGAGAAAGATCAGTATGCATCCTCACACCATTGTAAGGACCTTTATTATAGCTTTGTGTCTAAAACTGTTTAATAGATATTCTGAAGGCTTAGATATTACAGCATCTCTACTCTGGCCTATGTTATATAAGAATTTTCTCTTTGTTTTTAGTATTCTTTTCACTTTCGTGTTTAGCTTAGCTGTGTGACAAATGGTGCAATCAGGGAAGGGAAAGTCTAAATACTTATTATTCATCTCAGAAATTAATATTTATGAAATTCATATTCTGTAATTATTAGTAAAGATAATTTTACAAAATAAATACTAGAATAAAAGTTGGATGTTTATTTACTTCTTTAAAAGTTATAGTTTTAAAGCAATGTTAAATTTAATCCTTACATTTGGTATTGACTAATTGCATGAACATTACCAAGTCATTTAAATTCCTTAGGCTTTTTAAAAAATATAATTTTATTTTAGGTTCAGGGGGCCCATGTTCTTGTTTTGTTTATTACATGGCATAATGCATAATAGTGGGAATCAAAGCTCTTATACTTTATAATTAATGTAGGTATAAAAACAAATGACAGCTAAAATCAACATAATTGTGATGTTCTGTAATTTTGTGGAAATTAGCAGAAGTCATTGTTAATTCAAAAAGGTAAAATAAACGTTCTTTGTCCCCATATCTAGTTGAGGAAGTAAAACATATACTCAAAGATAGTTAACAATATGAAATTAAATCCTTGACATTTTAATGATAATTCTCAATATTTTAGTTCTCAACCTTTCCTTGTTCTGAAAAGCCAAAAATTCATACACAGGCTGTTCTTTTATACAAGGGACCTTTATAAACAGCACCATCATTTAGTGTGTTTGTACCTAGATTTGCCTTGAAATCCAACTGTTATTGTTAGGTAGCCTTGAAAAAAACAGATAATCTAACACATGCCAGTGTTCACAGCAACCAGGTGACTTCCACTTACTACATGAAATGAAAGCATTGTCAATTGTTGTAGTCCACTCAAACTGCTATAACAAAATATTACTCCTATTTTTTTCACTCCTCATTTCATTCTCTTTGGACAACCATGCGAATATAATCTTTCATATATATATATATATATATATATTCAATTTATATTTTATTTTTAAGTAGATCTGCAAATCAACAGAATAAGTTGCATTTTTATATTTTGGAGTACACTGTGAAAGACACTGCAGAAATGTGTGACAGGTTAAAACTATAGGTTTAGAAAGAATGCTATTTAGGAAATAGAAAGTATAGTTATGAAGACTGAAGGATTCTATAAAAGACTTAAAATACTCACCAAGAAATATAAGAAGAAATGCAAAACGTTGTTCATTGTATAATGTGAAAAAATGCTGAAGCAATGCAATAAAAAGGAGTGCTAGAAAAGTGACAGTTACAGAAGGGAACATTTCTTTTGCATAATTGCATATTTTCTAACTTTGGATAAAGCAGGTAATAACAGAAGGCAATCTCAAGAGTAGGGAGATCAGATATCCCCAGGGAAGTGAACAGATTAGAAAGAAGCTAGACGTCTTAATCTGGAATATTAGATACAGGATATCTTTAATGAGAAAGAAGTAACCTATATTTAAGTTCATTGATTTTAAAGTGTTGGAGAGATTCTTGTAAATTTAGACCTTGTGTGCCCTCGAACGCAGTATGATGCCATGGGTCTTCCAAAGCCTGTTTGAAAAGTGTGCCTTCTTTTGAGTATCTATAGGAATTAGACCGTAGTCAAGTAAATTTTCAAAACTGTGTTTAAACAAAGTCTGATAGGCTTAGTCATTGAATTACATCTTAAAGCTTTTAATATGCTCATGAACATTATGAATATTCTGAATGGAAAACAGTATGTAGCTTTGTTCTGATCAGAAAACAGATTTTGTTTGTTTGTTTGTTTTTGTTTGTTTTAATTTTTTAACATGGGCCAGGTGCAGTGGCTCCTGCCTGTAATCCCAGCACTTTGGGAGGCCGAGGCAGGCAAATCACCTGAGGTCGGGAGTTCGAGACCAGCCTGACCAACATACTGAAACCCCCTTCCTACTAAAAATACAAAAAATTAGCTGGGCATGGTGGCACATGCCTGTAGTCCCAGCTACTCAGGAGGCTGAGGCAGGAGTATCGCTTGAATCCAGGAGGTGGAGGTTGCAGTGAGCCAACATCATGTCACTATACTCCAGCCTGGCAATGGAGCGAGACTCTGTCTCAAAAACAAAACAAAACAAAACAAAACAAACAAACAAACAAACAAACAAAAAACAATTAACATGGTGTGTCATGGGCATGTGTTTGTAGAGATTTGAAAAATGCTGATACACTATTGACAACTCACTTAGTTTATCATAGAAATATTATATAACCCATTGCTTATCAGTAGACCAGAGAAACAGATCCTTTCAAACAGCAAAAATAAAACCAAAATGTATTTTTAATATACATTTTTATCTTTCAATGTTTTAAATCTGAAGTTTAATAAGCCCATTAGTTTTTTCTATCAAACTTAGTGTTAAGTTTTATTATTCTATTTTATCTTAGAGAGTGGTCACAATAAAATACAAGTCTGCACAGTTTAATTTTGACTTGCATTGATAAAAATAATATGATTGGCTGGGTTTTTCAGATTTTAATACCACACTAGCTTATGTAGTGGTTCTACCTAAATATCGAGGAATGCATTCTTTATTCAGTGATATGAAACTGAATGTTTGGGGGAAATGTAGTTATTAAGGCAAAAAAAAATCCAGAGAATAATTCTGTAATGTTTCTTTTTTTATTTTTTTCTGTTTTGTATCTATCATCTCTGTTGTTCCAGTAACTGAAACATTAACTGATGCTGACAGGGGCTAAGACAGCATGATTATAACCTATCTCCCTGCAGTTACCCTGTAAGTGTTAATCATTTCGTGGAAAGTATCTGCTACCTGCATGATACAGACCTTTCCAAAAGAGATATTTATGTTCCTAGAAATTGCAATTGCTCATGTTCCTTGCCACTGACATTCTTTTAAAAACTTAGTCCAAAATTGTTTTCAGAATATATTCCTGAGAAGAAATCTTAAATGTTATGACTTATCTTTAGAATGAAAAGGATATTTATGACTAATTTAACTCCTAAATAAACACACTCTGATTACATGAACTCTTTTAAGTGAGAATAGGAGAGCAAGTTAAATAAATAAGCTAGTTTTAATTACAAGAACAATCACGAGGAAATGAGATATTTTATCTTTTTATGGCACACACACACACACACAGTCGAAAGGAAATATTTAGTGCCATAAAATACTGAGACTAGTGCTGCCTTGGGTGATACGATTTTCAAAACTGATGATGAGTTCTTGAAAATGTATACAAAATGAGGTAAAGTCATCTCTCAATTTACATAGAAGTTATGGTCTCTGAAAAATAATAAATGTATATTAAATCTCCTGAAATACTTTTGTATATATGTAAAATGGGATCAAATTCCAGGATCAGATAATTATAAGTAAGTTTTCACCTTTGAGAATATCTTGTAGGACATTTGAAACCTGGGCAGAGTCTCAGGCAAGTCATTGTACAGAACTGCCCCATGTATTGCAGGGCATCCCGATTCCTGGTTCTTTACCACTAGACTACATAGCTATCAGCCCCACCTTACCCGACTCCTATCAAGCAAAAATATGCTTCCAACATTTTCTAAAGTCATAGAAGGAATGGGACTGCCTTGATTGAGAGCCAATAAGATGGGTAATTGTCTTAAAAAGATATGTGAAGAAAGTTCTCCTGACAGCAGTGATTTTTCTATTCTGTCTTGCATGCCTCAAATACATGGGATGTTGGGTCTATCAATAGCTGGGTAAATCATACACAAGAAGCAGAGTACCTGACTGTTAGCCTAAGACTTCTCCAGACTTTAATTTTAACAGATCAGTCAATTGAATAAATAGAACTGTATATATCCAGTACCTTTTACATGATGGATGTTGCAATCAAGTGTATTATAAAGAAGTCCATTATCTACTAAATTCTGAGAGGCTGCTGGAAATCGGATATTTTGTTGTCTTTGACGTTTCTCTGAATTCAAGAGGCATCATTCAATATTCAGATTATGATGTCCAATATTGATTTCAGTACATTTTAAGTATTCTCGGGCCTGAATAGTTATTCAAATTATAATCAGACCTTAATAACTTTCTGATTTATTTAAAAATGATCTTTATAACTTTCTAATCTTTAGAACAGTAGGTGACTAAATACAAATGTGATAAAAGTAAAGAATATGGCAAGTCTATGAATTCTATTAATCCATTAAAAATTATCATGTAAAACATATTTTTCCATGGGGAGATTTAGTATACATTAAGTGATAGGTATAGAGTGAATACTTTAATATGCTGTCTCTCAGGCTAGATGCATAAAAATATTTCTTGAATGAAAAAATGAATGTTGTTGTCTTCATGTGCTCTGTTTGCCGTAACAAAATACCTTAGACTGGGTGGCTCAAAAAACAGAAATTTACTTTCTCACCGTTCTGGAGGTTGGAATTCTGACCTCAGGATGCCAGCATGGTCAGGATGGCGAGGGCCTCTTTTCCTGGCTTCTGGATGGTCATCTTCGCACTGTGTCCTCACATGGCCATCCCTTGTATGTGCATGGGGACTGGGTTGGGGGCTGGTGGAGAGAGAGAGAGAGAGATCTAGGCCACAAATTCTATAAAATTAGTAACCTACCCTTATGACCTTATTTAGCCTAAATTATCTCCTTAATGGTCATATTTCCAAGCACAGTCATATTGGGAGTTAAGGCTTCAACATGTAAATTTTGCAAGGAAGCACAGTTCAGACCATAGTCACTGTGAATCCGTTTCTATAGGAAAAAAGCATTCTTCTATTTATATGCATACACATTTATATGTATTATATATTAAATATAAATTTATATATGCATATATACATTTATACATTTTATATATATTACATATATATATACACACACACATTTAAAAAGTTCCAAAATTGTTAATAGAAGCCTTTAGGTTGTGAAATTTTAAGTGATTTACTTTTACCTATGTGCGTTTCTAGAGCAGATAACAAATATTTATGAATGAAGGAAGAAATATGCATTTGTGCTTGTGAATTTTTAATTAAACGTTTTTATTTGGAGATAACTGTAGATTCACATGAAGTTGTACGAAATAATACAGAAGGATCAAGTGTACTCTTTACCCAGTTTTCCCTAATGATTACATCTTGGAAAAGTATAGTACAGTCTCACAACCAGGGTATAGACAATGATGCGGTCAAGATACAGAACATTTCCTTCATTCCATTGATCCCTCATGTTGCTTTTTTGCATAGCTGTGCACACTTCCCTTCTTTCCCACTCCTTTCTTAATCACCTGCAACCACTAATTTATTTTCCACTTCCATAGCTTTCTCACTTTAAGAAACTTATTTAGAACCTTTAAGAAACTTTTCAAGAAACTTTTTAACTTCTTTATAAAGAAACTATAAGAAACTTATATAATGGAATTATACAGGGCATTTCCTTTAGGGACTGACCCTTTCCATTCAATAGAATTCTCTGGAGATTCATTCAGGTTGTTTCATGTGTGACTAGTCTGTTCTCTTTTCTACTGAGTAGTATCTATGATATGAATAAGCCACAGTATCTGTATTCACTTGTTGAAAGTCATCAGGGCCATTTCTAGTGTTTGGCTATTATGAATGAAGCTTTCAGGAACATTTGTGTACTGATTCTAGAATAAACATAATTCTTCATTCTCTGTTATAAATGTCTAAGAGTTCAATCACTGGGTCATACGTTAGGGGCATGTTTTGTTTTTTTTAAGAAACTGACAATCTGCTTTCCAGAATGACTGTACCATTTTACATTCCCACTTACAGTTTATGAGTTATTTATATATTTTAGAGGATACTTTTTGTTGGCTATGTGGTTTTTAAATATTTTCCCCCATTTTGTAGTTTTTCCATTCTTTTCACATGAGTTTTATGCTAAGCAACATTTATTTTGATTATTTTTAATTTATCATTTTTTTTCCTTCATGGTTCATGCTTTTGATGTTTAGACTAATAATTCTTTCCCTAGCTTTAGATTCCAAAGATTTTATTGTACTTTTTCTAAAAGTGTTATAGTTTCACATTTCACATTTAAGTTCATGATTCATTTTGAACTTATTTTTGCATTTGGTCAGAAACTTAGATCAAGTTCCACTTTTTGCCTATCGATGTCTATCTTTTTTTTCTTTCTTCTTTGAGACAGAGTCTTGTTCTGTTGCCTAGGCTGGAGTACAGTGGTGCAATCTCGGCTCATTGCAACCTCTGCTTCCTGGGTTCAAGTGATTCTCCTGTCCCAGCCTCCCGAGTAGCTGAGACTACAGGCGCGTGCCACCACGCCCGGCTAACTTTTTGTATTTTTGGTAGAGATGGGGTTTCACCATGTTAGCCAGGCTGATCTCCTGACCTCATGATCCACCCGCCTTGGCCTCCCAAAGTGCTGGGATTACAGGAGTGAGCCACCGCGCCCAGTCAGATGTCCATCTTTTCTCTAATTGCTTGTATACTTTTTTCAAAAATCATTTGGGCATAACTGTAGGTGTCTATATTGGGGTTCCCTGTTCTTTTCCATTTATTTAATGAGTTTACCACTCTGTCAATACCACATAGCCTTGATTTTCAAAGTTATTTTCGATATTCTATTTTCTTTGCCATTTTGCATAGGTTTTAGAATAATCTATCCACATCTACAAAATGTCTGATATATCTATAGTGTTTTCAGGTATATTCTTTGTCCAGCTTTTTTAGTGGTGGCTTTAGGTACTGCAGTATATATACATTACTTATCAGTCTACAAGCATCACCATTTAACCAGTAAAGTGAAGCATAGAAACTTTACATCCCTTTACATTTCTTTAGCCTCCCCTGTTTGTAATATAATTATCTTAAAGATTTACTCTGCACACAACAGTGTTAGATTTTGTTTGCTTCAACCATCAAACAAGTTAGAAAACTACTATGAGATGGAAAGCCTATTTTTATTCACTCATATTTTTGCTCACAGTGTTCTCTTTTTTCTTGATGTTGACAGGTTTCTTCTTTAATTGCTTACTTCCCTAATGCTTTGGAAAATTCCTTTTGTCCATTCTTTGCCATCTGTTTTGTCAAATTATCTTAATTTCCTTTCATATGAGACTGTTTTGATGTTCCGTTTATTTCTGATATTTTCCCTTGACATAGGTTACTGGGTTGACAGCTTTCGTTTCATATTTGTAAAATATTGGGCTACTTCCTTCTGTTCTCTGATTTCTGATGAGAAATCTATTATTATTAAAATTGTTTTCTTCTATGTAACATGCAGTTTTCCTCTGGCTGCTATTAAGATTTGTTTCTTGTCTCTAGTTTTCAGAAGTTTATTTTTATTTTTAATCAGCAAATAATAATTGTGTATATTTCAGGAATACAAGGTGATATTTTGATGTATGTATATGTTGTGGGATGATTGTTCAAGCTAATTAACATATTAATCACCTCACCCATGTACTTACTCATTTTTGTACTATTTATCTCCAAAGTTAATTGCTCATGTCTAACTGGAAATTTGTACCCTTTGACCAACATCTTATTCCCCATCCCACCTTTACTCCTGACTTTCGTAGCTACTGTTCTACTCTCTATCAATAAGAGTCTGAGTTTTTAGATTCCACATGTGAGCTCCTGAAGTATTTGTCTTTCTGTGCCTGGCTCATTTCACTTAGCATAATGTACTCCAAGTTCACCCATGTTGTTACAAATGACAGTTTCAGAAGTTCAATTATGATGTGTCTTGGGTTTATACTCTGTGCGCTTTCCTCTGCTTTTGGAATCTATAGGTATATGTCTCTTGCCAGATTGGTGGTTTTCAGCCTTTATTTTTTCAAGTCCCCTTTTAGCCCCACAGATTCTCCTCTCCTCGTAGGACTCTGACATGAAGGTGAGGTCTTTTATTATAGTCTCACAGGTCATTGGAGTTTTGTTCAGTTTTTTTTTTTCTTTCTACTTTTTCTTTGGTGTTGTGACTGGTTATTTCTGTTATTCTACTTTTTAGTTTACTGACACATCTTCCATTTCCTCCATTCTGCTGTCGAATTTATTCACTGAGTTTTTTATTTAAATTATTGTATGTTCAGTTCTAAAATTTCCATTTTGTTCTGGTTTTTTTTTTCTTTTTTTTTTTTTTTTTACTGAGATTTTCCATATCTTTCCTAAAGCCTTTAATTTTTTTTTTTAATTCTTATTATGGCTACTTTTAAATCTTTTTCAAATAGTTTTTACACCCCTGTCATCTTGGTATTAACATCTATTACTTGTGATTTTTTTCAGTCTCTTTGAAATCTTCCTGGTTCTTGGTATGATGAGTGATTTTGTTTGAACTTAAACATGTTTTGTTACATGTATCTCCATATTTTCAACCCTTCTATTTTAACTGTCTTTCCCTGACATTGGTCTGGGAGGGGAAGTGAGGGGTGCTACCCTATCAAAGTAGCAGGTCCTCCATTCAGCCTTCGTTGGTACCAGAGATGAAACTGGGACTCCTCTGTGCTTCTGGATGAAGTGTGGGAGTTCAGGCTACCTAGATGGCCTCTACAGTGTCACCTAGAGGATGATGGTGGAAGTCCTGACTCTCCAGTGAGCTGCTTCTGACACCACCTCAGCAGAGAAGGGGAGGGCATTTTATTACCATCAGGTGTGTGTGGAAGCCCAGGATCCCCACTTGGCCTTTGCTGGTGTGGGTGTGTCACAGCCTTTTTCCTGTGGTGTTTGGCTACAGTAAAGTTTTCTGCTGTGCTTGCTAGGTTGTTTCTTTCCTGGCCTTTTAGCTCCAGAGAGCAGGTTATTGCTATTACTATTTCTTCTGTGTATGTTGCCATTTCGGGGTTGCCAGCTTATACAATTTGAATCTGAGATACATGAGACAAAATGACACTCAGGAACCACACTTCCGTGGTATTTCTTGGTACCAAGATACCCAGTTGGATTGCTTTTTCTCTCTACTTTTACAGTTTCCTTATGTTTGTTTTCTGTATAATTTCAAGTTGTATGTAAGAGAGGAATCAAGAAATGTGTGTCTACTCCATTTTTCTAGGAGCATAAGTTAATGTGCTCATAGATTTTTAGACATTCAGAATAGAAAAAAAAAAGGAAACATCTATTTGTGTTTTTTTAAAGACACTTTTAAAGATCTAAGCTGATTTATGTCCTATAAGTCTATAAAACAAGGCCCATACATTGCCAATGAATTTAAACAGGAATAAGACTTATTAAAGACTTATTAAACACACATGATATGGAATAATCTATAGCCTAAAGACATTGAAATCACTGATTATCCACCTCAGAGAAATAAAGATTGGAAAATAAAGATGGTTGATTGTGTTGTCTAAATGTTATTGTCTGTAATGATAATGTATAGATGTGATCACAGAGTATAATGAAGTTTATATGAATATATGACATTGCCAAATATAGGTATCTAAGTAAGAATAAGAAATAAGTAAAAAGAAAACTAAAATTAGTGTTAGATAACATTGTTTCAGCGTTGGACTGGTTCAAAAGAACTGTGTGATCTTAAGCAATTATTTTAATCTTTTTGAATTTCAGATTTGACGTTTTGGGCTAGACTTAAACTTATTTTCCAACTCTAACTTTTTATGCTTTTACCATTGGTCATGTAGAACTTAACTAGATCAACCATCTGATATATATTTTATAGTACATTCATATAAATAACAAGATGGTGCCACATCTTGAATATCTCAGACATGGAGACAGTCTTGGTAGTAAAATAGAACATACTAGAACATACTGCTTTTCAGGAAGCAGTATGATGCACAGAAATTAATAAACTTAGATTGTTTACACACAAATTTGACACTTAGATATAAGACCTGTTGTTTAGTAAACTGAGGACATTTCTTAATCCTTCTACACTTTAATTTCTGCTGTAGAATATGACTAATAGTTTATGCCTGATAGGATGTATTTTGAGGGGTTAAAGTAACTATCATATGAAATTTAGCACCTGACAACAGTTAATGACAAATGCTATTTCTTATAAATCCCCCCTTGAATTATGAAATTTAAAAAATAAACCAAGTTTAAAATTGTGTAACTACATTCACTACACACGTACACATGTGTATAAACATGAATGATATCTATAGAATTAACTATAAATGGCCTCATTTCCTCTTTTGTAGGAATAATAACATCTAAAGAAAGGCAATTTGTTTTTTATCTTTGTATCTCCAAAAGCAATATACCCAATGTCTGATGCATTGCTCTGTTCAGCAAAATTCACTGAAGAAATGAGTATATGAGTAAATAAACTAAAAGATAAATTATAAAAAAGGATTCTCTGAATAAAATGAAAAAAAAAAAAAAAAAAAAAAAAAAAAAAAAAACAGCTTAAAAAAAAGAAAAGACCAAAATCAAAGTTTAGCTATTTTGAAGGCCTCAGCTATCCAGGGTAACTGATATTCCTATCCAGTAAGATAGGAATGATATTGCAGTAGGCTTAATGGTGTTTATTTCTTACACAATTCCTTTGATTTAAGTCCACATACATTTCAGTGATGGTTCAGCTTGGTTAGTCTTACAAATTAAAGTATTACTGAAGCCAGACTGTCTGAAAAGAGATGTGTTCTTGGAGAAGAATAATGGTCAGTATCCAGGGCAACTAGTGTATTCATCCAGAAAATAACTGGTGTCCCTTCAGCATGAGATATTGATACTGATGGATTGATTTAACATTTCCTAGAAACTTTCAATTTTTAGGCATCAGATGGAATTTTCAAAAGGCCAGTAGCCACCTCTCCTACCTGCCTCATTGTATAAATTCATCTATAAAGATTAAAATAACAGATAGCTAACGACAGTCATTCTACATGTGTGTGTGTGTGTATATATATTCATATATATTTATAATTATATATATATTCATATGTATATTTATAATTTTATATATATATATGAGCACATTTCTTTCAGATTAACTTTGCTTACAAACTGAACAGAGGGAGAAGCATACAAATAAGCTTAAAAATATTTCCTTTGGTGAAATTATTCAGCAGATAAAAGGAAAAGTAGGAGATTTAAAAGTTTAATGTTTGAATTCATCAAATTCTCAAATAACTTACATTAATTTTTCTCTTCTCTGAATTTCTTATTTTTTATATTGTTCTTGAGCAGGTTATAATGTATTTTTTGTAAGTTTTACACATAAGAAAACTAACGAATTTATTTGAGCTTGAGGCAATATCTCTGTGTTTGACTCTCTGAGAACATTTAAAATAAAAAAAAAAGATTAAAACTAACTAATTATTAACCATTTAAAAATTATTTAAACTAATTTACAATAAAAACTCAGATACTGTATGACTACAACTAAATAACTCAAGCATGCACTTTTTCTGAACTTCTAGCAGCCAAGACATTACGGGCAGACTGTTAAGTTATCCAGTGCTTTGATTTGATAGAGGAGAACAAAACTGTTAAGGAGAAGTCATTTTTTTATAGTCCTTTGATTTAAAAATGTTATTATAACAAGATCTTTTATTTACATAGGAATTTTGAGAATATATTAAAAAATGCTGAATTATTTCTAGCAGCACGTAATAATAAATAAGTCATCAAAAGGAATATGGTTGACCATTAATATATAAAATACATTTTAATAATGTATAATTACATTGTTAAATTACTAAAAGAAGCTAACATTTAAACCTAAAGTCAGTAAGATATATGATCTTAATTACTGCATAATTATGAAATGTTAAGAAATAAAAGAAAACAGAGAAAATAGAAATAATATAAGTAAAGGTATATCTTAGAGGGAAGAAAAACTAAATAGTTTTACACATATTAAAGGAGAAACTGGCCGGATACAGTGGCTCATGCCTGTAATACCAGCAGTTTGGGAGGTCAAGGCAGGTGGATCACTTGAGGCCAAGAGTTCAAGACAAGCCTGGCCAGCATGGTGAAACCCCGTCTATATTAAAATATAAAAAGTTAGCCAGGTGTCGTGGTGCTCACCTGTAATCCCAGCTATTTGGGTGGCTGAGGCACGAGAATTGCTTGAACCTGAAAGGCAGAAGTTGCAGTGAGCTGAGATCACATTACTGCACTCCAGCCTGGGCAATAGAGAAAGATGCTGTCTCAAAAAAAAAAAAAAAAAAAAAAAAAAGGAGAAACTGTCAGTAGAAAGTGTCAGGAGACTCTTATGCTAATATTTCCATGAAGATTCCAACAGAATCCTATGACCACTGATGTAGCTACTGCAAGTTGTACAATCTGTAGTTTATTCTGCTAACATGATAATTCTGCTCATTGAAGGCTAAAGTACCCTAGTATTTATTTGTAGGATCCAGAGCTGGGACTGAGCACCAATGGGGAAAGAAGGTCAAATCACCCCAACATGTAAAAGCTGAACCTAATCAACTGGCCAGTCTGTTTGCATTTGGGCCTGCTGAATGGTTGGAAAATTAAAGTGCTTGTTAACCGAATAAAAAATAAATGCTCCAGTATCTTAGTCCATTTGTGCTTCTCTAACAAAATACCAGAGATGGGATAATTTGTAAATAATAGACATTTATTTCCCACAGCTCTGGAGGCTGAGAAGTCCAAGATCAAGGCACCAGCAGGCCTCGCATCCGGTGAAAGCCTGCCCCTCATAGATGGTGCTTTCTTGTTGCATCCTTGCGTGAAAGAAGGACTGAACATGGTTTCCTCGCATGGCAGCAGAGTGGAAGAGATCAAACCCACATACTTAGGCTCTTGTATGAGGATGGGCTAATGAGATCTCTTCCCTCATGGCTTTATCAGCTCCTAAAAGCCCTGCCTCGTAATACTATCATACTGGCAATGAAGTTTCAACACATAAATTTTGGAAGACATTCGGACCATAGCACCCAGTATAACCCTGCTTTAGGCAGAAATAAGAGCACATTTGTCTTAATTTGTCAATGACGTATCAGAAGAGGTAGAAGAGTTTCTTACCACAAAATGTACATTAGCATCCCTTAGTGGGGTTTTATGTAATAGTGATGCCTAACCCTAACCCAAGAATAATTAAATCAGAATTCCTGTATGAGGCATGGGTCTCATTTTTCAAAGCTCCCCATTGATTTTGTGTAGTCAAAATCAGGAATAATTATTGTAGTCTGCTATAGGCATAACAGAAAATTTACCCAAGGTACAACCAAATATTTGGTAAATGAGAATATGTTTTTAAATTATGTTTTTGGCAGACCTAAACCTGGTATAGATATATGCGTGCCATGACCATATTCTCTCATCTGATTTAGAATATCTGAGAGAGTTTGTGTGAGAATCTTCATAATTTTGGCCTTCTACAGTGCCTTGCATTTTCCCCAAGACATGGGACTCATACTACTGATATTAGGGGATACACAGAAACAGCATCAATTTAAAGTTAATTATGTAGTATGAAAAAAATCATTCTTTACTTAATGCTCTTTCAATCCTCTGATTGACCCAGAAAGACAATTTAAGTTTACCGCTAATACGTATTTAATATCCCTGTGATACTTTATGAAAGAGAGAGAAAAATAGAGAGAGAAGAGGGGGAGAGAAAGAAAGAACAGGAGAGGGGGAGAGAAAAAAAGAACAGGAGAGAGGGAGCGAAAGAAAGAGAACTCAGGCTAACATTTGGTTGGCAATACTATTTAGCTATAATTTGATAGCATTGTTTCAGTTTCATTGTAGAAGTTTTTGGAGTTGTAGTCTGTTTCTTCTGGTACTAGATTTCCATTTATGGTAATGAGTCAATGTAAAGAACAATTCAAAACAAATGATAGTAGAAATTGTATTTAGATAAGGACAAAAAATGTGAAGACATTTATCTCAGTTCAGATTAGATTGTAAAAGCATAAACTAATAAACAAACAAACAAAAAAAACAAAGCCTAAGGCAAGAGTTTATGTTGTGCTTCTCTATTAGGTATGCAATCCCGGGAAGCAATAGTGTGTGCCTGCAGAATGTGCTGAGAAGGAGAAAAAGCATATCTGAAGAGGTATGCTATAGAGCTGGAAATGAAATAGTTAAATGAGAACACTGATCATCATCATCATCATACTATTTAAGGCTTATTTTGCTTTTTAATTTATTTAAACAGAAATAGTAAATCAAAGGTGAAAACTTTTAATAATGTTACCTTCATTAAAGTGTCTAAAGTCATTCTGACAATTATGCAAAAGAAGCTTTCAATTCTGACTTCAGGTCTTCCCACTCTGTCTTCTTATATCAAACTTAAATAGAGAAAGTAAATAAAAGCAATGATGCAAGGTTCATGTCTGTAACTCACGCTCCTGGAGGCCTCACCCTGCTGATATACTGCTGTAATAAATTACACAACTTGTGCAGTTCTTTTGATTTATTGCTGCAATAGATCATAAGCGTGATGACTGACATAAACATGTGTACCATAGACAGCTGGGCTTCACAATATTTTATTTCTCTCTCCTCATTTTCAAGTACTTCGTTTGGAAAGTAAGAAAGAAAACAAATTGACACATCCAGGAGGATATTTCTGGAGCAGCCCTCCCCATAGACTGTTGAAGTAATAGCTTTTAAATTGAGAAGTCCCAGTGCTCTTCTCTGCTTCTAGTTCCTCCCAAAGGACTGTTTAAAAAAGATAAAAAGCTATTAACTCGTATGAATTAGGTTTTGAGAATTCAGTCTGTAGTTTTTCTTTTTCATTTCTTTTGATGGTATAAATACATAATGACAGACTTCATCTGCATTTCCTCATTCTTTCTCTGAGCTATTATGAGCTATCATGGAAATTGGAATTACAGACATTTAAAATCAAAGTAATTATTTAATAGGCTGTTACACCCCTACTTTCAAAAGGAAAACAGTTATTCTGTCATGAGTCCAATCATTTTTTCAAACTTGAGATTTATACTGAGGTATAAATGATCACTTTTTATTTCATAGTTAAAATGATGCTTCATCATGTCTCCTGAGAGCATTTCTGCAATTGGAAACACAGGGCCTTTTAATGATGTGTGTGGTCATCTGTTCTCCTGGGTCTTTGTTTCTACCTGGGGAGCTGTGTGGAATGCATGATAGTATTTGATCATAAGAATTATTTTGACCCTCCCCAATATTTAATATTTCCAGACCTTGCATCTGTTTTGTTATGAACTGTGACAGGTCTAAGATATTATTCAATTTACTGAGTTATGTGTTCTATATTTATCAATATAGCAGAAACGCAAGACACTTGGTCAACAAACATAGTTTTTTATTGATACCACCAGATCGGCAGCCACAGTAACAATGAGACCATTAATTTCCCACATCTAGACCACCAGCAATGCCATGAGAGCTGATGGAATCTTTCCAGGTGGGTGGTGGGTTAGTTCACATGGACAGAAATAGAGAACAATGGATTTTGTCCATTCGCACCATTCGCATATATAGGATACGGACAGCCATCCTATTTCCTTCTTCCAAAAGGAGAGAAGGAAAACAAATGAAAACTTTACTCCTCTGAAAATGGTTTTTTATCCTAACCTTTATTTTTATTTATTTATTTATTTATTTTGAGACGGAGCCTCACTCTGTAGCCCAGGCTGGAGTGCAATGGTGTGATCTCAGTTCACTACAACCCCCACCTCCGGGGTTCAAGTGATTCTTCTGCCTCAGCCTCCCAAATAGTTGGGATTACAGGTGTGTGTTATCACGTCCAGCTAATTTTTGTATTTTTAGTAGAGACGGGGTTTTGCCCTGTTGATCAGGCTGGTCTCGAACTCCTGACCTCAGGTGATCTGCCCACCTCGGCATCCGAAAACGCTGGGATTACAGGTCTGAGCCACCGCACTGGCCTACCCTAACCTTCTAAAGTGTAAAGATGTCTCTCCACGGGCAAGATAAAGCCCAGGTGTCTCCAGCTTTCAGGATGTGGAGATGTGTCCAAACTGTTCATCCCTTTTGACATTTGAGGTAGTGGTCACATCTTCTGGTACTTTGGCCTTAACTTAGGGACCTAATGCAGCTGTCATTTGGTGCTGATGGGGAGACAAGTTGAATTATCCTTTCAGATCAGAGAAATTAGCTAGAAAGTAGCTACTGATCTAATTTTTATGACATGATAATATGTGAGGAGTATGATATTTCTGGGGAAAGTGAAAGCAAATGTTCTCTATCTTTCTTCAATATATATTCCTGTGTCTCAAGAGGCTAGGGCTTTGGCAGGAGCACTGAGAAATCCAAGGAAGTTTTGTCTTCCCAAAGTGTCATATTGTGCAATTTTCTAACTTAGTTTAAGGAGTTTAATGTTTCTCCCCTTCTCCTTTGCTCCCTCTCCCTTTTTTTTCTTTCTTTGTCTCCTGGATCCCCTGTTCCGTCTCCTCATTCCCCTTGTCTCCCTTGCTGAGAGAAGGGAGATAAACTTCCTACCTCTGTTTACTTCTATATTTTGCTGAGAGAAGGGAAATTTATCTCCTTTCTCTCTGAAAAATATAGGAGTAAACAATACGACAAAAATCCTTGTCCTTAGGGTATATTATATTCTAGTGAGAGAACAGACATTAAACAAGATAATTAAGTACATAAATGGTAGTTAGGTAGTAATAAGTACTTAGAAAAAATCTTCTCAGGGAAAAAGAGATTGATATTTTTGAAAGAGTGGCTGGGAAAGACTTCAGTGAGAGGACGACTGAGGTAAATGTTTGAAGAAAGTGAGGGAGTTAGCTGGCCAGTTGGGCATTTTGGGGAACGGCATGCTAGGCAGAGTGCCCTGCAGATGCAAGGGCCTGGAGCAGGGATCGTAACTGTTGAGTAGAAGGAGGCCAGGGTGGCTGGAGGCGGGGAAGTAAAAGGAGAGCAGTCAAAGAATTTATTTATTTATTTATTTATTTATTTATTTATTTATTTAGAGACGGAGTCTCGCTCTATTGCCCAGGCTGGAGTGCAGTGGCGCGATCTCGGCTCACTACAAGCTCCGCCTCCCGGGTTCACGCCATTCTCCTGCCTCAGCCTCCCGAGTAGCTGGACTACAGGCGCCCGCCACCTCGTCCAGCTAGTTTTTTTGTATTTTTAGTAGAGACGGGGTTTCACCGTGTTAGCCAGGATGGTCTCGATTTCCTGACCTCGTGATCCGCCCATCTCCGCCTCCCAAAGTGCTGGGATTACAGACTTGAGCCACCGCGCCCGGCCAAAGAATTTATTTTCTTATTCAATACTAATTTCCTTTGTCATTCTCACATTCTACCTTGCATGGTACTACGTTAATGTAAAATCACCAATATATTAACTTCATTAAAAGGAGTTCAAGTAACTTCCGCCCCCACCAGGAAAGTTGTGTCATTGCAGATGAGAATGAAAGTGAAACAAAAAATTGTAAGGATTTTAGCTTTGATAGACCAGGCTGCCTTGGAAAACAGAAAAGTCAAAATCACATAATTAGGATTTGTCAAATTGTGCTTTTCTCTATAAAATTGGGTTGTGTAAACTTGTCCAATTTTTTATTGATCAAAATTATTATGCTCATTGGCAATTTTCAAAGAACAAACCAGAAGTTAGAAATATGCATCATGAACATTTAAGCTGATGTGACTTTATATTTTTATTATAAAGTTTAAATAATCATTATTTTATAGTGAAGAAATTTTTAATGATTAAACTATTAACCATCATTTATTTTGAATGTGATTATAGAGGAAGGTTAAAAACTCATCTTTAAATAATAGTTAAATTAGGTTTGCTTTTCTATTAAGATTTTTTAAGCAATATAATTATATTCAACCGTATCCTTATTTTTCCTGCCACTAGATATGACTAAAATTTGAAGGCAAAAAAAGTGATTTTGATTAAAATCTTAAAAATAAGTAATTCAATAAATTAAGCAAATATGGTTTTAGCAAATTCTAAAATCTGTAGTGCAACCAGGTTTGGTGGCTCATGTCTGTATCTCAGCTCTTTGGGAGTCTGGGCAGTGGGGGAAAATCCCGTGAGCCCAGGAGTTTGATACTAGCTTGGGTGAAATAGTGAGACTCTGTTTCTGCAAAATTAAAAAAAAAAAAAAAATCAGCCAGCATGGTGGTACGTACCTATAAGCCCATTTACTCAGGAGATTGAGGTGGGAGGATTGCTTGAGCCCAGGAGTTTGAGGCTGCTGTGAGCCATGATTGCATCACTGTACTCCTGCTTGGGTGACAGTGAAACCTTGTCTCAAAAAAAAAAAAAAAAAAAATTCAGTAGTGGATACAGTTCAAGCGATTCTCCTGCCTCAGCCTCCTGAGTAGCTGGGACTACAGGTGCACACCACCAGGCCCAGCTAATTGTTGTATTTTTAGTAGAGACGGGGTTTCACCATGTTGGCCAGGATGGTCCGAATCTCTTGACCTTGTGATCTGCCTGCCTCGGCCTCCCAAAGTGCTGGGATTACAGGCATGAGCCAGCACGCCCAGCCAAGGTATCCTATTTCTTGCAGTATTGTACTTGGCTTAACTTTCAAAGTTGATTTCCCAGTAGACTTCTCTATCTTCTAGTGGCAAGTCTTTATTAGTGACAGAGTGGATGTGATGAAACATGAATTTGTGTGGACTGAATTTGTGTGGTAAAGTTTTTATTTGTGTGCAACATCTTTTATCTACTCACTACCAATTGTACTGGGATATAATTCAAAACAGAAAACTCTTACATTGAAAAAAAGGAAAAATTTTATTTAAAATAAATAAAATACTCTAAATTTAAAAACCCAGGGGAAATCTGCACTACAGATTTTAAAATTTGCTAAAATCATATTTACTTGATTTATTTACTTCCTTATTTTAAAGATTTTGAATCACTTTTTTGCCTTCAAATTTTAGTCATATATAGTGGCAGGAAAAATAAGGATTATATTCCAGTTGAATATGATTATATTGCTTAAAAAATTTTAATAGACCTGAAAAAGCAAATAGTCATATATAGTGGCAGGAAAAATAAAGATACAGTTGAATGTAATTATATTGCTTTAAAAAAATGTTAATAGACTAGAAAAAGCAAACAAACATTAATGGAAGCCTATAAGAAAGGAGAGAGACTTCAATGTGTTTACTTTTGGAAGTATAGAATAAGTTGAGTATAAAATATCAACCATCAGAATAAACCTCAGGCCAAAAGTGGACTGGGATAAAAAGTAGTTAGTCTCCCCAGGTGTAGACTACATTTATGGTGATGATACTATAATGAAAAAAGTCAGAAACAATTGAATTACACAATAATTGATAATGGTGTGATGAGTGTGGGAGAATTTGGGGACAGGAAGTGGGGAGGGTTTGTTTAGTGAATAACAGATGATCTTTGAATCTGATCTTAGACTATATATGGTGAAAATAAGTGTTCTGGATATCTGACCTCAAAAATAATTGGATTCTGATGGTCTTGTATCTTCTGGTGGCATCGTTAATTTTGGTGAATCCATACACAACCAACTCTGAGTAACTATGTTCTGAAATAAAACACTTCCTTTTTCTGATAACATTTTTAAGTTGGCTTGCATTACCAACAATTGTTCTTCTTTTGTTCTTTCTCTGACTTACATCTTACAAAGCAAGTAAAAGCTTTCCCAAAGGAAGTAGGAAAGAAAGCTTTGAGAATCAACATATTGAGAGTCTGCAAAAATCACAGAGAAATTGTTTTGTGGAGTAAAGTCTAAAGTTAGAAATTATGCCCCAAGCTTCTGAGATATAGCTAGTATCATAAATGCTTGGATGACCACAAACATGGGTAGTGGCTTTTAAATTCTTTTTTTTTTTTTTTTTTCATGAGAGTTTTTAATGACTTTTAAAAATTGGCAATTTCTTTTATTTATTTATTTATTTATTTATGTATTATTATTATACTTTAAGTTCTAGGGTACATGTGCGTAACGTTCAGGTTTGTTACATATGTATACTTGGGCCATGCTGGTGTGCTGCACCCATCAACTCATCAGCACCCATCAACTCGTCATTTACATCAGGTATAACTCCCAGTGCAATCCCTCCCCCCTTCCCCCTCCCCATGATAGGCCTCGATGTGTGATGTTCCCCTTCCAGAGTCCAAGTGATCTCATTGTTCAGTTCCCACCTATGAGTGAGAACATGCGGTGTTTGGTTTTCTGTTCTTGTGATAGTTTGCTAAGAATGATGGTTTCCAGCTGCATCCATGTCCCTACAAAGGACACAAACTCATCCTTTTTTATGGCTGCATAGTATTCCATGGTGTATATGTGCCACATTTTCTTAATCCAGTCTGTCACTGATGGACATTTGGGTTGATTCCAAGTCTTTGCTATTGTGAATAGTGCCGCAGTAAACATACGTGTGCATGTGTCTTTATGGCAGCATGATTTATAATCCTTTGGGTATATACCCAGTAATGGGATGGCTGGGTCATATGGTACATCTAGTTCTAGATCTTTGAGGAATCGCCATACTGTTTTCCATAATGGTTGAACTAGTTTACAATCCCACCAACAGTGTAAAAGTGTTCCTATTTCTCCACATCCTCTCCAGCACCTGTTGTTTCCTGACGTTTTAATGATCGCCATTCTAACTGGTGTGAGATGGTACCTAATTGTGGTTTTGATTTGCATTTCTCTGATGGCCACTGATGATGAGCATTTTTTCATGTGTCTGTTGGCTGTATGAATGTCTTCTTTTGAGAAATGTCTGTTCATATCCTTTGCCCACTTTTTGATGGGGTTCTTTTTTTTTTTCTTGTAAATTTGTTTAAGTTCTTTGTAGGTTCTGGATATTAGCCCTTTGTCAGATGAGTAGATTGCAAAAATTTTCTCCCATTCTGTAGGTTGCCTGTTCACTTTGATAAATTCTGTATTATAATATGATAGAAGCATTTCCATGGATCATCTTCAGCACCTGCAGCATGGAGCTTATCAAAACTTTACATGTCCTGTTGGTTTAGCATGTGGACTGCATTTCAAAAGATCAAGAGTACCAAGATCAAGCATTGTTCATTTTTGTGATACTTTTTAATGACCACTTCCTGCTGGACTGAACTCGTTCTTTTATACCTTTTTTTTGTCTGTCTCAAGGCTGGAGTGCAGTGGCGTGATCTTGCCTACTGCAAATCTCCACTCTCAGTTCAGACACTCCTACACCCAGGCTGGGACTACAGGCACACACCACCACACCCAGCTAATTTTTGTATTTTTAGTAGAGATGGGGTTTCACCATGTTGGCCAGGATGGTCTCAATCTCTGGAACTCATGATCCTCCTGCCTCAGCCTCCCAAAGTGCTGAGATTACAGGCATGAGCCACAGTGCCCGGCCTGATTCTTTTTAGAATTTTTGCTGAGCTAAAACCCTATTCCTTAGCTCCTTTTCTTTCATTCTTATTAAAATTAACACAGAATATTGAAAGTAACCAATTATGAAATATCTAGAACTAAAGGTAAGATGATCTTGAACATAAGCCATGGCATGGTTAACAAAAATGCCATTAACTATATTGGAAAACATACCTTAAATGATATGAGTACACATTAATTAATTTAGTTAATTATATCTATATGGACTACTCATGTCTACAAAATTAGGAGGACATTATTAGACCTTACTTCTGCCAATAGGGAGTTAGCATTTAGTTTAAATAATATAACTGTTGGAACTAAATGGGCACTTAGAGATTGTGCAGATAACTTTTCCCTTTTCATAGACTTGTAATTTGATCATAGTTGTAGAGCTAGTTCCTCCCTCACCCCTAACCCCCTCTGCACATACTCAACTCCTCATAATCTATACACTTAGTTCAGGACTCTTTTGAGTTCATCACAAGATCACAGTAATGTTCAGTTATAAAGCATCCCTGGGGCAAAATGAATATGATTTGTCCATCCATAGCTAGGTATCAGGGTTAAGGTGAAGAACTGAAGATTCAGTTGGAGAGTGTAACAATGTAATAATTTAATGTAAGTATTTAGAGAAGCTTCTATTTTATTTCTGTGAAAGAGCAAGTTACCACCAAATTATTTGCTATGAATGCTGAATGTTTCTTTTTTTTAACCACATAGTATACTTAATGCCTCAAAATGGATTCATTGAGAAATATTAATGACGTTTTTCAATGTGATTTAATATTGGCTTTAACATTTGAGTGATACTGAAGTCACTGGTTAGTTATCCAAATTCAGTTAAAGGGAGAAGGTTTTATTATCTGACATAACTAAAGGAATGCCAGCAAGTGATTTATATACTGATTAGTTCAGAACATGTCCTTGAACAATTATAGCTGCTTATTTTTTGTCATCTTTCTGGCAGCTGCCAAATTGTAATGCTTAATGATTCAACTTAAATTAACTAAAATGAATTCTTGTGGAAAACTATAATACCTGTCTAGTACAAGAGAACTGATTATATTGCCTTCATTTACACAGAATTTATTCCTAATTCACTGACACCCTCCAATCACTAAGTTATGGATTTTTTTTTTTTTTTCCCCTGAGCAAATGGAGAAATAGAACTTTGTGCAGATGCTCATGCCATTTATGGCACATTGTATAGAATGGTCAAAGTGCTGTTGCTAGCTCATGAAAATACTCAACTGAAGTTTAAATCACAAACCAAAATACAAGAACAATTTGAAGATATATACTACATATAATGTTGTTTCTTCAAACATTTATCTTTACTATAATTTTTATTAAATGGTTTTAAATGCATGGGAAATGATACTAAAGTTTTAAGATAAATGATGTGGACAATGTCAAATTACAGCAGAGCACAACATTTTATGGAATGCTTGAATGTTCTCGATTTTTTCAATTTTTAATTAAATCAATTACAGGAAAGTAAATGCAAACTGTCAGAGTTTGAAATGTAGATAAATGTATATAACATGTAGAGAAAGTAAAATATTAAATTTTAAATTAATTTCAAAAATGGAAACATTCCCTTATCCTCAAATCTTTCTTCTTTTCTATTATAAAATATCTTTTTTATTAGCCATAAGAAGCACTGGTAGTACAACTATTTAAAATGTACAGCTTAATTAATTATTTTTACTCTAATCTGTCCTTGAGTGAAATAGTTCAAAGTGTGAGAATTGTTGGGCCAACATCCTCTGAGTTGCAATGGCTCTTGAAAAATCACAGGAGTGGAACTAGTGGACTGAATGACTACTCCAATAGCAGAAACCAGATATTAAGAGGGCCTTACAAAAGCACACTGACTTGGAAATAGTTGATTTCATGGTTTCATGTAGATTCTGTTGATTTCATGTAGATTCTGTCAATTTTATTTTCTTAAAGATAACTTTTTTCAGTATAGGGGAACTGTCCTCTCATTCTCTATCTGTGTTTTCCATAGAATGACCGTCATTAAATCCGAAATAGTCAACTTGGAACAGAATAAAAACTCAGTACATTCTATGATTTTTACTTAAATATTTAAGCAAATATCACTCAAAGATAATTTCCTTCCATTTGCAAATTTGAGGGGATTAGTTATTCTTGTTTTTGAAGAAATTTGAAAATCTTTAAATCATTTGATTTCTAAAACACTCCATAGTCTGTTGGGAGTCATAAATGCTGATAAGTAATTATTTTAGTGATAGAGAAGACACTAAATCTGATCCTTTATTTCTGGTCCTTCATTTTTACCCTAAATTTTCTTAATTTACTATTTTTTGAATTTCATTAATATTTTAATTGACAGCTAATAATAATAATAATTTCACTTAAAATAATGTCATACAAACTCTTCCATGTTGCCATGAATGATAGTATTTTATTTTATTTTATGGCTGAAGAGTATCTCATTGCGTATACATACCATATTTTCTTTATCTATTGACCTGTCGATGAACAGTTAGATTGATTCTGTATTTCGGCTATTGTGAATAGTGCTGTAATAACACATGGGAGTGTAGATATCTTTTTAACATACTAATTTTCTTTCCTATGGATATAAACTCAGTTGCAGGATTGCGGGTTCATATAGTAACTCTATTTTTTTTTATTTTTTGAGACACTTCAATACTGTTTTTCATAATGGCTGTTTTAGGTTCCCACCAACAGTGTATGAGTTCCCCTTTCCACACATTTGTTATTTTTTGTCTTTTTGATAATAGCCTTTCTAACTGGGGTGAGATGATATCTCATTTTGGTTTTGATTTGCATTTCCCTCATGATTAGTGATGTTGACCATTTTTTCAGATACCTGTTGGCCATTTATTTGCATGTTGTCTTTTGAGAGATGTCTATCAGCTTATTTGCCCACTTCTTTTAATTGAATGATGAGTTGTTGTTGTTGTTGTTGTTTTTTCTGTTGAGCTATTTAAGTTCCTTGTGTATTGTGGATATTAATCACTTATCAGATAAATAGTTTACAAATATTTTCTTCCACTGTGTAGATTGTCTCTTCACTCTATTGTTTTCTTTGCTGTGCAGAAGGTTTTTAGATTCATATAATCCCATTTGTCTATTTTGCTTATGTTGTCTCTGTTTTTGAGGTCTTATTCATAAAATATTTTTCAAGACTTATAATATCTTAAAGCATTTCCTTTATGTTTTATTTTAGTAGTTTCTTAGTTTCAAGTTTTAGATTTAAGTCTTTAATCCATTTTGAATTTTTTTATATGATGTGATACAAGGTTCTAGTTTCATTCATCTGCATATGGATATCTAGTTTTCCCAACACCACTTATTGAGGGTACTATCCCCAATCAATATTTTTGAAGTCTCTGTCAAAAATGAGTTGACTGTAAATACATAACTTTATTTTTAAATTATCTATTGTTGCTTTGGTCTAATTGTCTGTTTTTATGCCAGCAATATGCTGTTTTGGATTTTTACAAGTATATTTTGAAGTTAGGTTTTGTGATGTCTTTATATTTGTTGTTTTTCTTTTCTCAGGATTGCTTTGGTTATTTGGGAAATTGTGTGATTTTATATAAGTTTTAGGGTTCTTTCTATTTCTGAAAGACATGTCATTGGTATTTTGATAGGGATTGCATTGAATTTGTAGAATACTTTTGTTAGTATGGTCATTTTCACAGTATTAATTCATCTAAACCACAGACATGGGATATCTTTCCACCTTGGTGTCCTTTTCAATTTATTTTTTCAGTGTTTTATAGTTTTCCTTGTTAAAATATTTCACTTATTTGGTTAAATTTATTCCTAAACATTGTATTTTCTTATAACTATTGTAAATGGAATTGCTTTTGTGATTTCTTTTTCAGTTAGCTTGTTATTGGTGTATAGAAATGTTACAATTTTTTTGTATTTTAATCATTTTATTCTTCAAGATTACCGAATTATTTATCAGTTATAAGAGTTTTTTGTTGGAGCTTTGAGAGTTTCCTATATGGAAGATCATGTTGTCTATGCACAGGGACACTCTGACATTCCCCTTTCCAATTTTGATGCCTTTTATTTCTTTCTGTTACCTAATTGCTCAGGCTGAGACATCCCTTATTATGTTGAGTGATAGTGATGAGAGTGGGAATGCATTCTTATCTTGTTCCAGTCCTTAAAGAAAAAACTTTCAGCTTTACTTCATTAAGTATGATGTTAGCTCTGTGCTTGTCATATATGGCCTTTATGCATTACTTATTTACTTAATTTGGTGAGAGCTTTTATAATGAAGGGATTTTGAATTTTGTCACATGCTTTTTCTGTGTCTATTAAGATGATTATATGGTTTCTGTTTCTTATTCTGTAATGTAATGTGTCAAATTTTTTTATTTGATATGTTGAACCATCCTTGAATCTCTATAATAAACTCAACTTGATCATGGTGAGTAATATTTTCAGTGTGCTGCTAGATACAGTTTGCTACTATTTTGTTAAGAATTTTTGTATTGATATTCATCACGGATATGGGTCTATGCTTTCTTTTTTTGTGGTGTCCTTATTTGGTTTTGATATCAAGGTATGCTGAGATTATAAAACGAGATTTGAAGAATTCCTTCTTTTTTAATATTCTGGAAGAGTTTGAAAACAATTATATTAGTTCTTCAAATGTTTGCTAGAAATCAACTGTGAAACCATCCAGTCCTGGGCCATTCTCTGATGGGAGACCATCTATGAATGATACAATCTTGTTTTTCCTAAATGCTATGTTTACATTTTCTTTTTCTTCTTGGTTCAGTGTTGGTAGGTGTTATGTGTTTATAAATTTATCCCTTTCTGTTAGGTTTTCCAATTTGTTGGCATATAGTCGTTCATAATAGAGTCTACTGATCTTTTGTATTTCTGTGGTAACAGTTATAATGTCTCCTTTTTGATTATGATTTTTTGGGGGGTCTTTTCTTTTCTTTTTTTTCCTGGTTACCTTAGATAATGGTTTCTCAATTTTGTTTACCTTTTTTGTAAACTAACTTTTCATTTAATGATTTATTGATTTTATTTTTTTATTTTCAATTTCATTTATTTCTGCTCTAATCTACAGTATTTCTATCCTCCTACTAATGTTGAGTTTTGTTTATTCTTGCTTTTAAGTTCCTTAGGGTCCCTTATTAGGCTGCTAATTTGAATTTTTTCTATTTTATGATGAAGACATTTATTTTTATAGCCTTTCCTATTAACACTGCCTTTGCTGTATCCCATAGGTGTTGACATGTTCTGTTTCTATTTTCATTTGTTTCAATAAGTTTTTAAATGTCCTTCTTAATTTTTTGATTGACCCAATGGTCATTCAGGAGCATGTTGTTTAATTTCAGTGTGCTTTCAAGAGTTTTTCTTTTAATTGATTTCTAGTTTTGTTCCATTGTTAAAAAATATACTTGGTATGACTTCCATTTTTAAAAAAATTGATGAAATTTGTTTTGTGGCCTAAAATACAGTCTATCCTGGAGAATGTTCCATGTGCTGATGAAAAGAATGTTTATTCTGTAGCTGTTGCATAAAATGTTCTATAAATGTCTGTCAGGTCCATTTGGTTTAAAGTGTTATTTAAATCCAATATTTCCTTATTGAATGTCTATCTAGATCCTCTGTTAAATACTGAAAGTGGGGTGTTGAAGTTTCTATTATTGGAGCCTATCTTCCTTTCCTCAAAATTAATAACATTTGGTTTATATTGTGTGCTCCAATGTTGGGTATATATATAATTATTTACCATTATTACATCCTCTTGCTGAATTTATCTCTTTTCCATTACATAATGACCTTTTTTGTCTCTTTTCACACTTTTTGACTGAAAGTCACTTTTGTCTGATGCAGATATAGGTACTTATACTCACATTTGGATTTTGTTTCCCTGACATATCTTTTTGCTCCCTTCACTTTCTGTCTATGTTTGTCTTTATAGGTCAAAGTCCTTTTAAGTAGCATATTGCTGGGTCTTGCTTTATTATTCTTTCAGCCAGTCTATATGTTTTAATTGAGGAATTTAATCATTTTCATTCAAGGTTATTATTTATAGGATATACTCCTGTTGTTTTTGAAATTGTTTTATTGTTTTGTGTAGTTTGTTCCTTTATCCCTCTCTTATTACTTATCATTGTGGCTTGGTTTGTTGTTGCTGTTGTGATAAGGTTTAGTTTCTTTCTCTTTCTCTTTTGTACATCTTGTGCATCTGCTTTACCACTTTATAGTTTAGAGTGTTCTCATGTAGATTATCCTTTTCTTCTAGATGTAGGACTCGCTTGAGCATTTCTTGTAAGGTTGGTCTAGTGATAATGAATTCCCTCATTTTCACTTGTCTGGGAAATATTTGATTTCTCCTTAATTCTAAAGATTAGCTTTTCTTGGCATAATTTTTTGGCTGGCAATTTTTTTCTCTTTCATTTATTTGAACACATCTTTACATTATTTCCTGGTCTGTAAGGTTGTAGCTGAGAAGTCTGCTGTTAATGTAATGGGGATACCCTTATATATGATTTTACACTGTCATCTTGCAGTTTGTAGAATTCTGTCTGTCTTTGACTTTTGACAATTTAACTAGAATGTGCTTCAGAAAGGACCATTTTTGAGTTGAATATATTTTGAGATATGCGAGCTTCCTGAATCTGATTGTTTATATCTCTACTGAGATTTGGACAGTTTTCAACTATTATTTAATTAAATAGGTTTTCTACAGATTTTCTCATCTCTTTTCTTTCATAATTACCACAATGAAAATATTTATTTATTTAATGGTGTCTCAAAGTTCTGTAGACTTCCTTTACTGTTTTTCATTATTTCTTCTTTCTCTGACACAATAATTACAAGTAATCTATCCTCAGATTAAGAAATTCTTCTGCTTGATCTAGTCTGAGGTTGAAACTCTCAATTGTATTTTTTATTTTATTCATTGAATTAGTCAGTTTCGGGGTTTATGTTTGGTTCTTTTAATGATATTTATCTTTTTATTAAAATTCTAATCCATTTGGTAATTTTCCCCTCTGATTTTGTTGAATTGTTTATCTGTGTGTTTTTTTTTTTTTTTTTTTTTTTTTTTTGGATCATGCTACGTTTTCTTAAGATTATTATTTTGAATTTCTCTTCTGGAAATTTATAGATTTTCTTTTCCTTCGGGTCAGTTTCTGGAGAGTTATTTTGCTCCTTTGGTAGCGTCATATTTCCTTCCTTTTTTGTTTCTTGTGACTCTGCTTTGTTGTCTGTGCTTCTGGTGGAACAATCACCTGTTCAAATCATTATGGTGTGGCTGATATAGAGAAAGATGTTTATCCACAGATGGGTCTTAGTGTGCTGGTTAGGAAGGGTGTAATGACTCAGGTTCTGAGTAAAAGCAGTGATACAGTCTCTGTGAAACTTCTTAAGCAGCTATCAACATCAGTAATAACTATGAATGTCTCAATAATTTTGACTATAGAAGTTTGTGGTAGCAGCAGAGGTAGCATAGGTTGTTAAGATCTTTGGTGGCAAGGGCTTTTGATGGAGATTTAGCCAAGGAGATCCCTCTTTGTTTTGGATCTGACATAGGCCACAAGTAACTGTGGTGGCACAGGGTTCTAGTTGTTTGGAGTAGCTATGAAGCCTGGGTCATAGGCTAAAGCTCTTGTGAACCTACTGTGGCACCTGGGTCATGAGGTGCAAGTTCACTCTTTGTACGAGAATTGGATGTTGATTGCCCACAAAACCAGGATCTATGACTCTGAGACAATCCCTAGCAACTTGGGCTCAGTGGGTCAGGATGTAGCTGTGACTCTGCCCCTGTGGGCACAACACTGGCCAAACTCTGAGGAAAAAAGGATTCTCTGGAGGTTTGGGCCTGAGGAGTGAAGTGTGGCTGACTTTGGGAATCAGAGCCAATAGGTCTCAGTGGTAACTTGGCTCCCAAGGAATAAGACAGCATATAGTGGTGACTCTAGACCCTGGGACTGTAGGACTTGTCAGTATCCCAGACTCTGATGCCAAGTGCAGTAGCAGTAAGGAGTCCAGAATGGCAGAACACAGCTGTTGCTTGGACTCTGGGGGCAGGGGCAGCTCGATGATAATTATACTTCCCAGAGAGAGGGTATCTCAGCAGCTTGGACTCAAGGAGGCTAGTCGAGCTTTAGGGAAATGGAGTATTAGAGTTGTTTGGCTTATAGGACAGGGTGTCTCAGCCTAGCCATTTTTGTTTCCATGGAATGTGGGGTACTATAGCAGCTCAGTCTTGGTATGTGCAGTTGCTCAGTTCAGCCAAGTCACCAATTCCTCAGGGTGCAACGTGCCACTTCAGCTCAGGATCAAGGGTGAGAGTGTGATTGTTCTAGGTAGCCCAGGAACTGTTTTCCTGGGATGTAGCACATCACTTCAGCTTAAGTATTGTTGTGCATGATCACTGTGGGTGGCCACACCCCCATTTCATGGGAGTCAGGCTGCTGCTTTAACTTAGGCACTGTTGAGGTTATGGCTGACTAATGTACAGTATGTTTTCGTGGTACTGCTTCAGCTCAGGCACAGGTATGTGTTACTTTTCTGAGAGGCCAAGGGACTGTTTCTCTGAGAAGCTAGGCATTGCTTCAGCTTTAGCGTAGTGGGCAGAGTGCACTCCTAAAACTGGGAGGTGTATCTGGAGTGGCTCCACCAAAGCATCATTTCCCTGGGAGGCAGTGCACAGCTTCAGCTTGAATACCATGGGGCAAATCTCAGCAGCAACTGGGATGGGTTTTTGAAGTATCTCTACCAGGGCACTGTTCCCTCCAGAGGCAGTGCTCACCTCCAGCTGAGGCCCCTAGGGACAAGTGCAGCAGTGGCTAGGAAGCATAGATAAAGCAGCTCTGTCCAGGCACTGTTTTCCTAGGATGGGGTGAACAACTTTAGCTCCAGCCCCTAGTTGCTGGGCTCAGCAGTGACTCTTGGGTGTACATGGGATGTTTCTGCCAAGGCACTGTTTTCATGAGAGGCAGTAAGAGCTTCAGCTCAGGCATCTAGCGACAGGGCTCAGCTACAACTGGGAAGGGTAGGGTGGAGCAGCTCTACCACTGCTTGACTCCCTGGTGAAGGGGTTAGCAGCTACTTGTGGCATGACGTGGGGATGTCAGGCCACTGGGCAGGGGTGATTTGGCAGCAGCTTAGTCTCACCTCTGGAGCCACAAACATTCCATCAGTAGTTGCAGTTCCAAAATGGCATAGCAGAGAAGCCATGCAGGGTACAGGGAGTGGGACATAGTGTCACTCCTTCTCTGGGGGAAGCATAGCTGTGTGGACTCCAGGCAGCTCCCTCAGTTGGGCTTGGTACCTGTGAGGACTGCGGGGGTCCCCAGTGGTGAGGACTGTAAGTGTCCGAGGTGTTAATGGGAGCTACTGGGATCCTTTAGTTTACCTTTTCCCCATGGGGAGAAGTTCCTCCTGACTCCCGGCTTATCCCAGGGGAAGAATGAAGTGGTGAGGGCCTGGTGTTTCTTTCAATTTTTTATGTAGCTATCCTGAGCTTTTCTGTTCACTAGGGTTTCTGTTACTCCTTCAATGTACTGTGGTGTTCTCCTTTAGTTACTTTCATCAAAATGCAGTTGTTTATTTGTTGTTTTGGCTGTTTTTGTTAGGAACTGAGCACTAGGGATTTCTTATCAAACATCTTGCTAATGTCAGAATCCCTTGCCACTTATTTCAAATTGTGCGGAATTTCAGGTGAAAATATAATTTCTTTATAAGTAAATATCTTTACTAATTAAAAAATGTAATAAGTAAAACTTTCCGTATAGTGAGGGATCTGGTAAATTGGCACCATTTCAATTTTTGTTGAGAATATTAATATAGAAAATTAAACATGTTTTCTAAGTGTAAAAATTGAAGAAGCTTAAAACCTCATTTTCAAGCATTTTATTATTACATGGGTTAAAATATGCTGTGGCCAATAATATAATATTCAAAAAATTATAATTCAGAAAAAATAATATATAAAACAATTTTTATGAGATCTGTTCATCATATCCTTTAAATATTCATGTAAAAGTTCACCAATGTGTGTATATATACGAATATATATGTCATAAAATATATATTATATATCAGTACATAATAAACAATTAGAGGAATATGGAGTATGTTTGCCATATTCTTCAGGCTACATTTTTTCCACTTAGAATCTGCAGTGAAAAATACCTGTTTTTCTTAATGTACTTCCATTTTTCCTCTGAAAATTGAAATACAAAAATCCTAAAGTAATACTATCTTCTTATATTGCAGGTAAATCATACCAGTGTTTCTTGAAGGACACAGTTTAAAAAATATACAAGTAGATCTTTCAGGATAGCAATATTTCTGAAACAACATGAGTGACTTTAAGTTATGCTGCAACGCTAAAACTTAGTATATATTAAGCTCCTGACCAGACTTAATTTCAAATACTTTTATAACAAAGAGAGCTTCTCAGAGTCTATTTGGTGCCTTGCTTTCTTCTGATTTTTAATTAAACTATATACATCACAAGAAATCCTGTAGTTCTGCATATATTTGTTTCTCTATTTAAAAATTTTACTTTTTAATTGAGGAAAGCCATGATGACTGGAATAAGAGGGTTTCAATTTTTACATTATCAAGGTTAATCATTTTGGAAGTCAGAAGGATCTCTTAGTAATGAATGCCAAATAGCTTTCAATGACATTTATCTCCCAGCATAAAATTTTTTATTGATTATATGAGTATTCATATTTTAGTGTTTGCTTTTTGAATGTTACGCACAGCACTATTGAAAATAAACTTGATAAATGTATGCTGAAAATTCTGGTACCATTTAGAAATAACACTTACATGATAAATTTGATTAAAATGATTTTAAATTCTAATAGAAGATCTGAAATCCAAAGGATATCTCTTAGTCTATGTTATTGTATGTGGAAAATAATATATATTGCTAAAGTAAGTATCTAAAGGAATTTGAATTTGCTACCAGGTTTCAAAAATAAGTTAGGAAAAAATTTCAGTTGAGTTGGACCACATTACAAATTAGTAAAATAGGAAAATCTTAGTTCAGAAAAACTAAAGAATGTAAGGAGAGTTTATATTGTAATGTGGCATTATGTTCATCTAATTAAATCTTCTTTTACCCAATTTCAATCATATTTCAAAGTCATTATTCTTTGAATAAAATTATCTTACAATGAGTGCAAAATGCGCTAACTCTATATTACTATCAGAGGAGAGATAATTTATTGACAAAACAACCCAAAGCATGTTCTCTCCTTGTACCCTGTCTACCCCTCCCTCCCACAGGGCTTGCACTTGTGTTAGTAATGAAGAAGCATCAGAATTATGCCTGTGTCAAAAGACAACAGACCATAGGCTTCTGTCCATCTAATTCAATCCATATATCTTTCTCACTTTTTCTGTCTATTTGATAAAATATGAATAAAGCATGTACTTCTTAATTTAAAAGACATTTGGCCTGGATTAAGATATAATAAGTGGTCACAATAGCTTTAAAACTCCTCCGAATGTTTTGTTTTGAATGTAATTTCAGATACATTCAACATGGAAAGCAGTACTCTTAGTATTAAAACATGATTGCTTGTCCTATAAAATGTTGGTATGATGAATCAATTTTCTCATGAAATCTCTTTGATAAAAATACTCCATTTTCCGAGTAACACCTTGTTCTGAAGGTGTAAATCAACAGAGTGACACCAGTAGATAGAAAAGTAGTTACAATATTAGAAGACAGTAATTTGCTTTCTAAGGCTGAGCTGTGCAATTGTGACCTGTCAGACTGTTTTCCATTTCAGATTAATTTTGCCTTCTAAAGTAATGCTTCATTAAATTTTTTAAAATTATCATGACAAGTAAAAGAAAAAGCATTTATATAGTTTGAATTATCTAAGCAATAGATGAATGAAATAGAAAATGTCAAATTTTATTTCATGGGACTTTTTAGTATTAGTAATCTCTAATATCTCTCCAACTATCACTTTAATAATTTCTTTGAAGCCTTGATTAGACTGTCTGTTGTCTCACAGTTGTGTGTGTGTGTGTGTGTGTGTGTGTGTGTGTGTGTGTGTGTGTGTGAGAGAAATAATAGAGCATTTAGCTTATCGTGGATTCATGGATTCGATATGGGAAACTTTGAGCTCTGGGCTTCGTTCTGTATCTTAGTGTTTAATATTTAAGAAAACATTTAACACTTTGAACAGAGTTTCCTGTCTTTAAGTTCCTTGTCTTACATTTAAATTTTTAATTTAATTTTAGTTTACTTTTCAAATTAAAAAAAAAAAAAAAAAAAAACTCAGCCGGGCACGGTGGCTCATGCTTGTAATTCCAGCACTTTGGGAAGCTGAAGCAGGCAGATCGTTTGAGGCCAGGAGTTCGAGACCAGCCTGGCCAACATGGTGAAACCCTGTCTCTACTAAAAATACAAAAATAGGCATGGTGGCGCATGCCTGTAAATCCAGCTCCTCAGGAGGCTGAGGCAGGAGAATCACTTGAACCCAGGAGGCGGAGGTTGCGGTGAGCCAAGATCGTGCCACTGCACCCCATCCTGGGTGACAGAGCAAGACTCTCTCTCAGTCAATCAATCAATCAATAACAGAAAAGAAAAAATTAAAAAAGAAAAAATCTCAAATGGCTACAATGTAAAGAGAAAATTATTATTAATCTCATGTGCCAATAACCCAGCTTTAACACTTCTCAACTTACAGCAAATTTTGTTTGCCAAACAGCCCATCTAATGTCTAGTCTCTAGATAATTGTGAATCAAATTGTAGATAGTAAGGCATTGTATCTGTAAACAGGTTAGTGCTTTGTATGTATAAACGTGTTAGTGCATGTTAGTTACACTGAACATGTTAGTATAAGCAAAAATAAATTGTTTTTATCAGTTTCCATTATTGCAAAATCATTATTATATTTTCAAGTAATGGTTCCTTAATTTATCAAATATTCAGTCAAAATATCTGCAGTTATCTTTTAAAAATCATATTGAGTCATAATTTATGTAAGATAAAGTCACTAAAATTTTAAAAGTAACTTTGAAAATATATAGGGTCTTAAAATCACCACCACCACTAGGTATTGTGTTAGCTTGTAGATTGTTCGTTGATACTCTTTATCAGTTTGAGGAAATTTCCTTTTATTTCTAATTTTCTGTATCTTTTTCTCATGAATCAGGGTTAAATTTTGTCAAATGCTTTTTCTGCATCTGTTGCAAGGATCACATGTATTTTCTGGTTTATTTTGTTTATATAGTAAATTGCATTAAACTTTTTAAAAATATTAAAGCATTCCTGAGATAAACCATCTTAAAAATCATGTATTATTGTTTAAATAAGCTTAAATTCGAATTACTAATATTTTGTTTAAAATATTTAGATTGATAGTCGTAAGATACATAGATATATCATTTATTTTCTTGTAATGTCTGTTAAATTTATTAAGGTTACTCTAGTTTCATAAAATGAATTGGAAAGTATTTCCTCTTCTATTTTTTTTTGAGAAAGTTTGTATAGATGTTATTTTTTTCTTTACTTATATAAGTTTATATTAATTACTTGAGACAATTCATCATTGGAACAATCTAATTCTTTCCTTCCTTCTATTGGGCTGAAAAGGCACGATACCTTCCCTCTTTATCCTAAGAGTCACAGCCGACACATCTATAACAAAAGATAGGCTAACAAGAGAAAAAACATAACAATTTAATCAAAGCTTTACATGACATGGGAACCTTCAGAATGAATAACCAAAGACACAAGGAAAATGATTCATTTTTATGTTTAAGTTCAATAAAGAATGGACAGCCATATAGAAATATGATTAGACAAGAAGGGTATGATCAAATGCTATCTTACTGAGGTGAGAAAACTCAACCAGGCCTGTGTGGTCAGATTCTTTTTGGATTCTCTGTGTCGGATTCCTTCCTCCTAGGTAGGGGGCAGGATCTCTATGAATGAGGGAATTATGACCTACTATAGGACAAGGGTAGGGTAGAAAATTTCTTCATGGCCAACTCCTAGATAGAAGGATGGGAAAAGTTACAGTAATTATTCTATCTTTTAAGACTGGCTGTGAGGAACAGGAGTTTTAGCTTCTATGACTCACATTGGGGAAGAGGAATTGTATTTATGTCCTGCCTCCAGGGAGAATGAGGGGCCAGAGGAAGGAGGGCAGGAGAAAGTCAGGGAGAAACTTTGCTTCTGAGGCTGCTTCTGAGGTCTTCATTATGGAGTATTGTTTTCTGAGCACCAATACATTCCCCTGAATCCCCATTTATCTTTCTTTTTGTACGTACACAATCACAAACATGTATACATATAGTTGTTCCAATTTCATTTATTGAAAAGCACCTTTTCTCATGTAATTGCCTTTCCACCTTTGGCAAAAATTAAGTAAGTATAATGTGTGAGCTATTTTGGTTTCTTTTCATTTTCCTGTACATTTTAGAATTAGTTTGAGAATTTCAACAAAAACGTATGTCAAAATTTTGAATGGGATTTTACTGTATTATAGATAAATAAGGGTAGAATTTATATCATAATTGTAATGAGTTTTGCTATTGTTAAATATGGTAAGCATACAATACCTTATTTAGGTCTTTAATTCTGGCATCAGTGTTTATTAGTTTTCAGTGTAGAGGTCTTGTACATATTTTAGTAAATGCATTTTATGTTTATTGCTATGAAATTGTTTTATGTTTAATGATTTAATTTTTAAAATAATGTTGGGCTTCCAAAAAGTTACAAAATAGTACAGAGAGTTCCTGTATAACCTTGATCAAGCTTCCCCAAATGTTAACATTTTAAATACCCATAATAGTTGTGAAAACTGACAGTGATAAATTATTAATTAATCTACAGATCTTTTTCAAATTTCTACAATTGTATTAATAAACTCTTTTCTAACCCGGGGTCCAATCCTGGATCACACATTACATTTGATGACCAGATTTCCTTGTTGACAGTTAATGTTAGATATTGCCCCAGTCTTGTTTTCTATTTCCTTAACTTTATGTATTTGAGTATCATTGGCCTGTTGTTTTTCAGGATGTCTCTCAATTTGGGTTTATTTGATATGGCCTCATGATCAAATTCTGGGTTGAGGGAGACTATAATAGTGACATTTGCCCTTTTCAGTCATGTTAACTTTGATCACTTGATTAAAGTGACATTTTATTCCACTCTAAAGTTACTATTTATTCCCTATGAAATTAATTAATATTCTTGTAGGAAGAATTTTTCGAACTATGTAAATATTGTAATCCTCATTTTACCTTTGCTCACGAATTTTAGCATTTGTTTCATGTTTCTTGCCTGAAATAATGATTTAATGTAAATCTTGCCAAGTGATAATTTTCAATTTTAATTCGTTTCTTCCATATTTATTAACCAGAAATCTCCTCTAAGGAAGAACTTTCCCTTGTTTATTCATTAACTTGTTTATTCAATTATTTATGTCAGTGCAGAATCATGGAAATTTATTTTACTTATTCCATAGTTATAATCTAAAACTATTTTTATTTGTTTCTCCAGTGTCCCCCATATGGCCATTAAGAGGTCTTCCAAATGTACTCCCATGTTCTCTTGACATGCCCCATCAGTTTTTCAACAAGTTCTTACTTTCTGGACCCACAAGATATTCCAGGCAGGCATTGGACTTTTTTCTGCACTGAGTACTTAATATATTTCTGCTGCTGTTAAAATTTGTAGTTGATTTAATTTTAATTTCTATTTTTTTTCCTTCCTTGTAGACAGAAATACAATTGTTCTTTGTATTCTCTGTATTTACTCTGGTCATGTCTTAGTTCTAGTAACTTTTTGTGGAGCTTTTAATATATTCTACATATATGAACCTGTCTTATGTGTCTCTGAATTGGAATACAGATAAAGTCCATATATTGCAAATAATTCATATGTCTCTTAAATATTTTTAATCTAGTTTTCTTTTTTATCTTGGTCGTTTAGAAGGCTTGGCAATTTTTTGTTGTTAAAAAAAAAACAGTTAATTTATCTTGTAGAATTTTGAAGTCTGGATTTGCATATTGTATACTGTGACTTTGTTTCACATGTTCAGTTGTCCTTGTATTACATAGTATGTCACTTAGATCTATGAACTAATTAGATTTTATTTGCAAGACTATTACGTGCTTTTCTGTATATTGTCAGAAATCATAAAATGTTTTTGGTATTGTAGCCTGTATTTATATTTCCTTTGTTTGAGAGCACAGATTGTGCTTTAAAGTTTGTTTTTTTTCTTTTGAAGACAGGTTTGGGCTCTGTTGCCCAGGCTGGAGTGCAGTGGTGCCATTACAAATCACTAAAGCCTCTGCCTCCCAGGTTTAAGTTATCTTCCCACCTCAGCCTCTTGAGTAACTGGAGCTACAGGCACATGACACCACACCCAGCTATTTTTTGGTATTTTTTGTAGAGGCTGTTGTCATGTTGCCCAGGCTGTTCTCAAACTCTTGGGCTCAAGTGATCCCCTCACCTTGGCCTCCTAAAGTGCTGGGATTTCAAGTGTGCAGCACTGTGCCCATCCTAAAACATTTTTATCACACCAAAAAGAAACCCTTCCCCACTTAGCTGTCCGTCCTCAAGCTCTCACTCTCTCAGCCCTAAGCAACCAGGTATCTACTTCCTTATAGAGTTGCCTATTCTGGAAATTTCCTATAAATTAAATCATATAATATGTGGTCCTTTCTGATTAGCTTCTTTCACTTAGCATGATGTATTCATGGTTCATTTATATTGTAGCATGCATTCATACTTCACTTACTTTTAATCATGATTGATATTCTACTATATGGGTATAGCACATTTTATTTATTCATTCATCATTAGATGGACATTTGAGTTATTTCCTCTTTTGACTAGTATAAATAGTGCTACTATGATCCTTTCTGTATAAATTTTAGTGTAGACATATTTTTTCATTTTACTTGGGTAAACTCAGATTCGCTGGGCCATACAGACACTATGTTGAACCATTTGAGGCATTGTGAAACTGCTCTCTAAAGTGGCTGTGCCATTCTCCATTCCCTCCAGCACTGTAGGAGAATTCTATTTTTCCACATCCTTGCTAATACTTATTATCATCTTTTTCATTAGAGCCATCCTAACAGGTGTGAGGTGGTATTTCATTGTGGATTTGACTTGCATTTTCCTGGTGACTAACCACTTTATTCTTTTGTTCAACAAGTATTTGTTGAGTGCCTAATATGCATCAGGTGATATTCTTTGGAACTTAGGCTTCATCGCTGAACTGCACAGATAAAGATCCCTACTCCCAAGAAGATTGTGTTCCTGGGAAGACAGATAATAAGCCATAAACCTAGCAAGTACAAAGGAGAGCTGAATAAGGGCATTGAGTGTGGTATAGTAAAGAGAGGCAAGTTGCAATAGGGAACTCAAGATAAGCCTCCTTCATAGAAAAGTGATATTTGAGCAAAATCCTGAAGGGGTGAGCTAGCTGGTTGTGTGAATATTTTGAGGAAGAGACTCACAGGCATAGAGAACAGCCAATACAAAGACCTTATATGTTTCATGCATTTGAGGCATAGTCCTGATGCATTTGTGACTAGCATGGAGAGAACAGAAGAGCATAGGGGAGCACAGTAGGTAATAGTTCCAGAGAGGTAACAGGGAGTCAGGCCATATAGGGCACTACAGAGCATTTCGATAACTTTTGAGGCCCTTAGAAAGGATTAGATGTGCAGACACTCATATCTGGATATAGGAAAGATGCCACTTTTACACATTTTTTAGCTTTTGTATTCTTGTTACATTTTTGTATTGAATTTCTGTTTCATTAATAGCATTCTAATGAAGAAGATGAATTTTAAATTGAGACAAGTTTCTAAAGCATATATTTAATTTTAAGGATTATGGGTAAACAGACTTAATGATAATCCAAAATTTTTTTCAAGTCTAAAAATAAACATTTCCCAAATGTCTTATTCAAGAAATTGATGAGAGTTTGCTTATGAGGAAGAAAATTGTTGGGAGTTGAATGTGGGAAGTAACGTATGCATAATTATCATGATTATTAAAAATGAATTAAAACTTACTTGGTGTGTAAATCATACTTTCATAAATCTGATTTTAAAAAGATGCATAGTTAAGAAGATGTGTACATGAAAATTTAGATAGTCATGTAGTCAGAACCTGTAGTAGTTTTTACTTTTTATTTTTAAAATATTTGCCTTTTAATTTGATATATAAAGAACTATCTTAGGATGACATCAACAAATATTTATGAAAATTCAAATACAGAACTTACTTCCCCACCATTACATATACATTTGATAAATATTTCCATATTTATTAAAGTGACCCTGAGGTGGCCTCTGGACGTGTATGTAATTTAACTCTATAGTTAAGTAAACATTTTGGGTATAACCTCCAGTCACGAAGTTTTGTCACTTTTTCAAAGTGACATTGAATTTTTTTTTTTTTTTTTTTTGAGACGGAGTCTCGCTCTGTAGCCCAGACTGGAGTGCAATGGCCGGATCTCAGCTCACTGCAAGCTCCGCCTCCCGGGTTCACGCCATTCTCCGGCCTCAGCCTCCTGTGTAGCTGGGACTACAGGCGCCCGCCACCTCGCCCGGCTAGTTTTTTTTTTTTTTGTATTTCTTAGTAGAGACGGGGTTTCACCGTGTTAGCCAGGATGGTCTCGATCTCCTGACCTCGTGATCCGCCCGTCTCGGCCTCCCAAAGTGCTGGGATTACAGGCTTGAGCCACCGCGCCCGGCCAAATTTTTTTTTTTTTTTTTTTTTTTAATTTGTTTGTTTTGGTTGGCAATCATGAGAATGTTCAGAACAGTATGTTTCAAACAGATGTAGGGGCAAAGGTAAGTCTTTCCTTGCCCATTGTTAAGTTCATAGCTGAGACCGTTAGAACAAAAGACATATTAACGAGGTAACAGCATATAAGTTTGTTTTACATAACTTTTAAGTGACAATGAAGCCTTCAGAAATAAACCTAAGAAATAGTGAAATCTGTGCATTTTTGTGCTAAGTTTGATGACGAAGTGGATAGTTGTGGAGTAATATGATGGGAGGACCATGTGGGTTATGATCTAATAGTAATATACTAAACCGTGGGGGAAACTTAGGCCTGTTTATTCAGATTCTTCTCCAAGTCACTGTGTAACATTCCCTTCCTCCACGTGTAGGGCACATTAGGGGGGCCTTTCCTCCAAGTATAGGGCAGATTAGGGTGTCCTTTTTTCCAAGGGCAGACTGTAGTCGTATGACCTACTTCAGTAAAAGGCTACATAATTCATTTACGGCTTGTTTCAGGGGAGAAAGGAGAGAGGAGGTCAGAGTTGTCTTCCTGCTTCTGCTGTTTTCTCAAATGCCAAGTTTCCATATTTTGTGGTAATGTGTCCTCAACCCCATTGGAGACACCCTCCCTTCCCTCATAGATACAACAAACAAATACAATTATTTGATTTCCAGAATTGAAAATCTTGTCGATGGTCAATATAACTTCATCTATTTATAACAGCTGCAGTTTCAATATCACAGGTGAATAGAAGCTTCGGGCCAGCCAATGTCCATATCATGAGACTTGCTTAGATAAAACTCTGCTTTTTTATTTACCTCAAAGTCACTAAATAGGCGTAATAACCTTTGTACCCTTAGTAGAACTTTTCAGTTGACATGCCAGCAAAAAATAAAATGGAATGCAAAGATTTCTCTAAATTAGACATCAGTTTTATCTCTAAGCATAGATTTGATGATGCGATAAAATCAGAAGTTTAAAACATTAAATTTACTAATGAAAATAAATTCTAAAAGTTAATTTTTAAGTTGATTTTTTAGTTTGCAACACTCTAAAAAACAAAAATAAGATTCAAAGAATATTTAAGATTTTAAATCTTATTTCACAGGTCTAAACAACTTATTTAACTCCTGTAATATTCATGCAAGAATATTAATAATTATAGCTAACAATTATTAAGAGCTTACTGTGTTGCCATGCTAAGTGTTTTAGGTATATTATTTAACATTTTCCAGAATCTTATGACAAACATAATTACTAATATATACTAATAAGAGGTATTGCTAGATATGAATGCAAACCTCTGACTCTAGCACTCATGCTAATAGTCCTAGGCTGTATTTTTTTCAAATGTATGGAATGTCAAATTAAATTGGCCTTTCCTTGTTATTCATACATACAAACACATTGACAGACACATATTCATGCATACATATAACTACAGGATAGTTTTTGACTTCTTGTAATCTAGCATTTAAAGTAATATATATATATATATATATATTTTTTTTTTCCTGAGCTTCTGTGAATGTCAGTTTGAAAGATTAAGACTGGAATTTCAGAATGGTGTGGACATATGAGGTTTTGATTTAATATATCCTCCTTTGATAGCTCTTCACTTTTTCTACTAAAATATTAAAAAGCCAGGAGTGTTGTATTTAGACAGTGAGATCCAGAGAGTAAAATCATTGAAATATTTATCAAAGGTATGAGTTTGATCCTGTGAAGATTATATCTATAGTTCTTCAGTAAAATACAAATGTTGGTAATACCATTCCACAAAGAAAAGATTTCATTTTATGTACATATGCAAATGAAGTACAAAGCCTAGCTAGTGGTTCATATATATATACACATACATACACACACACACACACACATACACACACTTTAAAAGAAGCAGCAGCAGAAGAAATAAACTCATAGAGCAGAAGAAAATATTTTTTTAATCACTCATTTATTTACTATTCTATCAGTAAATAATTATTGAAAGTTAAGTTTTAAGCACTTGGGTTACAAAAATAAAAAGACATAATCCCTGGTTTCAAATATTTCAGTCTTTCCAGAGAGATTGAGAAAATGAAAGCTCTTATAATATCCTCTGGTTAGTGTTCTAATGAAGGTGTTCAAAAACTGTTCTGGATGTGGAGAGGAAAAAGAAGTCATTTTACCATGGGCAGCTGGAAGAGGATTCCCAAAGAAAAACACTGTTGAATTGACTCTCACAATGAATGTGTCTGAAAGGAATTCAAAGTAAAAGGAACTCACAAAAATATATATTCATTTTTTGAAATAAAATACTCTTCATTATTACAAATCAGCTTATGAATCAAACTGTTTAAATGTACTTAATTCAGAATTTTGGATGAGCTATACATTTAATAATTGCAGTCATATATAAAGGCAAGAAAATAAAAATATAAAACTTGACCAGATTCCATTTAAGAGTGGCTACAACACCTCAGTAATCTCACAGTTTGTATTTCTTCTCATGAGTCCTCTGGGTGACCTCAGGCAATATTTTACCTTTTCTCTTTCCTTAGAAAGGGAGCAGAGGCCGGGCGCGGTGGCTCAAGCCTGTAATCCCAGCACTTTGGGAGGCCGAGACGGGTGGATCGCGAGGTCAGGAGATCGAGACCATCCTGGCTAACACGGTGAAACCCCGTCTCTACTAAGAAATACAAAAAACTAGCCGGGCGAGGTAGCGGGCGCCTGTAGCCCCAGCTACTCGGGAGGCTGAGGCAGGAGAATGGCGTGAACCCCGGAGGCGGAGCTTGCAGTGAGCTGAGATCCGGCCACTGCACTCTAGCCTGGGCTACAGAGCCAGACTCCGTCTCAAAAAAAAAGAAAGAGAGCAGAGATGAGCCATTGCTTTATTACTATCATATTTTACAGATTAGGAGACTGAGTCCCAAGAATCAAAAAGAGTTATCCAAAGAAAAATGAAAAATAATGAGTCTCAGAAGAGTTCTTTCCACGACTACTCTCTGGTGTATCTTCCAGATCTTTTCTCCATCCTCCTCCTTCTGTTTCTTCCTCCACGGGGCTTCCCCATATGGAAACTGGCTTCCTTTCCCTCTGGCCTCTGGTTGAGTTAGATAAATAGACTAGAAAGAGTTTGCATAAAATCAAAGGAATTCATTCTTCAATATCCCTCTCTGAAGGATCTGCCTCTTTAATGAACACTGGTGACTCTTTTCAATGTGACTTTCTTCTCCAGGATTCTGAAAATGTCTCCAGCTCATTGGCCTTTCCGGCTTAGGGTCCTCTACCATCACTTACGGCATCCCTATACTCTCCCAAAATCTTTGTTAAGAGTCCCTTGATTCAGCCCTCTTCATAGTATTGTAATTTGAGCATACCAGCTATTTCTTGCTTCAGGTTTAACTGATACAATCTTCTGGAAGACTTAAGGGACTACTGAGAAGCTCAGTGTAATAGAAATTAGGCAATCATGTTTTCTATTTGAAAGTAGTTATCTAGAGGGTTGATTTTACTATTAGAAGAGTTTCTTCTAATAAGAGATTATTAGAAGAAATAGAATATTATATATTTAGAAACTTTATTGCGTGTGTGTGTGTGTGTGTGTGTGTGTGTGTGTGTTCTTTCCTAAGAGCACAGTAGACACAATAGAGGAATAATTTTAGACCAGTGCTTTGAATGTGGTTCTTTACAAGTTTGGGTAGGCACTAATGTCATTTAGGCATCTTGTATTTGTTCTACAAACTCCCTCAGGCAAGTTAAATATAATAATCTATTTTATATTAAATATTTTACTTTAGTTTTTTAGTTTTTAAATTACTGATTTACCATATTACCAGTTTACCACATTTCTTTGAAATCAGTAACATTCTGTCATACCCAGCCATGGCAGGGACCAAGTTGTCGTTTCTTATAGTGATTGTTGATAATCTTGTCAATGAGGCAATCAGTTGGGGAGTTTGGGAAGCCTCCCAGTTTCTGGTTTTTAAATTGTGTGGTTTGACATTTAGCATCTGGGTGTTGGAAATATGTTGTCTGGCTTATAAAACTGAATATTTTTACATTCAGGTTTATTTTTGACTGGTCTGAGTGCTTTCACCAACAAGGCACCAGTGAAGTTTCAAGATGCAAAGGGTGTGTGACTAGTGACTGTAAATTTCTGACACATAAATTTCAAGTCTATGTGACAATAGACATAGATATGTCTATCTATCAGGACACACTTGAGAATAAGTAGCTGTATCAAGAAATGCATTTGGTGAAGAAACATGAATTATCATTTTGAAACATGAACCCATTTCTAGGCTCAAGCTAAAAGTGCCTTAAAATTATGCCATAATGGTGCATTACCATACAACATAGAAGAGTGCAATTTGTGATGACAAGGCTTCTGAGCTATACGTAAAGACTCTGACTAGGCATGCAAGGTGCAGCATTCATAAACTTTTAATAGAAGTATTTTAACATGGAAATTGAAACATGTAATTTAATGGATTTCATTTTCTGTTCCATATGAAATTTAATGGGAAATGAGATGGCAGGAGTTAGCTTGGTTCTTAGTGAAACCTATTGTACCCTACAAAAGCAACATGCATAATTATGGACTAAATTTAATAATGTTTTATCCTTTCTCTGTGTCAGCAGAAGTAAAAAACTAAACTACTAGTGTTAGTGTTAAAGTTAATAAAAGGTTGTTATAATGGCTTTTGGTGACAACATGGAAAAACTTCCGTTTTTCATAAGAACATCCATAACAACTGTTTTTATTTACATCAAGTACCAACATTTTCATTCTTTGATTCAAAAATGTTTGTTGATGGTCTATTTTATTAGTCTAAAGTACGATACTGGGGAAATCAAAGAAAAGACTATCTTCCCTAACTTGAAGGAGTATCAATTTAATTATAAAAACAGCATGTATACATCTGCTAATAAATCAAACAAGAGTTTCTCTAGTCCCTGTCACCAAGTCAAAATTAATTCAAATCTTGGATGCTTTGAGTCTGACATAGTCTCAGATTGCTTAGTAAATCTGTGACCTTGAGCTAACTTCTTCAAGCTTCAGTCATTACCAGTAAAATGTGGTTTAAAATAGTATCTACCACAAGGGTTATTGTGTAGATTAAATTATGCATTACACATGTAATACATATGCATCCTGTGTATTAAAAGCATTCATGAAATGTTAGCTCTTACTGGTAATTAAAAAAGATGAAAAGATAAGTGAAAACTCATGAATTCTGGTAAAACGTGATTTAGGGAGTCTTTCATTTGTAAATACCGCTGTATTAATTGGTTTCTCCTTCGCTTTTCTCTCTTGCTCAAAATATCAGAAGTATTATACTTTGGATGAATGCTGTGGATCTTGACTGGTCTCTCTGAAACTCTTTTGGTTCTTATCTAAACTAGTCTGTACAGCAGAGGCAGAAGAATCTTTAAAACTACAAACAAATAATGACACTAATCTGCTTTAAAAATGTTAACAGTTGACCACTGCTTTCAGAATAAAACTCAGAATCACAAACCATAGCCTGTAGAAAGGAATGTGTTATATGCCAGCCCTTCTTGCCTTTCTCATGCGGCCTATTTTTTTCCCAGATGTCTGAGGGAGAGTCACACTAAGCCTTTGTTCAGTTTCCCAGCACTTCATGCTCCCCATTGTTGTTGGATTTTGCACCAAATATTCCCTCTGTCAAAGTCCTTTCTTCCCAGTCCCCCTCCTCTTTGCTTTTTTGTCCTTCCCTTTCCCAGGACAATCTTAGATGGCATACCAGAGCAGTTATTATTTTTACACTCTTATAGCAAGCAATCTGTCCTTCATACTGATGTTAAAAATATGCATTTACTAAAAATTAAAACAGCTGTAAACCTCAAAGTATGGCTCTTATTAGAGGAAGGAATGTTTGTTTTAGCTCAGGCTGCTATAATAAAATGCCATAGACTGAGTGGCTTAAACAACAGAGATTTATTTCTCACAATTCTGGGGGCTGGGAAGTGTGAGTTCAAGGTGTCAGCATGATGAGGCTCTAGTGATGGCCATACCCCTTCTTTGGCTTTCAGATAGCTGCTTTCTTTCTGTGTCCTCACATGACAGAGAGAAAGGGCTTTCATCTCTCTTCCTCTACATATAAGGACATTAATTATATCATTGGGGTCCCACCTACATGACTTTGTCTAAGCCTAATTACCTCCAAAGGCCTCAATCCCAATTATCATCATACTGGGGTTTCAACACCTGAATTTGTGGGAAGGGGACACAATACTCAGTCCATAATACTATTACAGGTGACTGTTTATATTCATGAAATACTGACTAGGAAATGGCATGCTATCTCTAAAGAAATCCAAAAGACAAATACCATATTAAATCTGTGTACTTACTAGGTATTAGCAGTCTTTTTAGATTTCCAATAGGACAATTTCTGCATTAGTTTTCCAAGGCTCCAGTGTGTATTTGTTTGCATGTGTGTGTGTTTGGAGGACTGACAGTGATGTGAAAATCACTGTTATACAGCAATGTGTCCTGCACTTACATTGATAAAATTTTTCTAAGCACAAGAGAACTTAAGAAAGAACTCTCTTGTCATTTTGTAAAATGAGATGTTCTAATATATTACAGATAAAGGTAGACATTTTCCTTTCCTCTCTAAAAAGGTTGAAGTTTGGGGATATTTGCTTTTTTTAAGTTAAAATTTTATTTTACTCACAACTCAGAGTTCTTTGTACTGCTCCAGTGCCTGTCACTTTGAGTACTGAGCTCTTTCCCCTAGGAGGAAAAGACAAAGAAGTTGGGCAAACCATCTGCATAGCAGTGGGTAATGAAGCGAAGCGCTTAGAAAAGAAAACAGATGAAGAGAGCCCCCAATTTAATGCCAAAATACTCCTATGGGGTTGCAATTTTCAGTCCAGGTTTTTGAAAGTCTTGAGCGCAGCCAGGCCATTTGAGCAGGTGCAGTGCAAAGGCCTCAAAACTCACAACAACGCGTGTTCCTACTCATAAGTGGGAGTTGAACAATGAGAACACATGGACACGAGGGGAACATCACATACCGGGGGGCCTGTCAGAGGGTGGGGGGCTAGGGGAGGGAGAACATTAGGAGAAATACCTAATCTAGATGACGAGTTGATGGATGCAGCAAACCACCATGGCATGTGTATACCTATGTAACAAAACTGCAAGTTCTGCACATGTACCCCAGAACTTAAAGTATTGGGGAAAAAAAACAAACAAACAACAACAAAAAAAACTCACAACACTACAGCCGGTGCTAGGCCCCACTGTACGCCTGGATTGCAGAGCTAACGCGAGGCAGCCACCATCTCCCCATGATCTCTGTGTGAATTTGGGAAACGAATGGGAACTATAAGGGACATTGAAACTATACCCTTTGAGAGTAAGTATCTAAGGTACACCTAGTATGTTGACAGCTATTTCATTACTGGGTAGCACCAGATGCAAAGTAGGGAAAACAAAATATAAACATTGACAGTAAAAATAGTATTTTACTCTGCTCCTGTCCTTCTATGTGCTGCTACTCAACTTTCCATTACTGCTTTTCTTTTCCTGTCTCCATGACAGTGATAAAATGAGAAAGTTGTAATGAGTTGGACAGATAGGCTGTAGTGGGCTTACACCATTTTGGCTGGCAGCAGAAGTCCCATCAACTCCCTTTTAACTGAATACAAAAGCATATATTTGATACCAATTTGTAAGGTAAAAAAGGAAAGAAATATAAATTTCTAGTCCAAAATGGTGAATAATTATATATCTGTGTGGTAAGATTATTATTTTATTTATTTTTCCACTTTTTTTTTTTTTTTTTTTTTTTTTTTGAGATGGAGTCTCGCTGTGTGGCCCGGGCTGGAGTGCAGTGGCCGGATCTCAGCTCACTGCAAGCTCCGCCTCCCGGGTTCACGCCATTCTCCTGCCTCAGCCTCCCGAGTAGCTGGGACTACAGGCGCCGCCACCACGCCCGGCTAGTTTTTTTGTATTTTTAGTAGAGACGGGGTTTCACCGTGTTAGCCAGGATGGAATTTTTCCACTTTTCTCTGTTTTAAAATTCTTAACTACCCAAAGTGGGTCCCTGAATCAGATCATTGGCACCTGGAAGCTTGGGAGAAATGCAGAATCTCAGGGACAATACCTGACCTAGTGAATCCAAGTCTGAATTTCAACAACATCTCAAAGTGATTTATATGCACATTAAAGTTTAATAAATATCCCTTCATAAAATAGAAATTACTTATATATTCAGAAAAAATGGAAGTAATTGCTTGTATGAGAGAGTAATTAGCAGTTAATTTAGAATGAATGTGGCAGGGTTTTGGGAAATCAGAAGGATAATGTTGTTAATTACCTCACAATAATTTACAGTGTTTTGGGGTTTTTTGTTTTGTTTGTTTGTTTGTTTTTTGAGACAGAGTCTTGCTCTGTCACCCAGACTGGAGTGCGGTGGCATGATCTTGGCTCACTGCAACCTTTGCCTCCAGGGTTCAAGTGATTTTCCTGCCTCAGCCTCCTGAGTAGCTGGGATTACAGGCACGCATCACCATGCCTGGCTAATTTTTTGTATTATTAGTAGAGACAGGGCCTTCGCCATGTTGGCCAGGCTGGTCACAAACTCCTGACCTCAGGTGATCTGCCTGCCTTGGCCTCCCAAAATGCTGTAATTACAGGCATGAGCCACCATGCCTGACAATTTATATTTTGATATAGGATGAGGGAGAGAGATGTGATAATCTTTTAATTATCGTATTCCTTAAATTATCTATTTTCTCCAAACTATGCCAATTTCAGTAGTTGCTGAATGTTTTAATGTTAGAGTATAGTAATTCCTACGGAGGCAATGTGTGGCAAAAGGATGGGGTTGGGATTTGGAGATGAAATAAGAAGGTGGTTAACAATGTGAACACTGGGTGCAACTTTGCCACTTTGGCCAGGTTACCTAATTTATCTGCTCCTAAACTTTCTCATACATGTGAAGAAGATTATGTCTTCCTCACAGTTTATTAGTAAAACACTTAAATTGGTAATTGGCATGTAAGCTTGGTACATTTGCTGTTCTAATTTGGAGTTTAACCTTATACCAAATTCCAGATCCTACGTTAATGAGGTGTATCACTGTTGGCAAGTTGCAAATCTCTCCAAGCTGTTTCTTCGTATCTGAATACAATCTGCAATAATCCTTGCCTCACTCAATGATCTTAAGAATTAAATGAATAATGTTTATAAGTACTTACTAAATACCTTGTATAATTTTCTTATTGGCTAGAATCATTGTGTGCATTAATTTTTGTTTGTTTTGCTAAATATTTATTTCTTGATTACCACTCCTTTGCAGTAATCATTCTTGTAAAAGTTTCTTTTTTTTTTTTTTCCTGGTTACAGGGAAAAGTAACCCAGTGAGTCCTGTTTGGAATATTAATACTGAGGCCAAAAAATCAAATTGATATCTTTATTAAAAAATTATATTTAGGCAATTTAATTTGATTTTCAAATACAAAATTTAGAACAACTCTGCAAGCAGAAATCACTAAAGTCTGTAGTTCTAAAGTGGATACTGATTGCCAAGCTCTCTTGGCTTAGAATTTGATAAGGCAGAAGGCCCATTTCTTCATTCTAAGTATATGCCACAGCGCCTCCATCGATATAATTTCTCCATAAAAGGAAGGAATTACTTCCTATATTACATAATAGGAAGGCACAGATTTGTTCCAAATGAAACCAGGACCTGGTTTTCTGAAAAATAAAATAAAATAGATAGACCACTGGCTAGATTAATAAAGAAGAAGTGAGAAAAGATCTAAATAAACAATTAAAAATGACAAAGGAGATATTACCACTGACCCCACAGAACTAGAAATAACCATCAGAGAAAATTATGAGCACCTCTATGCACATACACTAGAAAATCTAGAATAAATAGATTAATTCCTGGACACATATACCCTTCCAAGATTGAGCCAGGAAAACGTTGAATCCCTGAGCAGACCAACAATTAGCTCTGAAATGAAGTAAGTAATAAATAGCCCACCAACCAAAAAAAGCCCAGGACCAGATGATTCGCAGCCGAAGTCTACCAAATGTACAAAAATGAGTTGGTACCATTCCTGCTGAAATTATTCCAAAAAACTGAGGAGGAAGAAATCTTTAACAACTCATTATATGAGGCCAGCATCATCCTGATACCAAAACCTGGTAGAGACATAACAAATAAAGAAAACTTCAGGCCAATATCCTTGATGAACATTGATACAAAAGTTCTCAAGAAAATACTAGCAAACTGATTCCAGCAGCACATCAAAAAGCTTATCCTATGATCAAGTAGGCTTTATCCTTAGGATGCAAGGTTGGTTCAATATATGCAAATCAATAAAGGTGATTCATCATATAAATGGAACAAAAGACAAAAAAACACATGACTATCTCAATAGATGCAGGAAAGGCTTTTGATAAAATTCAACACCCAAAACCTCAATAAACCAGGTATTAAAGGAACATACCTTAAACTAATAAAAGCCATCTATGACGAATCCATAGCCAACATCTTACTGAATAGACAAAAGCTGGAAGCATTCCTGTTGAAAATCAGCACAAGACAAGTGATACGTTTCGGCTGTGTCCCTACCCAAATCTCATTTTAAAATGTAGTTCCCATAATCCCCATGTGTCATGGGAGGGACCCTGTGGGAGGTACTTGGGTCATAAGGATGGTTACCTCCATGCTGCTCTCATGAGAGTGAATGAATTATCATGAGATCTGATAGTTTTATAAGGGGCTTTCCTCCTTCTTTCCTCTGCACTTCTCCTTGCTGCTGTCATGTGAACAACATGTTTGCTTCCCCTTCTGCCATTATTGTAAGTTTCTTGAGGCCTCCCCAGCCATGCTGAACTGTGGGTCAATTAAACCTTTTTTCCTTTATAAATTACGCAGTCTTAGGTAAGTCTTTGTTAGTAGCATAAGAATGTACTAGTACAACAAGGATGCCCTCTCTCACCAACCCTTTTCAATATAGTATTAGAAGTCCTGGACGGAGCAATCAGGCAAGAGAAAGAAATAAGGGGCATCCAAGTGAGAGAGGAAATAAAAATATCTTTATTTGCAGACAATATGATTCTATATCTAGAAAATACCATAGTCTCAGCCCAAAAGCTTCTTAAGCTGATAAACAATTTCAGCAAAGTCCCAGGATACAAAATCAATGTACACAAATTACTAGGATTCCTGTATACTAACAACAACCAAACAAACAGCCAAATCAGAAATGCAGTCCACTCACAATTGCAACACACACACACAAAATACCTAATAATACAACTAACCAGTGATGAGAAAGATCTCTGCAAGGAGTACTACAAAACACTGCTCAATGAAATCAGAGATGACACAACCAAATGTAAAAGCATTCCATGCTCATGGATATGAATAATCAATATTTTTAAAATGGCCATACCACCCAAAGGAATTTATAGATTAAATACTATTCTGATTAAACTACCATTGAAATTCTTCCCAGATATAGAAAAAAATGGTTTTAAAATTCATATGAAACCAAAAAATGCCCAAATAGTCAAGGCATCCTAATCACACAAACTGACTTCAAACTGTACTACAGGGCTACAGTAACCAAAGAGCATGGTACTCATACAAAAACTGTCATATAGACCAATGCAACAGACTAGAGATTACAGAAATAAGGCTTCATACCTACAACTGTCTGATCTTCAACAAAGCTGACAAAAACAAGCAAAGGGGAAAGGACTCTATTCAATAAATGGTGCTGGGATAACTAGCTAGCCACATGCAGAAGATTGAAACTGAACCGCTTTCTTAAGCCATACACAAAAATTAATTCAAAATGCATTAAATAATTAAATGTAAAACTCAAAACTATAAAAACCCTGGAAGACAAGGTAGGCAATACCATTCTAGACATAGGAACAGGCAAAGATTTTGTGACAAGGCACCAAAAGCAATTACAACAAAAGCAAAAATTGACAAATCGAATACAATTAAACTAAAGAGCTCTGCACAGCCAAAGAAACTATTGGCAGAGTTAACAGACCACCTATAGCATGGAAGAACATTTTTGCAAACTATGAGTCTTACAAAGGACTAATACCTAGCATTATTAAGAAACTTAAATTTACAAAAAAAAAAAAAAAAAAAAAAAACTCATGGAAATGTTGTCAAATGACAGACACTTTTCAAAAGAAGGCATACATGCAGCCAAAAAAATATGCAAAAAACCTCAACATCGAGAAATGCAATTTGAGAAATGCACATCAAAACCATGAGATACCATTTCACACCAGTCAGAATGGCTATTATTAAAAAGTCAATAAATAATAGATGCTGGCAAGGTTGTAGAGAAAAAGGAAAATGTTTTCAACCATTGTGGAAAACAGTGTGATGATTTCTCGAAAGCCTAAAAATAGAGATACCATTGGACCCAGCAATCCCATTACTGGGTATATACCCAAAGGAATGTAAATCATTCTATTGTAAAGATACATGCACATGTATGTTAATTACAACCCTACTCACAATAGCAAAGACATGGAATCTACCTAAATGCCCATCAATGGTAGACTGGATAAAGAAGATGTGCTGCATTTATACCATGGAATACCATGCAACCACCAAAAATAACAAGATCTTGTCCTTTGTAGAAACATGGATGGGGCTGGAGGACATTATCTGTAGCAAACTAATGCAGAGACAGAAAACCAAATACCACATGTTCTCACTTATAATTGGGAGCTAAATGATGGGAACACATGGACATATAGAGGAGAACAATAGACACTGGGACCCATTGGAGGGTAGAGGGTGAGAGGAGCGAGAGGATCAGGAAAAATAATGAAAATAATGAATGGGTACTAAACTTAACCCCTGAGGGATGAAACAGTCTGTACAATGAACCCCTGTGATACAAACTTACCTATATAACAAACCTGCACATATACCCCTGAACTTAAAAGTTAATAAAGGAATATAAATGTTTTTATTACCACCGAATTATACACTTAAAGATTGTAAAGATAACAAATTGCACACATATATTATACTTCTTCTTCTCTATACATCTCTTTATTTAGGATTTTGTTAATTTCTCTTTGCAATGTTTTATAGTTTTCAGATTCTTGTACATATGTTTTTATATTTAAATATTTTATATTTGTAGAGGCTATTGTAAATAGCTGGTTTTTTTAATTTCAATTTCTAATTGTTCATAGCTAGTATACAGAAATACAATTTACTTTTTAATAACAGCCATGTATCCTGCAATTTTACTAAATTAATATATTCATTCTAGCAGTATTTGTTGTAGATTCTGTTAAATGTTTTACGTAGAGGATTTAGTCACTTGCAAATGAAGACAGTTTGACTTATCTTTTCCCATGTAGATTCTTTTTATCTTTTATTTTTTTGCCTTATTATACTAGTTAGAAACTCCAGGATAATGTTAAATAGAAGTAGTGACAGTGATCACCCCTGTTTTGTGCCTCGTTATATTTCTATTATTAGTTTTTGAGTTTTTTGTCAAGAATAGAAGCCATATCTTATCGTGGTTTTTCTGCATGTGTTGGGACATGTATATGAGTTTTCTTCTTTAGTCAGCTATTATGGTGAATTATGCTGATTGATTTTTTAATATTGAATCGAGTTGTATTCCTGGGACAAACCTAATTTTATGATGTATTAGCCATTTTATTGACATAAAAACCCAGTTTTTAGTTTTACTGATTTTGCTCTATTGTTTTTCTGTTTTCTATTTTGTTAAATTTCCCTTCTTTAGTTTCTTCTCTTTATTACTTTAAGTTACTTTTCTTCTAATTTCTTAAAGTGGAAGCAGAAGTCATTGATTTGAGGATTTTCTTCCTTTTTACATTTTCCTTGCATAGTAGTTTGCTGGCATACATTTTTATACTCTCATAAAAAATTATTGACAGTTAAGCTAGTTTGAAACAGTTTGCTTCTTTCAGGCTTGGCTTCTACGATTTGTTAGAGAAGACTAGAACAAAGTTTATTTAGTCTAGGTTAACAGTTCCCCACTGCTCAGGCAGACCCTAAAGAGTACTCAGAGTCTCATGAATTAGAATTTGAATTACATATTTGAATCTGGTTGTTGTTAACAGGCATGATTTCTGGACCCATGTGAACTTGGGGACTCTTCTCTCTCATCCTTTCCAGTGGTTCTTTCACCAGCCTGGAGGAGTTGGCTTGCACACATGCATGCACTTACCAGTACTTGACTGAATGCTCCAGGATGACTCTTTTCAGATACTCACAGTTCCCTCTGCTGAACTCTCTACTCTTGACCCTCTGCCCAGTGAGATATAGCAACCCATAACTTTCCCATAACTTTCACTTCCCATAACTTTTATTCATGGAATTATCTGGGCTCTGTTTTTGTCCTGTGTGTGCTGCTACTTATAATCTCTCTCTGGTAAATGGTGGATGCCATGGGATGCACCCAGTATTTCCTATTACCCAGAAATCAATGCCTTTCATTTCCTGATGTGCAATGTTTTCAAAAGTGTTGTTTCCTATATTTTGCTGTTGTGTGGTTGTTTTAGATGAAAAGATAAATCTTGTCCCTTTTGCTCCATACTGATCTGAGTGAAAGTATGGTCTTTACTTCTAAACTTTTAATCTCAGGCATGTACTAGTTTAGTCACTCATGTGGTGAACTTCCTGAAGAAAGAACCTAGATCTTATGGTTCTTTATATTCCATAGGTAGTTCTGGGAACTTGATGAGTATCTACTGTATATCCGGTGATTTCTTACTAAAGGTTAATAAATGTTTATAATCTTCATCTAATATTTTTGGCTTGTTGATTTTTGTTTATAATACCAAACAGTACACTTGTTGCACACATTGAATTGTTAAATAAAAGTATACTTGAGATATTATGTAAATACATTGCAAGCACTAACAATGACTAAAACATTTTAAATATAAAGCATATCATAATTCATTTAGTGAAATTTTATTTTTATCTGATGATTTATGTTAATTAAATCCAACTAAACCAAATCTTTTATTTTTGAAGCAAAAATGGGTGTGGATATATAAATATATATTCATCATAAAAATACAGTATTTTAATTTATTTTAGGTGATAGTTAAGTCCGGCCCAGGAACTTTCCTCAGCTTGGCTGTTTATGACAATTATATATTCTGGTCAGACTGGGGAAGAAGAGCTATCCTGCGGTCCAACAAGTACACAGGAGGAGATACAAAAATTCTTCGTTCCGATATTCCACATCAGCCAATGGGAATCATAGCTGTTGCCAATGACACCAATAGCTGTAAGTTATAATAGAAAGCAAATGTATTTCCTTATTGTATAATCTCTGATCTCTAAAAATGTATATATGTTTCCTAGTAATAGTTGGATTTGTTTTTTCTTTTTAAAAATATTATTTGTTATTACTACGATGGTTGATTTTGTTTTTTTTATAGTTCTTAGGAATAGTGTTCAAGATTTGGTTGTTCAAAATATTGAAATTATCTGAAATATTCAAGGCAACTTCTATATTGCATAATTTACCATCACAGGAGCAGTTCATTTTTAATTATTTCTTCTAAAAATCTTATTTCTCTCTCAATCTTCATATCTTTGAATTTTCAAATCAAGTTGTTTCAAATCATGAAAATTACGCTTGATAGATAAACTTTGCATCTGGGCTGAACAGTTCTTGAGTCAATGCAGTGCTTACAAAATTGCAGTTTGCAGTATCAATGTGGTTTCTAGCAGAACTAGTTCATTTGATGCCATGGTATCAGATGTATTAGAAAGATTTGATTAGTGTTGCATACTTTTGTAATGTACTTAGCCTTAGGAGTGCTTAGATTTTCAAAAGTCCTGAATGTTGCTTTTTAATGGCATGTTATTGAGAGATTGAAGCAGTCTAATAGTTTACTATTAATATATATCTAACATAGAATAGAAATTCGATATAAAATGTTACCAATACAACCTCTTTATTGTAGGTGAACTTTCTCCATGTGCATTATTGAATGGAGGCTGCCATGATTTGTGCCTTTTAACTCCCAATGGGAGAGTGAATTGTTCCTGCAGAGGGGACCGAATATTGCTAGAGGACAACAGATGTGTGAGTAAGTAAAGAGAATTGAAATGTAATATGACATATCTGTTCCAAATTCCACACACATAACTGAAATTGTGTTTGTGTATTCATGAAGTTATACTCTCTTCCAATATTAGAAGCTTAGTCATGTTCTCTCTCTGCTCTAAAGAAAACTGAGTCCGCTGTTCTGCTTAGTTATAACACTATGTACTAGATAATGATAACCAAAATGGTAACATATGTTTTTACCCTCCTGGTTGTGCACTAGAAAGTATTGGGGCTAGGTAGAGAAGTATCTGCACACAATGGTCATCTGAAAACTTCCAGTTGTGACTTTGTGAATTCAGTCAATAGCAAAAGTAATTGAAGCTGAAATAAACTGGTATACAGGCAGTATATCAGTAGCCTTGCAGTAAAACCACTCACAGTCCATCACAGTATGTAAATGAGAGAGAATGGCTCATGCAGCTTATTTGTAATCTTTTCCAAACTGTTAATTAAGAGTGTAACATTGCAGCCTTGCATGATGTTTATACCTCCCAAAGGCATTACAATCTTTAATTAGTACCATTACAATATACACTTATTAACAGCTAAGTTTCCAAAACTGTTTCCAAAATAAATCAAGGTTCAAGTGTTTCAATACTGCCATGAAAAGCTTGCAAGCAAAATTTAAAAAGGTTAATTTCCTTTTAACATTAAGACAATATATATATAAGGTGGGAGAGAAGAATCTTGTTGGAAATTGGTGAAATCACTCTCAGGATGTGTCAAATTTGATACATTTTTTTCTCTCCTCACCCATTAAATATATCCTCAGTGCATATCTTTTCATGCAGAAAATTAACAGAGTTGGATATGTCTACATAATAAAAATAAGTATTTTTCATCTTCATCTTCAGTTGTTTTTTACTCTCTTTCCAATGGAAGGATTTTATCTCTTTCCTGCTCTTCAATGTAAGTGCTTGGGCATAATTTTCTTTAGCTTGAAAACTATTACACCATATACAAAATAACATAGACATATTTTCTCACTGTGCAAGTTGATACTACAACCCAAAAAGGCACCTCTTAGCACAAAAAGTAAAAGTTGTTTTATTTAAGACTGTGCCAAAGCAAATGAGAAAATGATGCAATTGGTCAAAATTTTAAATACAGATGGCCAATTTCCATATTTCGGGCCACAAATTCCCATATTTCTTTGTCACTTAACACTTCTCTGAATTGCTCAGGCAATGGCTTAAATTCTTTCAGTTTGCCTTTGTGGTTTCAGCTGTAATGGTCTGGATCTGATGCCATCTGTAAGCCTGGAGTGTTAGACATGCATTAGAATCACTCATGTTTCTTTCACAGGTCACTGCAGGCTAGTAGTGAAGCAATGCCTTTAGTCACAACGGCAAAGCTTATTTCTGTAGAGTGGAGGCCTGTCCTTGCTGCATAATACATTCAATACAACTGTCCCTACTAAGCTTCTCTCTATTGATGAGAGGAAATGAATCAGGAAGAAAACTGTCATTTTAAACAAGCACGATTGTATTCACATGGAACTGTAGAGTGATATTGGATTCCTCAGAGCTCACAATCTGTTATAGAGGCAGACGACATCCATTGTGCATTCATATTGAAATCCTGTAGTCCAGCGGAGAGATTAGAGAGTAACTCTTGGCTTCTCCTTGTCAAATTCATCTTTAGGGACATGAGAATGTTTGTAGCATATCTGTGTCCTCATCTAAGTGATTTTACCCAGAGCAGTTCATGAATGTTAATGGCAGCATTAAAGGGGTGAAAGGTCATGTACTAACACCTAACTGAGGGCAAATGAGGGAAAACCATTTGTTGTCATAACTGTTGACAAGAAGATTAGGCAGTCCCCTTGCATACAACATTGCTAATCTTATTGTAATCCATAAAAGAAATAGATATAGTAAATATAATTAGATGAAGTAATTGCTGTTCAGGAGAATAAGGGCAACTGAACCATGATGTTTCCAGAAAGAAGCAGAAAGCACTCAATATTATTTTATCAAATGAACGTACCTGAAGAAGAATTGTATTCATATAATATTTGTTTTTGCATAATATACAAAACCTACTTATCTTTGAATAGTTTTTGTCTTTTCCCCAAAGGCACTAAGATGGCAACAATGGACATTTGGGTCTGTTAGAGTGAGGAGAGAAAGAGGGTGGACAAAGGTAAAAAAATTAACTATTGGTACTATGCTCAGTACCTGGGTGACAGGATCAATCATATCTTAAACCTCAGTATCATGTAGTAAATCCATGTAACAAACGTGCACCTGTACCTGCTGAATCTAAAATAAAAATTGACATAATTTAAAAAAAAGCCTTAGATAAATAGACCCTCTACTAAATTAATTAAATTCTAGGAATAATAAAGAAATAAACCTTGGAAAGTTCAAATAGTACTAGTGGCTGTTTAATTGAATATTCCTGAAATAAAGCTCAAAAACTAATACTAAATTATAAAATTAAGCTATATTCTTTCATTAGCAGAGATGAATGAATTCTGCTTACCTCCAACATAAATAATACAAATGTATTTAAATGTACAATTATTCAGCAAGAAACAGGGTGAGTACATACATGCAAGCAGACAGTATATCCCAAAAATTGGATCCCAAAGTCTGCTGGTAAATCTATTACTGAAGATTAAAAATAAGTCCATTGTCCTCAATAGAAACCCTTCAAAATAGTAATCACATACTGCCATTGTAAGGATGAAACTTAACTGTAGAAAAGATCTTTTTGTACTTTCAGACTCTTAACTTACAAATTAGTGCAAATCACCTAAAAATTCAAACTCTTAATTTCTAATAAAAATTCTGAGGCTTAGAAATGAGACTTTCTGACAGCAGTCATTTGGAGTCCATAGCATCAGGTGTACATGCTTTCCACTTGACCATCGTCCTCCTGCCCCTCATCCCACTGATTCCTGTACACTTTATGGAGTAGGTGCTGCTCATGTATGGCAGCAAGAAAGAGTCTGCTCCTGGGAACCTCCCACACATGGATCTGACAAAGGTCTTATTTTAACAATTCTTATATTTCTGAACAGTATAACTTGCTACTGAGGTTTAATCAGAAGATAGTTAGGAAGACCAGAAAGTGGGGAAAAGTAGGGACTATTCATTTGACTGAGATGGTTCACATTGAACGTTCACAATGGGTACTGTACGCACTGAAAAATATTAGTATATTGAAAAATACATAATAGATTCCAGTAAGAAAACACAAAAACACTTTCACTATGTACGGAGCTCATTTAACTGGCTCTTTTTAAAAACAATAATAATAATTATTATTATTATTACTCTTTTGAGACACAGTCTTGCCCTGTTGCCCAGGCTGGAGTGCAGTGGCGAGATCTCCATTCACTGCAACCTTGGCCTCCCAGGTTCAAACGATTCTCCGGCCTCAACCTCCCATGTAGCTGGGACTGCAGGCACGTGTCACCACGCCCGGCTAATTTTTTGTATTTTTGGTAGAGATGGGGTTTCACCATGTTATCCAGGATGGTCTCAATCTCCTGACCTCGTGATCCACCCACCTCGGCCTCCAAAAGTGCTGAGATTACAGGCGTGAGCCTCTGTGCCTGGCCAGAAAATTATTTTTTAAGATCTTAATTTCATAAAGAAATGTCATAAACCATGGCTCTTTAATTTTACATTTTGATAAATTTTAGTTTATCTTTATAATTAAAATTAAGAAAAATAATTGTAGTGGTGTCAAAAAATACTGGTCATTGCACAAAAGAATTGACTTTTTTTTTTTTCCTTGCAGCTAAAAATTCCTCCTGCAACATTTATTCAGAGTTTGAATGTGGAAATGGTGAGTGCATTGACTACCAGCTCACCTGTGATGGCATTCCTCACTGTAAGGATAAATCAGATGAAAAACTGCTCTACTGTGGTAAGTGTCCAATATGGGTTTGCTCATTTCAGATAAAGTTTTCTGATTCTTTTACAGTTTTTGGTTTGCTTGTCTCTGTTTGGTTTATGTGGATAATTTCTTTAATATTTCTCATTAACCTGTTGATCTAAGGCAATTGATGTGGCTTTGCTTGTGTTAAAATGAGGTACTTTATCTCCTATTCTATAGCCATGATATTCACTAAATAATTTCTTCATGGTTTTATATCCACAAAATAGACTTTTTTATTTTATTTTATTTTATTTTATTTAAAGAGACAGAGTCTCATTGTGTTGTCCAGACTGGTCTTAAACTGCTGATCTCAAGCAATCCTCCTGCCTCAACCTCACAGAGTGCTAGGATAACAGGTCTGAGCATCACATCCAACCAGAATATGAATATTTTTAAAAGTAGTAGCTAATCTTCTGAACTCCCTACTTATTCATCTCTAGCAGTAGGTTTTAGGTTTACTTTCCTTAAAATGTAACTCAGAAATATCAGTGTTTTTTGGATATGGACAGGCTTACTCTGAAGCAAAGTTTCACCAACAGACAATAGCACATTGTTGGGTTGTTATCAAAGTCTTGTCAGTTCTATTTCTGTCTCCAGGATTAGCATGGGAGCTAGTGTCCTCTGGTACAAAGGCTTATTTCCTTAGGCACGGTCCACATCAAACATAGAATTCCACCAGCTATGCTGCTTTTGGTAACACTTAGTGACAGTCAACCTCTAACCTCCCTTAGGAGTAGAGATTAACTTTTATGCTCTAGTAAGCAGCTGAGATTTCCCTTCATTGCAACAATATTTTTCCTGGAAATCTGCCTTTGCATAATCATTGATAATCATTGTATATTTGATCTAGATTTTTTTAAAATGGTCCTGATTTATTTTTAATCCTGGAAATCCAATAGCATTGGGCTCATATGCTATGCAAAATTTAGGAGTCTATATCTGAAATTGCTACATTTTATGTCTACTTTTCTCCTCTATTCCATTATCTGGTAATAATTACACCTGAATAATTAAAGAAAAGTCAGAACAAGGGAAAGACAGGATCTGTGAGTTCCACAGACAGTCTTCTCACTCTTTTACATTACATGATAACACACCATCATTTAAACTGAGAGTCTACTGTAATTTGTCCATAATTGATGTGCAACCAATATCTTAAAGAGTTTATCTCAAATAACATATTCGCTTTAATGAATGGCTATATTCTATAAGATATAAAAATATTAAAGCATATAAAAGTAATAAACTCACAGGTTTGCATTTACTATAAGTTGACTTGAGATTATATTTGATGTTATTTTTATCTTTGTGGAAGTCAGATGATACTCGTGTAGAGCAGGAGTTGGCAAGCATTTTCTGTAAAGGTTCAGCTGGTAAATATGTTAGGTTTTGTGGGTCATATATGCTTTCTGTCACATATCCTTTGTTGTTTATTATTTATCATCCTTTAAAAATGTTAAAACTATTCTTAGTCCAATAGCGATATGAAAACAGTCTCACAGGCTAGATCTGGCCTATGGGTAATAGTTTGCCAATGCCAGGTGTAGAGTATGGGCTTTGGACTCACACCTGAAGTTAGATCTTTGTTCCCAAACCTGCTAGTGTAACTAGCCTAGTGTACAAACCCTAGTGTGACTAGGGTAAGTAACATAACTCACTTCTCTGTGTTTTAGTTTTCTGCTATGAAATAGCTAGCTCTTATGAGTAGTTGAGAGTATTAAACCAGCAAGTATTTATCTACATATACTCAGTACAGAGCCTGGGACAAAGCTGACGTTTAATACATGGCGGCTATAATTATTGTAAGTAGTAGCTTCTGCCCCAAATCAGAGAATGTCAAGAAAACTTTATAATGGTAAATAGAACTCAGAAGGTCATTCTTTCTCAGGGAATTCTGTAGATATTTTAAGATAATTTTTAAGAGCAATTTGTTGATATTTAGATGACTCCATGAGACACTGATTCAGGAATACATGTTTTGTTGCTTTTTCTCCTCATTATAAAATCCTTGCAGATAGATGCAAAGGATATAGGAAATGGATGTTGGAGTGTTTTTGTTATGTTTGAGGTACATATTTATTGCTTCAGAATTGAATACGTGATGTATGTTTATTTCTGTGCTACTTGACAGAATTGCCAGAAACAATAACATGGGTATAACTTGAAAAGATCTCCAGGCATGAATGACTAAAGTTAAAACACTAAGTCGGAAAGGGCCCTTGCTGAATGAACTACTCTTTGACAATACAGAAACATTCTAATCCACAGCTTTTGTACTGCACAGCACTTGTTTTATAGATCCACAATCCAGTCATTATGAATGAAATATTATCTGTGATTTTCATTTTGTACAAATATTTCTATACGATCTCTGGTTATGAGTTTCTACTTTTATTTATAAGAAAACAGAAGCTGTCGAAGAGGCTTCAAACCTTGCTATAATCGCCGCTGCATTCCTCATGGCAAGTTATGTGATGGAGAAAATGACTGCGGAGACAACTCTGATGAATTAGATTGTAAAGGTAAATACTTGTTCCATCAGTTGCGGAGTATTGGTGTGCTAAGTGTTTCCTGAACTTTTCCAACATTCATTTCTGAGAGCTCTATGGTATATAACACCTAGTAACATCTATGGATCACATTTTGGTAAATGCTGTTGGAATGGAGTTGCTAAAGTTACTTGAAAATTCTGACTATGTTCTCTATTTCTGTTTTCTATTCGTTTCCTCACTTTAAAACACTTATAATTTCTCACTTCTTCAGTTCCACCTTCCTGGATTTGGACATTTCTACCAGAATGTGTAATATTGAATTTTCTGCTCCAAAAATGTTCCCCTTTATCCCTTAGTTCTTTGTTTTACTCACGATCACATTTTCCTAACCACTGTACAGGAAACTTTGGTGTTCTCCTTAATTTCTCCTTCTCACATATCCAATCATCAACACATCTTCCAGTTCTTTGAAATAGCGTCCATTTCAATCCAATTTAAGCCTGGGTTAACAGAGTATCCCTTTACCTGGTTTCCCTGCTTATACTTTTTCCATTTCATCCCAATGTCATCAGTCATGCTAATACTGTTTAACATTTTCCCAAAGTGACTATTGCGATAGATGATGAAGCCAAATTACCTGAGTTCAAACTGCTGCCTCAACACTTACTGTCTAAATTCGGATATTTCACTTAACTATTCTGTGTCTCAGTTTCCCAAACAGCAAGGTAGGAAAAATAATGAAATAAGAATAACAATATTAAATAAGTTTAGAACAGTATTTGGCAATAGTGAATGGTGTATTAGCACTGGCATGTGTGTGTGTGTGTGTGTGTGTGTGTGTATTGCACTGATAAAGAAACCTTTAATGGAATGTCAATGTTTGCAGAATACATGATAAGTTTTAGTCTGACATTGAAAGCCTTCTTAAATCTGGACCCCACAGATATTTCCAAAGCATTATCACTTTAAAGCCTTTCCATTCAATGAACACATTTTATTGACTGCAATGCATTAAGATTTGAGACACAAAATTCATGAGATACGTGCCTGCACTCGAGAATATCAAATTCTAACTGTAAGACAGCCATGTAAACAGATGAAGATATATATCTGTGATTGCACACATAAGAACACCCATATGTCTTTTTTTGGTTTTTGGCTTTGAAGTATCCTCAAAGCTTTCATAGGCTATACTGAATTTAAGCTGAGTCTTAAACTAAAAATAAGGTAGAATGAAGGAAACAAAAGAGAATACCAAGTAGAAGGACAAGTATTGAAACTGAAAGTAATTTGATATAGTCACAGACAGATTACATATAAGAAAGTAGTAAAAACAGAAGGGGCCAGGCACAGTGGCTCATGACTGTAATCCTAGCACTTTGGGAGGCCGAGGTGGGCAGATCATGAGGTCAAGAGATCGAGACCATCCTGGTCAACATGGTGAAACCCCATCTCTAATAAAAATACAAAAATTAGCTAGGCGTGGTGGCAGTCGCCTGTAGTCCCAGCTACTCGGGAGGCTGATGCAGGAGAATCGCTTGAACCCAGGAGGTGGAGGTTGCAGTGAGCTGAGATTGCGCCACTGCACTCCAGCCTGGTGATAGAGCGAGACTCCATCCCCCCACCCCCCAAAAAACAAAAACAAACAAACAAACAAACAAACAAAAGAGAAGGTAGAGGAAGGGGCCAGGGCATGAAGATACATTTTGTGCCATGAGAAGTGACTCAAACTTTATCTTGTAGTCACTAGAGAGTCACTGAAGGTTTAAAGCAGGCCAAATACAATCAAATTTACATTTCAAAAAGGAAAGAAAAGAATAGGATTGTGTTAATGAAACCTGTAATAATACGATTTGTTTGTGTGGGAATGGGGATAAGACAATAATGACAGTTTGCATTTTGAGGTTGGAGCACTTGAAGACATGTAAATGAAGCTATTTCACAGGCATGTAGATAGGTAGAGATTTGGAACTCAGGTAATAGATGTTTATCAGAAATACTGATTTGGGGCACATTAAGGAGAAAAACTCAGAGAGGAAGTGTGGAGTAATGATTGCATGAGTAGAGTGCATCAAAATTACTTATTGAAATAACAAATTATATATGGAAAAGTGAAGTAGCCTGCAGGACTAATAGAAAGATGTGCTTAAGAAATTATTATCTCAAGAAAGGAGGGTCATTCAGCATTTTCAAGTGCTACAGAAAGGACAAGAGGGCAGGTATGAACTGGAGGTATCCATCATATTTGGCAAATAGTAGATACTCACTTGATTACATTCATGGGTGTCATTTCAGTGGAATAGTAGAGGAGAGCAAGAGCACATAGTGTGAAGGCAGAAAATGGGTGGTAAGGAATAAAGACAGTGAATATAAACTGCTTTTAGACAAGATTGATGGTAAAGGAAAGGTATGAAGTACAGTTGTGATGACAGGGCTATGCAGAGTTGAGGAAGGGGGCAGAATGTGTGCAAATTGTTTTGTAGCTGTATGGAACATTGGGAAGTTACTCTGCCATCTTAGACAGTGTGACTTTGTGGAAACACTTGCATAGATTATCATCTAAGGTTGACACTGTAGCTTAGAAAGAGCTAATGGCATCTGCCAATTAAGTTACCTATTAACTTAATTTAAAAAGGATTTAACAAGATTTAAAAAGGTAAAATATAGTCAGACACTGGAAGTAGGAGGAGGGAAATAAATTAGCATTTGGAAGAAAGGTGGAAAAGAAATTAGAAGACCTAGAAATAGATATGTTCTGTTAATTATTTGTAAGCAGGAAAGGAAAATATAATATAGGCATTAACCCAGGTTAAAGGTAAAGCAATCAAGAAAGAATGTACCGGAACTGAGCAATAAATACAGAAAATAGATTTTAAGGCAAGATTCATCAAAATAAACTGTGGGAAGATGATACGTTACTATGGGTTTTCTCCAGAAATGAAAGTGTATTTTCAAAAGTGGTAAGTAAATTAGTCAGTGTGTTTGGGTTTATGAAATATAATACCTCATATATGGTAGGTGTTTATTATATTCTTATGTGGCTGGTTGAAGCAGTAAGTCTTCTAAAATATAAATAGATTTTATTCTGCCTAATGATATCAATACCAGCTGCTGAATAACAATAAAATAACTCAAATAGATATTTCCTCTTTTTCAGTCTAAACTCTTGATTTCTGTGTTATAACTATCTTAGTCATACTCTTGGGCACAGAACAGTGCCTTCGTGAATGAAGCTTCTCTTTTAACCTTTCTTTTATGGTAAAATTATAACAGTTAGATATCTTAAAAATAAACAAGCAAAACTTATGCCTTAAAGCTGGTCACGCTGAATGCAGGACATTTGAAACTAAAATTGCTCATGGAAACACAAGCATATACTTTATTACTTAATAGAAACTAGTGAATTTAATTCAATGGACTAGCTCCTTTAGGATAAACAATTGGTAGCTATTTGGATGAAAGATTACTCTTAATTGAATCTTTTAGTTTTGACTTTTCTCTCATTTTAAGTTTATTAACATAGTGTCATTGTAGAGTACCTTTCAAGCTATAGAAGGAAGACTTCCCTGGGTCCATATCCCATAAGCCAGGCTGTCTGATAAAGACTTATATTATGCAAAAGTGTTTCCACCAAATATCTCCCTTATAGTACATAAAAGATGATAAAGGAAAAGGCATAGATAAGGGGTTCAGGGAAAATGGAAAAGAGGTCTCTTTCCAAGCCCTTTCTTCCAGTTGCCGCTTCTCTCTTTCTATTGTCAGTGCAATGTAGAGATGCAGTGCTGTTTTGCACATATATGCAGACATGCAAATCACCTATCACTATTTAATCAAAATAAAATATAAAAGATAAAGTGATATAATTAGAAGTCAGGATGTACAGGGAGATTTTGATAGACTGTGGTAAGAGGCTATCGTGGAGCCATCTGTAAATTATCTGAAGTACTACTATAGTTTGCTGAATGTAGATGTCAGTAGTAATTGTTACTTTTTTTAAATTTTGCAAGAGCAGAGAGTCTATTTACAGAGTAGAAAGGGTGTTGCAATGAATTGCTTTTGGCTTCTTCTCTTTTGGGGGGAAAAAACCATGCCCAATCTTCATCATTTTTTAAATTTACTGCCCCTTTCTAGAGGCCCTTTCATGACTGAGAGCTTTAGACATCAGGCCATCTGCAGGTGCGGAGATGAGGCATTGTTCGTAAGTGTGTCATTTTGTGCTCCTCTTCTGGTTGCGTGGCAGGGTGAGTGAATATATTCAGGGAGAGTGCACGATATGCTTTCTTCCCTGTTGAGATGAATACAAACTGCTCCCTTTGGGAAGTACATGAAATTCCTTAGGGCCACGGAAGGAGTTTTAGGTAGACTGAGCCAGCAGTTCTGATGCTCCTTAAAGGAGGGGAAACTAGCATTTGTTTTTTCCTAAGTTTATAGTAAACCTTTGAAAAATTCCATAAACAACAAGCTAAAGGAAAAGGATAAACATAGCTGGAGAAGAAACTGGCATTCCTTCTGGATTTGTGCACCCTTAGAACCTAAGGGGTGAATTAAATAATTAAATAAAAGATGTTGTTTGAAAGTAAATGAAAGGGAGATACGAGAGCAAACTTAATGCTTCCCCGCCCCGCCCCCCTTTTCAGTTTCCCTTTGCTACAGGTTGGGTAAGGGATGTTGGAAGAGAGAATTGGCTTAAGTTATTTATAAGAAACATCCTAAGAACCGCAGAAAAGCCATTGATTTTTAAATCTTTCAAATCTCATTAAATATTTTAGCTGACATGCTAAAAAGAAAGTGGAAGAAATAGTAAAATTAAGAAAGTATATTAGAGAGAGTGGTTTTACTTTCTCTCTTGCTGCTACTTTTGATCCACAGTCCCTGACAGATCTTCCTTTGTAGTGCCTCATTGCTATTCCTGCTGTGGCTGTAGGGTGTTTTCACTCATGTTTCATAGGCTTACTTTTTCTTTTGGACTACCTGGAGGGAAAAGTGTAGTATCTCTCCCTCGGCTTATCTTTATTTGGGCCATATTATTTTATTTTCTCTCCTTATCAGGACTCTTAGCCTGAGGAAATGTTGTCAGAAAACTTTCATATTCACTTGACAAATTAGAGATTTCAGTATCTTTCTTCCTCAAAAATCACCATATGGATGAAACAAATTCCAATACTTAACTGACTAAAACAAAGCGAAGAAGAAATATAGTTGAGCCAACAGAGAGAGAGAGGTTTTGGTACGAGATGTGTTTACTTATCTAAAGAAGTTCCTACTATTTCTGCAGATTTTTTCTTCCTCACAGGATTCTCCTTCCTTGCCTGTTAATGCAGGAGATATTAATTCCCACAATCACCTTGCTCATATTGCTTACAAAATTCTGCAACAACTTTCATCACCCTATCTAACTCTCTGGTGGTTCTCAACAAATAATGCAACATGTGGAGACAGGATCAGGTACAAAGGGACAGTCTGTTCTTACTTGCACATCTTACACACTCTGATAGCCCATCCTTGCCCCCCTCCCGAGGATTCATTAGCCATATTGTTATTTTGGAAAATAGGAGGAAAAAATTAATACATCCTGCAAGTCTTCTATTCTTTGTTCTATACTGCGAACTTCCTCCTTTATCTATTTCCTTATGCTTTTTAATATAGTTTTTTTTTTTTTTTTTTTTTAATTACTACTTTCTAACCCCTCTTCTGAACTTCAAAGTTAAAGTTTCTTTTCATGTAGTTTGAGGTCCTCTATTTCTTTCTTGTTTCCAGAACTCAATCTAGGACTGTGTTCCATTTGTCCCACTTGTCCTTCCACTGTTCTCCCAAGTTATCCTTTACTTTCTCTGTTACCTCAGAACTTCCAGTACTGGTTTTTGAAACCCTATTACTGTGAAATCCCTGAATTGCCAGTTTTCTTGACTGTCTGAAATGCCATTCCCTACATTTGCCTCTTCGTTGTCTCTGCCACTACTTCTCACTCAGACAGAGGATTCTCTATAGGAGATTGGAGGCAGATGGTGACCATGAAATGAGTGGCAAGTGTCCCCATTAGCATCTTCCTGGCATCCAAACCTCTAACGTCAAGTAGATAGAAACTCTAGTGCATTATGAGATGAACTATTATAGGCTTACTTAGGAATATTATAACTACCTAAAATGTTATTAAACAGAGAAATGCGATATATCTTTTAAAAAGAGATTATAAGCTATCTTTTAGAACAAAGTTAATCAGAAACTACTAGTAGATGGTGAAGCCAAAAACAAAATGTAAATGATTGACATGATTATATTCTATATTACATATTGCATTTACTATTTCTATTGAAAAAATAGAATATGAAATGTAACACAAAAGAATATAAAAGAGGTTTTGCTCCTATGGACATAAAAGAAAATAATTTGTTCTGTTTTGGAACAATGCATTTATCTCTACTTGTAAGAGTATTATCTGTTTCACATGTTGTGATATCATTTTTAATAAAAAAGTGAAGCGATTATAATTGCAAATTGTAAATAAAACATTTATTCTAATTATCATTTAAACAGATAAGTATGCAATTTTGAGATACAATTCAATATAATAAGAACCGTACATTATGAAATACAAATGACATACACATCCTTGAGTAAAATCTGCATATTTTAAAATAGCATTTTAACCATTTACGATTGATATAATTTCTATTTATAATTAAATAGGCACTTTAAAATATCAACACTAGTAAAAGTGGCATAATCAAAGGGCCCTTCAGGTTGTCCTTTGAGGTAATCAACTTGTAAAAATTTGAATTTGGAATAAAAATATCACCTAAGTTAATTTAACATACATAGCATGTCATGTACCCATTTACAGCATTTTACTGGAAACCATTATATGATTATGAATGGGTAAGCAACATAGAAAGGACTATATGATTAAGAATAAGATACTTTATACAAAATGTATATAATGACAATAGTGTATTGAATCTAATTTTCATTTAAGTAGAGCAGAGAATTGGATGACTTTTATAACAACAATAATAAGGAATGACACATTTATATGTTCCTGGGCATGAGGCATCCTATTTCTTATATTAAATATTAATGATGAATGGTCATGTAACAGAGTATGAGATAGCATGGATGACTTTCTAGTAGTGGTAAACTCTTCCCTCTGAGAAACAAAGCCAGTGCTCAGTGGTTCCCCCTGCCAATCTCTTTGTTCCTGTTTCTATCTCTATCTCACTCTATTATGGCAAGAAATGCTTCCCTTCTTGGCAACCAGGTTGGGATTTCCCAGTAGGTATTTAATCAGGCATTTGTCTACTCTCATAACCTTGGAATATTGAAGGTGGAAAGAGAGAGAATCTCCAGCATTCTTTTTTTTTTTTTTTTTTTTTTGGCTCAGTGCTAGAGTGATATTACCACAACAATGTGATAGGAACACAGCATAGTCCCTACTCTCATGGAGCTTACGTTTAGTTAGTGAGACTTCGGGGACTTAAACAGGCAGCCTCAATGCAATATGCTAAATACCACAACAGAGAGAAGAATTGTGTGCTAGGGGAAGACATATAAGAGGCATCTAACCCACGCTTGAAGGTGGGGTTCAGGGGTCAGGTTTGGCTTCCCAGAGTTACAAAAGCAAAACCAAACAAAATTATACAAAATAATTGAATTGTTCAAAAAGTAAAAGCAAGGAGTCATTCTGTCCCGTCTCTCCATTTGTTTATGTACCTGTTTCTCTAGTTTCAACCTGTGCCACAGTTGAGTTCCGCTGTGCAGATGGGACTTGTATTCCAAGATCAGCACGATGCAACCAGAACATAGACTGTGCAGATGCTTCAGATGAAAAGAACTGCAGTAAGATATTCCACTACCTTTCATCTGTTTATGCTTGGGCACTTTTGGCATTGCATTGAACACTGTGCAAGATTTTACTGAACTTTGTCCAAAATTGGTATGTAATTAACCCCTGTTGTGTAGGATAATTACATATCTATTTCCTCAAATGAAGTTAACTTTTCTCATCTCTGTGACCTACATAGAAGGCTCATAATCTTTGCAAATGAGGTACTTTTTCATTTTTTGTTTACCTTCTTCTAGATAACACAGACTGTACACATTTCTATAAACTTGGAGTGAAAACCACAGGGTTCATAAGATGTAATTCTACTTCACTGTGTGTTCTGCCAACCTGGATATGCGATGGGTCTAATGACTGTGGAGACTATTCAGATGAATTAAAGTGCCCAGGTAATACTAGATTTTAGAAAAACATGGGCTTTGCCATGGAGATTTTGAGGCTACCTAGTTGTATAGAGTAAATTTGTTAATTTTCATTCTTAATATCAATTATTGACATTAAAATTTAAATGACACAGACTAAAATGTAATTAACCTGTTCTAAACATACCACTTGATCTTTTTAAGTGAGTTAAAAAATAACAAGAAACTGTCCTAAATTTGGATCAATTTTTAATGTTTAGTTTATTAATCCTTTCAGAATTGGTGATTAAGTCTTTCAAATCTGTAATTTATAATTCTTCAACAGAATTATTACATACCTAGAAATAACTTCATAAAAGAAGAGAAACAATGTTTCTTATGACTGGCTTTACTCAGTGTTATTGTACAGCAATGTTGTAATGCAGTTTACAAAATCCTTTGGTGTAGTAATTTGAGTAATAGTTATAATCATTGTTGAATCAAGTTAAGACAGGTTTATTTATATCTGACTGTTACCAGTCTTTACACACATATGCCCTGAAAACTGTCATCTACATTCTTAGAAGAATGCCTTCCAGCAAAGTTCTTGACTGTTTCTTTCTATTTGAGGACATGAAAAAAAAAAAAATTATAAAAAGAACTATGTATAACTGGAAGTAGAGATTCTATGTAGGACATTATTACATTTTGTCTCATACTTGTTTGCCTGTCTCCACTCTGCTGCTACACCCATGTTTTTCATGTTTAGTTGATATGTAGTAATTTTTAAGCTATTTTAAGAAAGGATATTCATAAGTATTTTGCACAAAAGTTTATGCGCACACAATCTACTATGGAAATCTGATATTTTAGTAGATGATACATTTATTATTTCTAAATTTGTGATGGTTCTTTTATCATGTATGAAATATAATTGTTTAAATTTTTATTTTACAGTCAGAGTGGGCATGTGCAAGCTTATTACTTGGGTATATTGCATGATGCTGAGGTTTGGGCTTGTATGGATCCTGTCACCCATTTAGTGAACATGGTACCCAATAGAAAATTTTTCAGCCCTTTGCCTCCTTCCTCCCTCTCCCCTTTTGGAGTCCGCAGTATCTATTGTTCCATCTTTACTTTGTTGTGTGCTCAATGTTTGTCTCCCACTTATAACTGGGAACATGTGGTATTTGGTTTTCTGTTTTTGTATTGATTTACTTAGGATAATGCTCTCGAGCTGCATTCATGTTACTGCAAAAGACATGATTTCACTTTTTTATGACTGTATAGTATTCCATGGTGTATGTGTACCATATATTCTTTATCAAGTCCACTAGTGATGGACATCTACACTGATTTAATATATTTGCTATTGTGAGTAGTGTTTCAATAAACATATGAATGCATGTATCTTTATTTTCCTTTGAGTATGTGATGAGATTGAGTTAAATCATAGTTCTACTTTTAGTCTTTGGGAAATCTCCAAACTACTTTTCACAGGGGTTGAACTAATTTGCATTCCTATCAACAGTGTGTAAGTGTTTCTTTTTCTCCACAACCTTACCAACATCTTATTTTTTGACTTTTTAAACAAAAGGCATTCTGACTACTATGAGATGGTATCTCGTCGTTTTGATTTGCATTTCTCTCATGATTAGTGATGTTGAGCACTTTTTTATGTGTTTGTTGGACACTTTTATGTCTTCTTTTGAAAAGTGTCTGTTTCTATACTCGACCCCTTTTTAATGGGGTTATTTGTGTTTTTTATTTCTTATTGATTTATTTAAATTCCTTATAGATTCTGGATATTTGTTCTTTGCCAGATATATAGTTGGAAAATATTTTCTCCCAGGGTACCTGTTTACTCTCTTGATAGTACTTTTGGTGTTGTGCAGAAGCTCTTCAGTTTAATGAAGTCCCACTTGTCAATTTTTGTTTTTGTTGCAATTGCTTTTGAGGACTTAGTCATAAATTCTTTTCCTAGGACTGTGTCCAGAAAAGCATTTCCTAGAATTTCTTCTAGTATTTTTATAGCTTGAGACCATACATTTAAGTCTTCAAACTTCTTTGACTTACTTTTTGTATATGATAAGAGATAGGAGTCCAATTTTGTTCTTTTGCACATGGTAGGTGGGATTGTGTTTTTTCATTTAGCCCTCAGCTTGAACTTTATTGTTGTATAGTAATGCTACTGATTTTTATACATTGATTTTGCATCTTCACTAACCTTGATTATGAGATCTAGAGGCCTTTTTTGCAGAGTGTTTAGGTGTACATTTATGATGTCAGTGAAGAGAAATAGTTTGATTTCCTATTTTTCTATTTGCATGCCTTTTATTTCTTTCTCTAGCCTGATTACTCTGGCTAAGATTTCCTACACTATGTTGAAAAGCAGTGGTGAGAGTGAGCATCCCTGTCATGTTCTCGTTCTCAGATAGAATGATTCCAGCTTTTGCACCTTCAGTTTGAGGTTGGCTTTCGGTTTGTCACAGATGGCTCTTATTGTTCTTTCCATGACTAGTTTGTTGAGCATTGTTATCATGAAAGGGATATTGGATTTTATTGAATGTTTTTTTCTGTGTTTATTGAGATTATCATATGGGTTTTGTTCCTAATTCTGTTTATGTAGTGAATCATACTTATTGATTTGCGTATGTTGCACCAACCTGGAATCCCAGGAATAAAGCCTACTTGCCCATTGTGAATTCGATTTTTGATGTGCCACTGGATTTGGTTTGCTAGTAGTTTGTTAAAAGGGTTTTGTTCCTATGTTCATTAGGGATATTGATCTGTAGATTTCCTGTGGTGGTTGTTGGGTCTTTGTCAGATTTTGTTATTAGGATGATCCTGATTTCATAGAATGAGTTAGGAGAAATCTCACCTCCTTAATTCTTTGGAACAGTTTCAGCAGGATTGGTATCAGCTCTTCTTTGTATACCTGGTAGAACTTGGCTGTGAATGTATCTGTTCTAGGGCTTTTTTTTTATTTGTACATTTTTAAATTATTGATTCAGTTTTAAAACTAATTGATCTATTCATATTTTCAATGTCTTCCTTGCTCAATTTTGGGAGATCATGCCTTTCCAGAAATTTATTCATTTTCTCTAGATTTTATAGTATGTATGCATACAGGTGTTCACAATAGTTTCTAATGATATTTTGTTGGATCAGTTGTTATGTTGCCTTTGTCATTTCTGATTGTGATTATTTTAATCTTCTCTCTTTTTTGTGTTAATCTAGCAAGCGGTCAATCAATTTTGTCTATCCTTCAAAAGAACCAGCATTTCATTTCATTGATCCTTGTATAGTTTTTTGGAGTCTCATTTTAATTTGTTCTGCTCTGATTTTAGTTTTTCTCTTCTGTTGACTTTGGGATTAGTTTTTGCTTTCTTTGGTTCCTTTAGGTGCAGTCAGATTGTTATTTGAGCTCTTTCTATTTTTTCGATGTAGACATTTAGTACTGTAAACCTTCCTTTTAATACTGCTTTTGCCACATCTCAGAGGTTTTGGTATATTGTGTCTCTGCTTTCATTTATTTCAAATAATCATTTATTATCTGCTTTAATTTCATTGTTTACCCAAAATTCATTCAGAGCAAGTTTTAATTTCTATGTTGTATGGTTTTGAGTATTCCTCTGGTTATTGATTTCTATTTTTTCTATTTTTATTTCACTGAGGCCTGAGAATTTTGTGTTTTTTAAAAAATTAATGAGACTTGTTTTTTGATCACACATATGGTTAGCTTTAGAGTATGTCTTGTGTACAGATGAGAAGAATGTATATGCTACGGTCGTCTGGAGTGTTCTGTGGATGTCTATTAGGTCCAATTGGTCAAGTGTTGAATTACAGTCAGAATTTGCTTGTTAGTTTTCTACCCCATTGACCTAATGATGTCACTGGTGTATTGAATTCCGCTACTATTATTGTATGGCTATCAAGTTGTTTCGTAGGTCTAGAAGTACTAGTTTTATGAATCTAGATGCTCTTCTTTATTTTTTTCTACTGTTGTTTTAGACTCTGTTTTATCTGATATAAGAATAGCAAATACTGCTCTTTTTGGTTTTCCATTTGCATAATAGATCTTTCTTCACCCTTTTCTTTGAGCCTATGGGTGTCATTACATGTCAGATAGGTCTCTTGAAGATGGCAGAAGGATAGGTTTTGCTTTTTTATCCAGTTTACAACTCTTATCTCTTTAAAGGCCATTTGCATTCAAGGTTCATATTGACATGTGAGATTTTGTTCTCGTTGTAGTGTTGTTAGCTAGGTGATTTTTAGTGTCATTTGTGTAGTTGCTTTATAGTGTTCATGGGCTGTGTGCTTATGTGTTCTTTTATGGTAGTATCATTCTTTCATTTCCATTCAAAGAACCCCCTTAAGGCTCTCTTCTAGTACTGATCTGGTGGTGATCTAGTCCTTTAACAATTGCTTGTCTGGGAAAGACTTTATTTCTCCTTTATTTATGGAGGTTAGTTTGGTGGAATATAAAATTCTTAACTGGCATTTCTTTCCCTTAAGAATGCTAAACATAGGCCCCCAATCTCTTCTGGGTATTAAGGTTTCTTCTGAGAAGTCGGTTGTTAGTCTGCTAGGTTTCACTTTATAGGTGATATGGCCCATTTTCATAGCTGCCTTCAAACTTCTTCTGTGTTGATTTTGGACAGCCCAATGACCATGTGCTGTGCCTTGGGGATGATTGTCTTGTTCAGTACCTTGCGGGAGATCTCTGACTATCTGGAATGTGTCTGTTGATTTCTCTAGCAAGATTGGGGATATTTTCATGAATTATGCCATCAAATATGTTTTCTATGTTGCATACTTTCTCTTCTCTCTCATGAATCTCAATAGGTCATAGATTTTATCACTTTTCATTATCCTATATTTCTCAAAAGCTTCGTTAATTTTCTAAAATCCATTTTTCTTTATTTTTTGAAAAAAAAATTAATTTGAAGGACCAGTCTCCCAGCTTTGGAATTCTTTCTTCTGCTTGATCTAGTCTATTGTTAAGGCTTTCAATTGTATTTGGAACTTCTGTAGTGATTTTTTTTAATTCCGAAAGTTCTGTTTAGTTCTTTCTTAATACCTCTAGTTGTCTTTCAAATCCTATTTTTTTTTTTTTTTCTGTTTTCTTTGTGTTAGATTTCAAACTTCTCTTGGGTTTTGTTGAGTATTCTTGCTATCCATATTCTAAATTCTAGAGCATTTGACTGTAGCTCACCGCAGGTCTTTCACATAAATAATAGTTAATTATATAAAATATTTATAAGAAATATAGACACTTATTACTTTAGACTCATGAAACTGGCACCAAGATTCTTCCTTTTTTTTCCTTTTTTAAAAAATTGTACTTTAAGTTCTAGGGTACATGTGCACAATGTGCAGGTTTGTTACATATGCATACATGTGTCATTTTGGTGTGCTGCACCCATCAGCTCGCCATCTACATTAGGCATTTCTCCTAATGCTATACCTCACCCACCCCCCAACTCCATGACAGACCCCAGTGTGTGATGTTCCCCACCCTGTGTCCAAGTGTTCCCATTGTTCAGTTCCCACCTATGAGTGAGAACATGTGGTGTTTGGTCTTCTGTCCTTGCAATAGTTTGCTCAGGATGATGGTTTCCAGCTTTATCCATGTCCCTGCAAAGGACGTGAATTCATCCTTTTCTATGGCTGCATAGTATTCCATGGTGTATATGTGCCACATTTTCTTAATCCAGTCTATCATTGATGGACATTTGGGTTGATTCCAAATTTTTGCTATTGTGAATAGTGCTGCAATAAATATATGTGTGCATGTGTCTTTATAGCAGCATGATTTATAATCCTTTGGGTATATACCCAGTAATAGGATCACTGGGTCAAATTGTATTTCTAATTCTAGAACCTTGAGGAATCGCCACACTGTCTTCCACAATGGTTGAACTAGTTTACACTCCTACTAACAGTGTGAAAGTGTTCCTATTTCTCCACATCCTCTCCCGCACCTGTTTCCTGACTTTTTAATGATTGCCATTCTAACTAGTGTGAGATGGTATGTATCTCATTGTGGTTTTGATTTGCATTTCTCTGATGGCCAGTGATGATGAGCATTTTTTCCTGTGTCTGTTGGCTGTCGACATGTCTTCTTTTGAAAAGTGTCCGTTCATATCCTTTGCCCACTTTTTGATGGGGTTGTATGATTTTTTTCTTGTAAATTTGTTTGAGTTCTTTATAGATTCTGGATATTAGACCTGTGTCAGATAGGTAGATTGCAAAAATTTTCTCCCATTCTGTAGGTTGCCTGTTCACTCTGATGGTAGTTTCTTTTGCTGTGCAGAAGCTCTTTAGTTTAATTAGATCTCATTTGTCAATTTTGGGTTTTGTTTACATTGCTTTTGGTGTTTTAGACATGAAGTCCTTGCCCATGCCTATGTCTGTTCATATATATGCCCACTTTTTGATGGGGTTGTTTATTTTTTTCTTGTAAATTTGTTTGTGTTCTTTGTAGGTTCTGGATGTTAGCCCTTTGTCAGATGAGTAGATTGCAAAAATTTTCTCCCATTCTGTAGGTTGCCTGTTCACTCTGATGGTAGTTTCTTTTGCTGTGCAGAAGCTCTTTAGT